>NW_012106419.1:1329648-1382730 GCF_000951045.1 Mandrillus leucophaeus
CTGATGTAAATGACGAGTTGATGGGTGCAGCACACCAACATGGCACAAGTATACATATGTAAAAACCTGCACGTTATGCACATGTACCCTACAACTTAAAATATAATAATAATAAATAAATTAAAATAAAATAAAATAAAATAAAAAAAACATCAACAAAAAGGCAGAGGTAGTCAGTGTGGATCAAAAAAACCCAAGACTCAACTGTATGTTTTCAACAAGAAACCCCCTTTAAACATAGACACATATAGATTAAAAGTAAAGAAATGGAGAAAAATATACCATGCAACACTAATCAAAAGATAGTAGGAGTCGCTCAGACCAAGTAAAGTTACCAGGGATAAAGAGGGACATTACTTAATGGAGTCAATTTTCCAAGAAGATGTAACAATCCTTAATGTGTATGTACCTAAAAACAGAGCATCAAAACATGTCAGGCAAAAACTGATAAAAGTGGAAGGAGAAACAGATGAGTCCACTATTACAGTGAACACCCACATGCAAAAAAACTGACCCTACAAACAATCTTACACCCTTCACAAAAATTAATTCAAAATGAATCACAGACCCAAACAGAAAATGCAAAACTATAAAATCCTTAGAAGACAACAGGAGAAAACCTTGATGACCTCGGGCATAGCAATGACCTTTTAGTTACAACACCAAAGACGTGCTCCATGAAAGAAATAATTGGTAAGGTGGACTTTATTACAGTTAAATGCATCTGCTCTGTGAAAGACACTGTTATGAGAACAAGAAGATAAGACACAGACTGGGAGAAAATATTTGCAAAAGACATATCTCATAAAAGACTGTTAACAAAACTATACAAAGAACTGTTACAACTCAGTAAGAAAAATAACTTGATTTTAAAATGAGCAAGTCTATTAACTATAAATGGCTCTTTAACCTTCCAACCTTACATTTAGTTAGAGAAACCAACACCAGGATATAATTTCTCCCCTATCAGTTCAGCAAAAATTAACAAGTATAATATATTCTGTTGGCAAGTCATGCTTACATAAGTAAATAACTGAACTCACACATAGTGAGGGAAAAGGGAAAGCTCTTCCTTACAGTAGAATTCCAATTCATAAATGTAGAATAAGTGATGGAAGCAGAAAATCTTCATTTAGTCAGAATCTGGGACAGTTAATTTAAAACAAAAAAGAAAAAAATTATTTAGCAAATATCACAGTTATAATTGAGCTACATAAGAATCATCAAAGAATGCTAACGTTTTTGAGCAAAGTTATGAGTAACAAGATTTATACAATCTCAAACTACCTCCTCACAAAACATTAATTAATTATAAGAGGAAAAATAGTAACTTTACAGTGGAGAAATCCAGCAAACACACCTTAACCAAGTGATCAGTTAACATGACCACTCATGAGATGTTTACATGGTGTGCTTCCTGATGATGAATTGCAAAGAGCCTGACATCAATTCAGTGGTTTTCTTTCTCTAAACGCATAGCCTGAATTCAATCATGAGACAACATCAGATAAATCCAAATTGAGTCATTCTGCAAAACAACTAGCCATCATTTTCAGATAAATCCAAATTGAGTCATTCTGCAAAACAACTAGCCATCATTTTTCAAATGTGAAGGCCATGAGAACAAAGACCAGGAGCTATCCCAGATTGAAAAAGTCTAAGGAATTATAACAATTAAATACAATGTGAGATCCTGAATTGAATCGTGGGACCAGAAAGAGTAGTAGTGGGGCAACTGACAACTTTTGCATAACATCTGTAGACTAGTCAATAATATATCAATGTTAATTTCCTGATTTTGATCATTGTAAGTGGTTATGTAAGATGTTAACATTTGGGGAAGTTGGGAGATGGGTATAGGGGAATTCTTTGTATTGTTTTTGTAAATTTTTCTGTAGTCTGAGATTATTTCAAAACAAAAAGTTAAAATTAGGGGGGAAGTGGGGAGGGCTAAAGACCTGAACACACACCTCACCAAAGATACACAGATAGCAAATAAGCATATGAAAAGATGCAAATGTCATTAGGAAGTTGCAAATTAAAAAGAGGTATCACTACACACCTATTAGAATGGCCAAATCCAAAATACCAGTAATAGCAAATGCTGTTAAAGATGTGGAGTAACAGGAACTCTCATCCACTGCTGGTGGGAATACAAAATGGTACAGCCACAAGGTTTGGTAGTTTCTTACAAAACATAGCCTTACCCACGATCCAGTAATCGCATTCCTTGGAGTTTATCCAAAAAAGCTGTTGCTGTTTTCAACTGTCTACACAAATATCTGCCCTCAGATGTTTACTAAGCTTTATTCATAATTGCCAAAATTTGGCAACAATCAAGGTGTCCTTCAGTGGGTGAATGAACTGAGGTACAGACTATGGAATATTATTCTGTTAAAAAGAAATGTGCTATCAAGCTATGAAAAATCATTGAGGAGACTGAAATGCATATTACTAAGTAAAAGAGGAAAATCTGAAAAGGGTACATACTGTTTGATTCTAACTATATACTTTGGAAAAGGCAATAGACAGTAAAAAGATCAGTGGTTCTCACAGGCTAGTGGGGGAGGGAGGAACAGGTAGCACAGAAGTTTAGAGCAGTGAAACTATTCTGTGTGATACTGTAATGGTGGATATATGTCATCACGTATTTGTCAAAACCCATAGAATGTACACCACCAAGAGTGAACCCTAATGTAAACTATGGACTTTGGGTGATAATGGTGTGTCAATGTACATTCATCAGTTGTATCAAATGTACCACTCTAGTGGGGGATGTAGTGGAGGCTGTTTGTGGGTGGAGTCAGGAGGTGTGTGGGAACTCTTTGTATCTTCTACTCAATTTTATTGTGAAACTAAAACTGCTCTAAAAATTCAAGTCCATTAAAGAAAAAAACAAAACAAAACAAAACAAAACAAAACGAAAAACCTTGGGGTAGATAACCTGATTCAAAGGAGGAATCCCTGAATGGATGCACTGAGTATTGTTGCCAAACAAATAAAGCTAAGGAACCAAGCCTAGTGATATGACCTGATTTTGTCAGAAATGGGCAAGTGAAGGCTCAATTTGCCCTTGACCCTTTCCCTTCCCTCCAGATATACCATGGTCACTTACGAGTAACCAGTACCTCCTTCCTATCCCCATGATAGTTTGATTCCACTTTTATAACTTGCTTATATTGAAAGCAAACTCCACTAGCTGCAGGCCAAACAGTACTGTCAACTCCAAGGCTCCACAGCCCTGAGCTCTGAAATACCAGGACCCACAAGCAGTGTTATCATGGATCAAAAGCCACTGACGTTGGGAAGGATGGATGATGAGGGAAGATTCCTCCTGCAGTTGGGAGGATAACAGGAATACAAAGGAGCCTAGAATCTTATATGTAACTTCACCATTGCAATATCAAAGCCAAGAAGAGATAAGTTCAGCCCTGTTCTGAACTTTCAAGAGAGACTCCCAAGGGCTTGAATCTGACATCCTTCCTTGCCCAACAGCACGAGCAAAATCAAAGATTTAAAAAAGATAAGAAAAGGAGTTCCATATCCCACCCTAATTCCTTGGGCTGACCTCATCCCTCCTTTTTAGGGTTGCAGTTTCCCCAACTATATAATGTCTTTAACGGTTCTAGGTAATTTGTAGATCAACAGATACACTTTATAGTTTATATGTACTTTGGCTTCTATTCACATGAAAAATTAAAGTTGGTGGTGATTCCCTGACCCACAACCCACAGCTCTCTGCCAACGGCCACTAAAATAAAGCATCCATACACCACTATGGACAATTTACTCTTTATTGATTAAAAATGAAGAAAACATGCAGTAAAATACAAAGTCCAAAAAAAGGAGGAAAAAGTTGAATATTTTACATCTTCCATAACCTAGCATACATCATAAGGAGGAATCTCCACTTATTGGTACATCATTATTCTATCCTCCAGATTATTAAATATTATCAGCTGGCCCTAGGATTTGGTTCAAAACTTAAGCAAAAACCCAAACAAATCCATTAGTCATTTAGAAAGACCAAACATTTCACAAATAGCATTGGCACATATTACTTTGTGCTATAGTTAGTCCCTACTCCAGGGACAAGGGGATCCTGGGACCTAGTGACAGAGGTGCACTCTGAACCAGCATTCCTAGAAAGGAGTACAGTCACTCACTAGGTTACGTGCTGTTCCACCTGGGCAGTTTCTGTTCATGTATTTTCTCAGTATCACTGCACAAGCCAGCAAAGGGAGTCTACCACACATCATGCAGAAGAAATAACACTGTCCTGGGACATGGTGTCTGTCTTCTAATTCCTAGCAGGGCAAACAATGAACTGAAAAGAAGGAGAAACCCCAGCCCAATTCTATTTGCCATGACTGCCCCACTGCAGTTCACAGGTAATGATGGGCTAGAGAAAGTGAACAGGGGATAGGCTGCTGCTCACTCCCAGCTGGGCACCAGACCATCTCCACACAGAATGCTAGAACAGAGTGATACTACCACCCCTTGGATTCATAAATAAGTAGATTATGATGGGTTTGTTTGAAACAAACAAACAGAAAGACTCTAAGGTAAGCCACTAGTCTTGTGCCAAAGAGGATGCTATCTCTTTTCTATACCTCATTCCCACCTCCCCGTCCTTTTTCCTCTCCATCCCCCCCACAAAAAAAGAAAAAGAAAAGCTAAATATTTTTCTAGCAAGCTGGTCAATCTTCTTTTCTCCCTTCTGGCTCAGCAGGCTCCCTCCTTTTACCAAGACTGCTGGGACATTGAACTTTGGTGTCTGATTTTCTCACCTACTCTCCTCCCAACTCCCATCTGAAATTCATCCCCTCTTCCTCCCCAACATCCATCTCTTTCCCAACATGCCTTTGCACCTAGGGCAGGTGAAGAAAGCCCATGACTAAAACTAAAGGCTCAGAATGAAACAAAAGGTGTGACAAGTTATTTGTGGGGAAGGCTTTCAGATATGTTCCAAGAGAAAATAAGGTAAAACAACCTTGTTCATCAGACCAACACTTCTGGAAAGGGCTCGAGTGATTCTGTAAAGGGCAACTCTCCCCCTTTCCAGGGACCCACAGCCCATCTTTGTGTATCTTTTTAAGGCCAGATTGAGTATCCCACTCATATATAAAACTCAGCAGGGTTACTAGCAGTTAGACAAAGACTATGAAACAGTAGGAAAAAAGAAAAATCAACCTCACTGATTATTCACATATTGCATTATGAGTGCTCTTTTTAAACCTAAAGAATAATTTATATTATTTCTGTAGAAAATCAAATGAACACTGTCTACTCATAAAACCTAAAGGTCACGGCACATGTGGTTTCACTTTCCATCTTGAGTTAGCTTCAGCACACAGAGACCCCCTCCAAAGGGTCAGTGCAGGAGAGCAGGCAGAAGGCAGGCCTCTCCGGCCCAGTGTGTGTCTCCTTTATTGCTGTAGAAATCTCAGCCTTGCATACCCATTTCCTCATGACTTGGAGGCCAGGCAAACTGATTTTCATGGGAGGATTGAGTTTTTCTTCAATTTAATATTTGAAAATAAATACTTCTCCAATGATATGAATTACGATTTTCCTGTTCAAAAACCACCTCTTGCAAAAATTCACATTTACAAGCCATTACTCGATGTTGTCTGTAAAAACAATCCAAAGTTCCACTTTGAAGGATCCGATGGCTGAAGTTCGGCTACAGTCAGATGTTTTGCACCAGCTGAAGTTAAGGCTAGCAACCCTTTCTGGAGAGAGCAATGAAGAAGGGGGTGCCTGAGGGCAGCTTCAGCAAAACGCTTAGAAACACCATGAACAACACAAGAACACAGTTTAGGCTGCCTCCATCTGAGGCTGTGCTTTTTCCTAACAAAGGTTGCTAGAATTCACATCAGGTACAAAGAAAAAACACTAAATTAAATTCTCTGGGCTCCAGCTGAACAATCAATTCTACTTCAGTGGTAAAGAGATATCCCAAGATGTCCATATCCTGGCAGGTGTGGGGGAACAGGCGGGATGAGGAAGCCCGATACAGCTGCTACGTTTCCACCTGGGCCATCATTGGAGTAAGGCAAGAATGAGCTGACAGATCTCCCTCCTGGGTGTTGAAGCACATGGGCCACTTCTCAGATGGAGGAAGACAGGGGACATATGAAGTAAGTTTACTAACGGAACTCTGGGGATGCTGGCCACTAGTGATCCAACTTTTCTTTTCCTGTGGGAAAAGGAGGAATGATGGCAGGAAGAACATAAAGACTTCTAAAGCTCCTAGCCGGGAGGTTTGTTGCTGGGTTCTTTGGCAGTAGTGGGTTTAGGCCAATAGAAGCAACAGAGATACGCATGTGTGGAATCTCCTTAGGCCGCCTCTTCCAGGGTTGTGGTTTAGCTGATGCTGAGCTGGGCAAATCCTATCAGTTTACCATCATCAGGAATATCCGAGCCTTCGACACCAGATGCCTAAGAACCAAACAAAATGAGAAACTGTGATTATTATAAACAAACTTGCAGGTAGCAAATAAAACTGACATGGGATAGTGGGAAGGTAGGCAGTGGGCAACAGGTCCCTAGTATACAAATAGGAGACTGACGAAGGTATTTATTCCAGAAAAGAAGGGGGCTGGGTAAACAGCTAGAGTCAGACTGGCTAATAGTTTCTCTTATGAATAGCCAAGGGGCTGGGGTCAGAGGTTTCCTGGCATGGACAGAGGAAGAGTGGCCACTCAAAGGGAAACATCAGCCCAGGGCACTGGGGAGGCTAAATGAACACAATCCACCACATTTTAATATCCTCATCACTCAGGGCACATAGAAGCTGGTCTGGAGAAGCTGCCAGTGTGTAAAAGGCAAGATGTTTTCATAAGGAAGAAGGGATGAGTACCAGTTTGAAAGTGACAGATCGATTTGACTGAGGTTCTTCCACAATTTTCTGCAAATTAGCTGCCACTGTAATCATGCAAACAGAGAAGGTAATGAATGAGAAGTTACATAAATCCACTTTCAACCGTATTTTAAAAGCTTAAATGGTAGTTAAGAATATGCTCTGTACAATCAAAATGGAAGCAGACAGATCAAATAATCACTCCCCAAATGAAAGTGTCTTTTAAACTGATTTCTAAGTAGTACACCTTGAGCCACTGTCAAATTAACTTTCTTTAAAATGTTGTATTAAGGTAGGAAAGACATGCAGGTAAAAGAGGTATGATTTCCTGATTTATGGATCAGAAACCCCAAGGCCAGAAGTCAACAAACCAGCCTGTGGTCTGTTTTTGTTCTCCGGCAAGCTAAGAGTGGTTTAAAAGCGACAGACACTGTACATGGCCCGCAAGGCCTAAACTATTTACTATCTGGTCTTTCATGGAAAACTGTGCCTAAGGACATGGTCTTTTCCTTCAGTAACAAGGACCTGTGGCCTCATTGGGCCTTCTCTCTTCCTTCCTGCTTTTCTAGGACTAAATCTCTAATGACTTTTGTTCAACTTGGGCCACAAAAATTAGGTATCCAAAACAGATCAGATATGACCAAGCTTACTTTAACTTGTTACTTTTGCCATAATTTCTATTAGTCTCCTAAAGACCTTGGGTGTGCTTTCACTTACTATCATTGGAGGTCACAAACAAACTCAGAGGTGAAATTTTGTGTGTGTTTAAGGAACTATCCCATTACCTATAATTTCAGCAAAGCCAAGAACCATCAGACCTACTCAGTGAAATTAAAAACCTGCTTTTCTATGTACTAAGTATACAGAGACACAGGAGCACATGGGCAGAACGCAATGGAGTTACCTATTACTAAATCCCTTCCGTCGACCAGGCCAGCAGAAATGAGTTCCTGAGAGACACCCTCCGCTGTATCTGCAAGGACAAAGAAGACGGTGCTGTGTTTTTTGTGCATGCTTGACACTGTTAACGCTCACAGCTCGTGTGGGTGTCAGTGTGCCATGCTAGGCCCAAGTTGGCTGCTAAATCCACAGAACCAAGAAGGCAGGCAGGGTCTTCCTCCCAAAGACTTTTCCTACCACTGGGATTATCTGAAGTGAGGAATTCTCACAGATCTAGCTAGAGGGCAGAATCTGTATAAACCAGGTGGCAAATATCTGGTTTATACAGCTCAATGTAAAGATAACTTTCTAAATGGTGTAATGTAGATGGGTTCCAGCCCAGTCAGAAAAGCACCTGACACTGATGTTGCAGAGGAAATTCCTATTTTCAAGTACAATCCTGGACTGAGCTCTCAGAGCTCTGAGACATGATGTTGAATACTGAGCATCTCTAGGGCTAAAAAACCAGAATGATTTATTCTCAAAAACTGAGGCAACAATTTTTGTCTCAAAAAATTTTTCTCTTCTCTTTGGGAATCATACTCCAAGTTTTTTACTAAATTCATTTACTTTTTTATTCTGGTGGGCTTTTCTTCTTATCTAGTTATCCCAGGTGGTACAATCTGAGCAATGGGTATAACTAGAAAGTAAAAAGATGAGGATAGAGTATCCCCAATTAACCTCATCTTCAACCGACTCAGTAGTACTGGTTCCCAAGGGCTTGAAAATGAGCACTTCAGAGGGAACAGGAGGACTGCTGCGGAGAGTGTCCACACATTCACACAGGCAACCAGCAATTTGAATTAATTCCTGAAAATGTGATGTTGCCTGGTTTTTAAAAAGTAAAACTGGTAACACCTCTGTACACCTGCATCTTTTCTCTTTAGTGGTTAGTTGCTGATAATAGTGAGACGGCAAGAAGAATAAGCATGATACACAGAACAGATACTTGCTGGCTACTCCCCAAATTAGAATCCTGAGTAATAAAGGCAAGAAACAAAACATGCCTTGTTCAAGGTGAAGTTCGACAGCCAGAAACAGTACATGACAAGCCTCAGCTTCTGTCTGAGGAGAGAGGAGACTGCAGACCATGTTTCTTTACCATCATGGAGGACAACCATGTATAAAGCAAGAACTCTGGATTCTGACAGATCTGGTTTGAATTCCAGCTCTACCTCTTTCCAGCTGTGTGACCTTGAACAAGTTACTTTGCCTCTCTCTAAGTCTTGATTTCATCATCGATAATATGGGGATAATAATTTTTCTTTAGTAGGCTGCTGTGAGAATTTAATAAGATAACGCTTAAGACAATGCCTGGCCTATACTAAGCTGTAAAGAGCTATTATATATTTATTACTGTTTGTGTTATTATACAAGGTTTTCTAAATGTGTTTAGTAGTCTACGAACCGCATTTTTATCTCACTTATATGGTCCCCAAAACCGGGAAAATTTTTATTATCCTTTAAAAGCAAAACTTCACAAAGGACAGAAACTTCACAACACATTTCACTGAATCACAAATTAGAAGCTATTTTGTTTTCAATCCGTTTGATGCCTCACCTCTCCCAGGAGTAAATTCAAATCGAATATCATTTAGTTCTTTTTTGGAATTCCTATGAAAGAAAGCAGAAGGCATAAAATAAGAATTTCTAAATTTATGCAAAGAGATTCTGCCAACATGTATTAAGAAAGCTGTGCCTCAAGAAAGACTGTTTTGTTCCCATAGATCATACGATGTATTCAGATATGTTCACACTGCAGAACTCAGAGCAAAACCAATTTAGAATGACCATCTAGTTGACCTACAACCCTTTGAATCTATGTCTCTTACTGATCAATATAAAAATTTCATGCCTTTGAGTAGATTCTTATATGCCCACTCCCATCCTTATTCCCACTAAGAACATATAAAACTAAGAGGAAAATTGTATGAGCACAGGGAGGTGTGATTAAAATTATACAGGATGCCTTTTTCATCCTTATCCGCATTCCTACATGCCCACAATTCATTGCCTACCACTGGTGATCAGTCTTGGCAGACTCATAAAATGAAATACACGATACTCCCTCAAATTCCATAGGAATTCAAACAATATATGAGAGATGGGGATAATAAGGAAAAATTTTAGAAGTAGTTTTTATATAGGACTTAACAGATATGCAGGATTTGGGTAGGCAGAGAGGATAGGGAAAGGAATTGGGTCCATACTGATAGCAGAGTTAATACATGACTCCAGAAATTCAAACATGACTGGTGAGGTACAATTACAGTGATGACCACACCACGTACTGAGATAAAGCAGGATCCCTGGAGGTTATAAGGTTTAAAGACAGAGAAATGAGAGCATTATATCTAAGGGCAGATATGCCTGCTCACTTAGGACTCAAATCTATTTTATATAAACAATGGAGAGGGTTTACTTCTATTTGAAGAATAATATACTTGAGGATGTTACTGAAATTGTGCTTAAAATAGAACTACCCATCTCAAATATAACCTGCCCCAAATCATTTTCCCTTGCATTGCGTTCTCTCTACACAGGTACATACAAACTTATACTTCTGCATGTATACACTACCTGAAATTTGCTTTTAGCTGTGTAAGTACATAGTTCAAATCAACTTCCAACCTAGACTTGATTAAGGGAGTCATTTAATTTTCTCTTTTCTCAGTATCCATCTTTCCACAGTACCAAAGAGTGCTATACATAGTCTGTGCTTAATACATTTCACAGTAATTTTCTTAAAGTGTTATTCTTTATGTAGAATTAAAACAGCATGAGGTTATCAAGACATCCTAGTAATTCAGAATTTTTGAGATGAGACCAGGTATACTGAGTAGGCTTCTGTAAAGGAAAGGTAACCAAATCTGCTTTTCACATTTATGGCATAAATGCATTGCTCCTAGTAGCCGGGAGCAATGAGATTCTCCTTACCACATTCTCTTAAATTGCTCTTGCTGCCTCTATCTCCAATTATGACCTTACCGAAAGATGACTAGGAATTCATACGTGCAAGGGGAATGAGTTAATGGTAATGCAGTGGAACTCTTTTTAAAAAAATGTTAGTTTTAAAGGACCTGAGTTGCCTCAAGTGATACTTTAATACTAATTTTTTTTCAAAGGCATTTATGAGTAGAAAGAGACCTAACTAGAGCAATACAACAGCCATAGTTATTCTGACAAGAAAGCTCTGGAATTTGAATCCAGCAGTGGTAGCGGTGGGGGAGGTGGGGACGGGGGGCAGGGAGTGAAAATGAACAGATTGCTACCTACGGTACTTCCTGCTAAACAATCTGTCAGGACCTCTCTATATGTTCCCACCAAGAACCACCAATTTAGGGTACTGGCTGCAAAACAGAAACAGACTACAAAAACATTTAGAAGTTTCCTTTTAATCTTCTAAAAACAAGGCCTTTATTTGACCTATCACAATCAAAAAGTCCTCCCCTCTTGGGTTAGTTGATCTCAGAGTCCATGGTGCTTACCTGGTCACAATTATAAGACTGATCTTCAGATAAGCCAGTTAGTGCTGCTTCCCTAAAAACTGTTCCTCAATTACAGGCTACACTTCCTAACCCAAACTAGCTACACTGCAAATACACAAACTCATTATCAATTAGCATAGAAACAACTAAGAGAACATGTGCATCAGTTAGTCACAACACCATTGACATTCAGGTCCTCACACTGTTGCTATTATTTCTGAGGAAAATAATACACCATGAAGCAAACAGAGCTTCATGCTGGAGAACATACAATCCTATCCAGTTACTCTCAGGCACAGACTATTTCAGCACATGCAGAGTATTCAGAAAACAAAGCAAAACAAAACAAAAAATGTCTACTTACCTTAATCTTAGTACTAGACTAATTGGGATCTTGGTTTCTTGTGAACCTGATCCTGAAGACAAAGCCTAAAAAGCATTGAAAGGTATACAGTCATTGCCTGAAACATTAAGTGGGGAGGTGACTAATGGTCATTGGCAGAGGAATCATGTACTTGGCAGCAATTTTCTTCATCTCCAGCTAAGGTTGTACTAATCCCCAGGGCATTCCCTGCTGGAGGAGGACATGCACTCCAAGGCAGCAACAAAAGCTGAATGTCAGTTTAAGTCCAACACAATGAGAAAGACAATTCTCAAGCCCAGATGAAATTTCACATATAGCCACATTTACATTTTATATTTCTGAGACCCCTGTTCCCCTCTACAAGACTGAAAAACACGAAGCTACGTTTCTCATTTTTAAAAAATCTGCCAGTGCACCATATGGCAATACAAAAGGTAGAGCCTGAACCAGCAGCCCTTCAGGAATCCATCCAACCCATACATAGGTTCCATATTTTTACGGCTAAACTAATCCTCTCTGAAAATTGTACAGCTATCGCTTGCTTATGGGAGGACATGCATTCAATTTAAGTTGTTTATAAAATGAATCTAATTTTTCCATCAGTTTTCCTAAGACAACTGTATCTTTTCCCATATGCAGGACAGAGATGGAAAGCTTGAGGGATGAAAAAGTTAAACGAAGTAAGTGCCATGACTAATTGGAAATGCTCAAAACAGTGATCTCCAAAGGCAGAACACAAGATGATCTACTGGGGTGCAAAAGAAAAAAAAAATCAGACTGTTAATTTCTGTTTCTTTTCATCTAAAACTTTAGACAAGAAAATGGCACTTATAATATTTAATAAATGAATGGATGCTGAAAGTCTTACTTTAACCATGTACCATAGGGGCCACATGTTGTATGCAGTGTCTGAGGTTTATTGAAGGGAGAGTAGGAGTTACACAGCATGTAGTAGCCCACTGCAGGGCCTTCATTCACTTGGCTGCTCTTAATGAAGTATGACTTGATAAAGTTTGTGGGCACCTGGATAAATGAGTTTACAGATTATAACACCCAGACTTAACAAAGCAACCCTCACAAAATTGACAAATAACTTAAAAAGAGTAATAGAGAAAAACCATAGATAACAGAGTATTAATAAAAAGTATAAGCCTGAGTGAACAACAAAAATAGTACAGCCATCGATTCTCCTAGTCTCTGTTGAACTTCATGAACTGCATTCTGAAGTTAAATGTAATAATTATCTAATACAAAGCTGACAAGAAATAAGCCCAAAATTTTTGATGTTTGAAATATTTCCATCATTAACTTATTCTGTTGCGTAAAAACCTGCATGTGATCCTTGTAAAATTCTCTTACCTGTACATGCTTAAAAATGTGAAGACAGAATTTCTAACTTGTTTCAAAATCTACCAAGACATTAACCTGATTACATTACATTGTGTTCCATATTAGTATCTGCTCTTTTCATCTACCCAAAGGAATGACCATGAAAGCATATCCCCGGCTTCACCTGTGCTGTTTTTGCTGGCTCTGCGGTGGGTGGGAGAGAGACTTGAGTTGGCTGTGTAGGCATCTGCCCAGCTGGCTGAGGTAGATGAGCAGAGATCTGTTCTGGAACTTGGAGCAAAGTACCCACAGGATCAGTTGTTGGAAAAAGCTATAACAAAAACACACATACAGTGCTTAAGTTGTGTGGAAAGGGAGGCAGGTCTGCTGACAGCAAGTGCAGCCTTTCAGGGTGATATTTTCAAAGTAGTTTCTGGGTAGTGTACAGGTTTTGTGTCTACTCCGAATACATCTATTCCAAATGGAAGTCAAATATTTTTAGGCTTTTAAACTTTTAACAACTCTGTGAGGTATAATTTATATTCCTCTACATTTATCCACTGTAACTATACAATTTAGCGATTTTTGTACAATACACAGAATTGTGCAACCATCACCACAATCATTTTAGAACACTTCCATCACCCCCAAAAAGTCCTCTCGTGTCTATAGTTAGTTACTGCTTCCACACCCGGCTATAGGCAACAAATGATCTAATTTCTATAAATTTGCTCTTCTGGGTACTTCATAAAATGGAATCAGATAATATATAGTCTTTTTTATCTGTCGTCTTTCACTTTGCATTATATGTATTTTTTAACAAAATCTATTCCATTCCTTTGCCCAGCAAAACAGCACCTCCAAAATATAGATTTAAATATGTAATACAAAATTATAGAAGCTATATTTTTCCATGCATGGGGACTTTGTATTTCTTACAAAGACAATCAACCAATAATTCCTTAACATATCTGAAATGCATTTTAAAAGTGAATGTGATGCTTTAAAACTAAAAAAATATATTTTATATATGTTATTCTATATGTCTGAAATAGTTCACAAATTTTAATTATGTAGTTTGGGGGGAAATGACTGACTCTGAGTATAAAAACAAGTTAAACATATTCAAAATTATGCAGTTAGTTGGGGGAAAAACGATGCAATAGCCAAAATGTAAAGTTGAAAGAGAAAAAAATTCCAAGAGTAGTAATAGAGGTCGAATAGGTGATATTATATAAGCAAAATCAAGGAGACAAGGAATAAAATTTTGTGTTCATTTAACTTCATACATAAGAAGTCGTAAGTTACTCATTGGTTCTAGATTTTTATAGAAAAGTAGGCCTTTAAGAGTACTTTTGAAAATGTTAATTATTAATGCTATTTCAAAAGACTATTTAGCTTCCAAATTGTATGTACTTACATTTATCTATAGTAAAGATGGAAAGGATATATTTTTAAAAGTAATGAGAGAATGCACAGGAATTGGAACCCTTGTTGATGAGCACGTAAAATGGTGCAGCCTCTATGGAAAACAGTATGATGGTCCTTCAAAAAATTACAAATAGAAGTACCATATACCCAGCAATTCCACTTCTAGGTATACACCCCAAAGAATTGAAAGCAGGGTCTCAAAGAGACACTTGTACACCTATGTTGACAACGGCATAATGGACCACAGCTAAAAGGCAGAAGCAAACCAAGTGTCCACTAACAGATGAATAAAATGTGGTACGTGTACACACACACACACACACACACACACACACACAATGGAATATTATCGACCCTTAAAAAGTAAAGACATTCTGACATATGCTACAACACTGATGAACTTCAGAACATTATGCTAAGTGAAATAGACTGGTCACAAAATGACAAATACTGTATAATTCCACTTACATGAGGTACCTAGAGTAGGCAAATTCATAGACAGAAAATAGAATGGTGGTTGCCAGTGACTGGGGAGAATGCAGTTACTGTTTAACAGCCACAGAGTTTTAGTTTGGGAAGATAAAATAGTTCTGAAGATGGATGGTGGTGATGGTTGTACTACACTGTGAATATATTTAATACCACTAGACTATATACTTGAAAATGATTAGGATGGTAAATTTTACGTTATGTGAATTTTATCACAAATGTAAAAACAAAGTAATGAGCATGAGAATATGAGTATGCAAGAGTTCATGTGGAGATACTTAGGCAAAGGAACAAGGAGAAGACTAAAAATAAAAACTAGATAATCTGTAAAATAGCCTCTCATTCAATTTCTGAGAAATCAAATATTAGTCAACATAGGTTAAGTTAGAAGTAACAAATAATCCTGAAGTGTCAGTGGATTAAAACAACAAAAGTTGTTTCCTGGACACACTTCAAGTCTATCTCTCGCCAGCAGGGGCTAACAAGCTCGGTATCATCCTCACTCAGGAATACAGGTCATAGTAGCAGGAGTAAGGAGACAAAGGGAATCATGAGTGGTTCTTACTTCTGCTAACATGTCACTGGCCAGAGTAACTGACATGGCCATATGTAATTTCAAGGGACAGGAAAACGCAATTCCCTTACCAAGAAGAGGAGCCACACATATAAGTGAACAACAGTTCTAATATAAGTTGACAGATATCGGCCTGTTAATATGTGAAAGAAGTAATTTGTTTTTACTCTTAATACAGTTCTATGTAAACAAATGTACATAATCACATACAGAAATGTACTTTATATACAAAATAAATGAAAAAAAAGGTTACTTTTTAGCAAAGAGGAAAAAATAGAATTGGTTTAAGAGCAAGAGATGTGTTTAAACCAAATACTGAGCTCAGAATGAAGATGCTGCCAGAAGTAAGACTGTATGACAGAATAGATCACAGAAATGATTGTTTTCCTCCGGTAATGAGAACAGGGAAACCAGCCCAATAAGAATCTGCTTAACAGGATTTCCTATCATACTGACGCAGTAACCACAGAAAATAGAATTTATTTCACAAGAGAAGTGGCTGAAAGAAAAAAATTCAAAAAGGACAGGTGGCATATGACAAATTCACAAACAAATTAATGCAAAAAAACACTACTTTTTAGCAGGGCACAGTGGCACATGCCTGTAATTCCAGCACTTTGGGAGGCCAAGGCAGGGAGATTGCCTGAGCCCAGGAGCTTGAGACCAGCCTGGGCAACATGGTGAGACCCCATCTCTACAAAAAACAGGCATGGTGGTGTGTGCCTGTGGTTCCAGCTATCCAGGAGGCTGAGGTGGGAGGGTCACTTGAGCCCCAGGAGGTCAAGGCTGAAAGTGAGCCGTGATCGCGCCACTGCACTCTAGCATGGGTGACAGAGTGAGACCCTGTCTCAAAAAAATAAATAAATAACTTTTCATTTCAAGTAGCCCAAGTCAAAAATAAAAATAAAAAATTCACAAAATCAAGAAAGCAAGGAAGAACATTCTGAGCCCTTAGGCCAACTTTTAAAATTTGATTGGTATAAAGTTGCATTCCCATTTAAGCACACATATGCACAAAAAAAAGTGCTTAAAATTGAAACCAAAACAAAAGCACATATACTTTAACAAGGATTCAATAATCACAATTACTTACCTCAGAATTTGATATTGATTCTTTCACTCGGGGAGACTAAAAGAAATACAAAAAGGATGGTTGTTAACTCACAACTCAGGTTACATGTAGTCAGTCCCAAACTGCAAGTGATGTTAAATGCAAGTCAACTCCATTTAATTCTGATCCATATATTAACTCACCAGCAAGTATACTGAAAGTTTTCTGGAAAAAATAACTGTCATGATAATATTGTATTTTTTGCCCAGGTAGCCTGTAACAAATACATCAATGTACTTATCAATTTTAAAATTTTGTATTTTAAAATTGTAAGCTTTATAAGCATACATAATGGGACTGTCACATTCTCCAAAGTAAAATCTTTCTACTAATGGTGAACATATTATGTATATAAGATCCCAGACTAAACCTAAACTTTTAAGCTAATTATCTAATACATTCTCAAAGCAGAGTAATTCTGTTTACAGGCTTTAATGGAGAAAACTCTTGAGCCAAAATTGATCTGAAAGCTGCATGTCAAGAGTCTACTACCCTTACTCTTGGTGTCGGATATTCAGGAATCTGGTATGTAAAGAAACATGGGTGGTCCAAAAATAAAGCATGGACCACTAGCAAAAATAAAGGCAGTGGAAATAAAACGATATTTGAGGTGAGGTCTCAAATATCTGATGTAAACCACATTTATTAGGAAATGACCAATTATAATCTGCCATATGAAAATTTAAGCTGTTTATTTGGTAAAATAATAAAAGTCAGCAGTAATTCTGGATACAGGCACTGTAGTTTACCAAAAAACTTACCTCTAAACAAATAACAATTTATGGTAAATTCTGCCAACAATGGACTTAGTCAGAATATGTCAAAGATCAACTGATGGTTTTTTTTACACTTTTATCACCATTTCATTAAGGAGTAATCAAAGTTCAGGTAATAGCTAATGTAGCATACCAAGTAAGTGGCCAACCCAAAAGGTTTTTTTAAAAAAAAAAACAACAACTTTGTAAATACTGAATTCATCCAGACTACAAGAAAAAAAACTTGTGTAAATAATTTCAAACTTAACAAAAAAGGTGCTAGAATAACAATACAAGAACATAAGTATACCCTTTACCCCAATTCATTTATTATTAACCTTTTTTCCCCTTATCTGCTTTATCATTTGGGTGCTCACTTTCTCTTTCTTTCTAAATATATTTTTCCTATACCATTTGAGAATAAGTTGCATATATCATGGCTGTTTACCACTTAATACAGAGTGTACATTTCCTAAGAATGAGATGTTTTCTTATATAACTTCACACTATAGTTCTCATTAAATTTAACATGATATAATACTTTTATCTAATTTATAGTGTAAATGTCAGTTGACACTAATGTACTTTGTAGCCTTTTGTTTTTCCTCCAGTATGGGATACAGTCTAGGATCATGTATTGCAGGTAGTTTTCACGTTTCTTAGATTTTTAAAATCTGGAACATCAACATTTTTGGAAAATACAGTCCCTCCAATCCCACCACATACTTTATTTTAATATACGTCCTTCACTTCGGGTTTATCTGATGTTTCCTTATTATTATATTTACACGAATTCCCACTTGGAACTCTACATACTGATGTGTCCTTCTTACTGTATTACATGTTCATCTGCCCCTCGTTGCTGATGTTAATTTTAATCACCTGGTCAAGGAATTTTCCTACTTCTCCAGTATTAAAAAACCCTATTTTTTCCCCTTGTGGTGAATAGGTAATATGTGGGGACACACTTTTAAGACCTTGAAAATATCCTGCTTATCAAAACTTCCCCCTATATTTAGCTTCATTGATGATTCCTACCTAGTCCTATCCTTACAACAATGATTGTAAAATGATGATTTTCCATCTCCAACACTCATCCATATTTACTGGTCAGCACTTGGTAGTCTACTGTAATGAAGAACCATTCCTTTTCCCCCATTTGTTTATCTATTTGCTATTGGTATAGACTCAAAGATAGCTATTTTCTAAATTATTTATAATTAATTATTGCACTTTATTTTGGTGGTTAAATTGTCCCAGATTTCACCAGTAGGAGTAACTTCGAGCTGGCGCTTGTGTCCTTATGTTGTTTTTTTTTTTTTGGAGTATCTTTTCCTTCTGGCAAAAGAAGATAATAGATAATATTCAAGATTCCTCTTACATTTTCCCTGCCCAAGCCCTAGAATCAACCATTCTCAAAGGAGCCCTGGTTTCCTTTAGTGGGGAATGGTATTAGAGACCATTATCTGGATACAAGGCATGTCATTATTTGGGTTTCTTTGCCTCTGGGTCGTTCAGCAGACAAAGCTGAGAAATATATGCAAGTATAGACATACGTATATACATACACGTGCACACATACATTCACACACACACATACTTTACAAAGCTTGAATTCACATCAATGTCTCCAATTCAAACCCATTCCCACCGGATTCTTTCTTACCTTGCCCTGCTCCGTACCTGCGTATATCTTCTTCTATAGTGAGAATCCTGGTTCCCAAGAACATTGAGACATTTACTTATTTCCTCAATCCTACATCTACAAGAGTTTCTGAACTGCTCTGCATATGCAACTATGAAAAATAATCCTAATAAAAGGAGATCAAGGTTTATCTTAAGTTTTCTCTTTCCCCCATCAACTCCACCTAAGCACACATGGTCAAATACTATATTCATAGGTTACTTGGATTCTTTCTTTTTATATTCCCCTTCAGTACAGTTACATATTCACTTAAAATATAACTATAGACTTCCACTTCAGGCCATGATGAATAAACAGGGACCAGATTTATCTTTCTGTCTGAAACAACCCCACCTCTGCAAAAAAGACAAAATATATGAAACAAAAATTTTCAAGACATTGGGCATTTGTCAAAGAAAAACAGTGATCCCTGAAAGACAGGGGAAAAAAGTGGTGGGCCTTGTCCCTATATACTGCCTTGAAAGCTTCCAAGCTGTGGCATAGGGAGATGGAACCTAGATGAAATCCAAGGAACTGCCTGACTTGAGGAAACAGAGCTAACAGTCTGGGAGACCAAGGCAGATTAAGTTGATAAAACAGTACAAGAAAGGAGAAAGCTAGAGGGAGAGTGAACCCTACAAAGTTGCAGAGGGTCACTTTCGAATGTTTGACAGAATACTTATCAACGAATGCATGTGAGCAAATGCCTGAGAATAGGGGGGAAAACATCAAAAATGATGAGAGAGAAGAGTGCACAGCACTCACACAGAGCCAGGAACAGTGCCTATTTCTACCAGTCCAACTGGAAAAACTAATAACTCACAGGGGATTGGGTAGTGTTCTCAAAAAGATCTTATCTCAGTAGTGGGGAATAAATGGCTGTAGGCTGAACACTACTCCAGACCCAACTAACAAATCATAAAAGCAAGATCTAAAAGCATTAAATTATTTCCAGCTAACTTTAATGTATCCCAGAACAAAGCTCAAGAAGACTTACAGAAATAAAAAATTGTCAGCAAAGCAATAAGGTGAAAATTACAATGTTTGGCATCTAATCAGATTACTAGATATGAAGAGGCAGGAAAACACTCCTCAAGCCATAATGAAGAGAATAATTAACCACACAAAACCAATTCAGAATTGACATGGATATTAGAATTAGAAGAGAAGGATGTTAAAATAGTTATCATAACTGTATTACATATCTCCAAAAAGTTAAGTAGAGACATAGAAGATGGGAAAAAAAATTAAACTTCTAGACTACTACAATGCCTGAGATGAAACAGGAACTGGATGGGATTAGCAGAAGATTAGATATTGCAGAAGATGAATAAATTTGAAAGCTAGCGTAAAAACTACACAAAATAGACAGAAAAAAAGAATTAAAAAAAATTAAGAGAAACAGTGGCCTGTGAGACAACTTCGAGCTGCCTAATATATATGTTACTGGGGGACAGAAAAAAAAGTTTGAAAATATAATGGCTGAAAAATTTCCAAACTTGATAAAAACCTATAAACCCAAAGATCTAAGCTCAACAAAACCCAACCACAAGAAACATGAAGAAAAATATACCTAGGCATATCACAATCAAATTTTCCAAAAGACGAAATCTTAAAAGCAGCTAGGGAAAAAAGACATGTTACTTATAAAGGAACAAGAATAAGAATGTCACAAAATTTCTCAGTGGAAAGATGCAAGCAAGAAGATGGTGAAGAAACATCTTTAAAATGCCGAAAGAAAAAAACCTGTCAACGTGGAATTCTATACCCTGAAAACACCTTCTCAAAACAAAGACATTTTCAGACATAAAATCTTAAAGAAATCACCACCAAAAGACTTACAACACAAAAAATATTAAGGAAAGTTTTTCAGGCATAAGGAAAATAATATAAATATGGAAATCTGGATCTACATAAGAGCATTATGAATATTGGAAGAATTTTGTCAAAGCCTTTTTCAGAATCTATGAAAATAAAAATATGATTTTTCTCCTTAGATCTATCAATATTATGAGATTTCCTAATACTGAACCATCATTGCACCCTACCCCGTTTGGTCATGGTATATTCTTTTCTTAACATAGTTCAATTTAGTTTTAAAAGATTCATGTTCTTAAAAAGAATTCATGGTCTCAAAAATGCTATAAAGATAACATGAAAAATACTGGACAGAAAACTACTTATTCTGGGGCCAAAGTAGGTAAGTTTCTGTGTTGTTTAGATACCAATGTATTAGGGTTATAAGAAAGCTACTATAACTATTTCAGAACTACCAAATTTATCTATAGATAGCTAGATAGTAATAATTAGATACTGAAAAGCTATAATGTATATCTCCAAATATTTGTTAGTCAGAAGAAAAATAGCATCATCATCCCTTTCACAGGAAGCTAGAGAACTACAAAATTCATGCAGCTTTAGCTTCCTCTGGTAGCTTTAATATAACAATACATGACAGTATCAATTCAGAGAGGAAGTCATGTGAAAAATTGTATGTAAACAATATTTGCATTTATCTTCTAAACAGTGTTTCCAAGCTTAGAGCTTAATAGATTCATGCCAACTTCCATTGGAAAGGCCTTTACAAACTTAGCTCTGCAAAAGGACTAGACTCAAAGACCTCATTAGATAAACAAGGTCAACAAATATTCAGGGTTGATCAACAGAGAGTCGTAAGTGCTTTCTGATCCTAAAAGCAGATCCTAAAAGCAGGAAGCGATATACCAGTATACTCAGTATTCATCCCACAAAAACAGTCCTAAGCAGTCAAAGGTATAATACCCTCAGACATTTATATTTCCTTATAAGCACTTCCAGTCTTAGGAATGAGTCCTGACAACCTGAGGCAGTGCTTTCAGTTAAGAGTGATGAAACGAACCAAAAGGAAGACTCTTGTCTTCACTGTTTTTAGGAAACACACATACGTGTGCACGACAGATATCTAGGATGCACCAACTGAGTAAGAGATACACCATTCCTCCTTAGAAGGATAACAGACTTCAGGGGAAAAGCTTCCATTACTGGGCCTTCAAGTTCACTAACCTTTTCTACTGCAATGTCTAATTGGCCATTAATCCTATCCAGTGTATTTTGCATCTCAGACATTTGTAGCTTTCATCTCTAGATTTGGGTCACTTTTATATACTCTAAATATTATCATATTCAAACAGATGTCTAAGTCCAACTTTCCATGCAGAATTAACTGGGCTCCTATTATTAATAAGCTGTTCAAGGTAATTCTGTCACAATTGTATTCTTTACATTTTAGCTGGTTAAGCTGAACAAGAACCACACAAAGTTCTAGCTAAAGTACACAGTTTAATAAAATTTACCCTGAGTTGTGAAATTGCTGCTTTCCCTTCCTCACTTTCTTCATCAAATTCATCATCACTCCACTCCCAGCCTCCATCCTCTGTCTTATGGAGGCGGCCACTGGAACCTGGTACTCTCCGAACCTGCTCATTAGAAAGAGAAGTGGGTTATGGTGGTGTTTCATGCTTACTAAGTATGAAACTCCATATTTCTCTCTTCTTCTATCACTTCAATCCATTAAGTAGATAATCATTTTCCCCATAAATGTTCCCATACAAATTCATATCCTCCAACCATCACCTGCTCTACTACCTGTCTTTAGTAACAACCACTGTACTTCTATACTCTTGAGCCCAAACATCAAAATCCTTCCTATGTAAAATCACAGGTAAAATCCGATTTTAAATGTCCTGAGACATTTAAGGAAAAAAAAAAAAAGGTTTTGGGTGCTCAAAATGAATAAACCCAAGATTTAAAATTTGTTACTTTTTCTTTTTAATTTGTTAAGTCAAAACTATACTTGCCTATGATTTCAAGAGTACTAGAGCTGTGCATGTTGTATTAAGAAAAACAGCAACCTCCTAACCTTCAGCTTCATCTCCACTGGCAACCCTTTCAACTCATTTTAGCTTATCCTTCTGGACATTCATCTCTCGAATACGTGTTCCTATCATTACTTACTGATTTTTTGGTTTCAAGAGTTAACTGTGGGACTTCCCACAATAGAAGATGAAAATTTAACTCTGTTATGAACTCTCTATTCTTTTCTCAAGATATACTATAATTTTGGTTAGGTCAATATTCAGTGTTTACATAACATGATTATATGTATCATATTCAGACCCGAGCCTATTGTGTATTACCACTTCTATTTCCCCTGTAGTTAGTATTTACTCTCTCTCAGCTGTTTATATCTCCTTTTACCATATTCAAATGGGTATTCTGTCAGTATCATCTTCTTGAAGAAGACTCTCACCAGAACCTCCTGATCTGTTCCATCCTAGACTGGTTTCACAGCACGTCTCCTACTTCAGATCAAATTCTACCATCAGCCAGAGGATTGTGCGTCCTGGATCACATGACTTCTGTTTTTAGTTTAAGCACCATCTCCACTATTAGCATGTATATTAAAGTCATGCATTTCTGAACTTATCTTGATTCCATCTTCACATTTCATTCATTGTTTGGTTAAAAAAGAAAAGGCTGCATCAGTAATTATTTTCTTTCATACCTTTGAAGAAAACTGCCTCATTGTATTTGGCTTCCAGAAGTGCTACTGAGGTCATCAGGACTCCTGATCCTGTCTGTGACATTTCCCCCTCCCTGGAAGACTACAGATTCTTCTTTTTGCCTTCAGTATTCTGACTTATCATGGTAATGTGTGTTAGCATTAGTCTATTTTTATTAATTGTGTTGAGTACTTAAGACTCTTTCAATCTGGAAATTCATGACCATCCAGTTTTGGACATTTTTCTTGAATTATTTTGTCAATGATTTACTTTCTTCTGTTTTTCTCAGTTCTCCTTTTCTGGAATTCTCTTTACTCAAATGCTGAACCTTCTCAAATGGTCCTCTAATATTCTCAGCTTTTTTGTTTTCTGTATCTGGGCCTTTTGAACTATTTTCTGGGAAATTTCCTCAACCTTTGTATTGAATTTTTCATTTCTTCTACGTTTTCAATTTCCAAAAGCTTTTTGTTGGTACTGGTCCTGGTTCTCTGAAAGCTCCCTTATAATTCATACACCATACAACTGAACCACTCAACGTATACAGTTCAATGATTTTTAGTATATTCAAAGTTGTGCAACCATCACTACCATGAAATTTAGAACATTTTTATCACTCCCCACAAGACATGCCATACTCTTTAGCAGTAACTGCCCATTTCTCTCCAAAACCCCCAGTCCTAAGTTACCACTAATCTACTTTCTGTTTCTTTATATTTGCCTGTTTCCAACATTTCACATAAACTGAATCATACAACATATGATCTTTTGTGATGGACTTTTTTAACTAGTATAATGTTTGAAAGGGTCATCCACGCTGTAGCATGTATCAGTACTTCATTCCTTTTTATTGTCAAATAATAGTCTACTGTATGAATATACCACATTTAATAAATTTAATAATCAGCTGATGAACATGTGGGTTGTTTACACTTTTTGGTTTTTATGAATAATGCTGCTATGAGCAGTGTACACATTTTTGTGTGGACTTACGTTTTCAATTCTCTGGCGTGTGCCTAGGAGTAGAATAGCTGGGTCACATGGTGACTCTGTTTAGGCTTCTGAGGAACTGCCAGACTGCTTTCCAAAGTGGCTGCACCATTTCACATTCCCATCACCAATGCAGAAGTGTTCCAATCTCTCCACATCTTTACCAACAGTTGTTACTGTCTTTTTGATTATAGCCATCCTAGTGGGTGTGAAGTGGTATCTCTTTGTTATTTTGATTTGCATTTCTCTGATGGCTAATAACACTGAGTATCTTTTCATGTGTTTATTGGCCATTTATATATCTTCAAGAGGTTTCTATTCAGATCCTTTGCTCATTTTTAAAAATGTGTTGTCTTTTTATTTTTGAGTTGCAAAAGTTCTTTATATATTCTAGATACAAGTCCCTTATCACATATATGATTTGTAAATATTTATTCCCATTCTGTAGGTTGTCTTTTCACTTTCTTGCCAGTGTCTATTGAAGCACAAAAGTCTTAACTTTTAATAAAACCAATTTACCTACTTTTTCCTTTTATTGCTTGTATTTTTGGTGTCATATCTAAGGAAGCTTTGCCTAGCTCAAATTCCCAAAGATTTATAGCTATATTTTCTTGCAACAGTATTATAACTTTAGCTCTTATATTTAGGTCGACAATCCATTTTGAGTTAATTTTTTGTAGGATGAGAGTAAAAGGCCCAACTTCATTCTTCTGCATGTGAATATTCAGTTGTACCAAGGCCATTTGAAGATGATTCTTTAGTCTTCACTGAATTGTCATGACACAAATGCTTCTTTAATAGTATCATGTTCACTTTTTGTGCATGTAAACTTTTTTTTTTTTCTTTTGAGACAAGGTCTTGCTCTGTCACCCAGGCTGGAGTGCAGTGGCACGACCATGGCTCCCTGCAGCCTCTACCTTCTAGGTTTAAGCGATCCTCCTGCCTCAGCCTCCTGAGCAGCTGGAACCACAGGCACATGCCACCACGCCAAGCTAATTTTTTTTTTTTTTTGGTAGAGTCTGGTCTTGCCTTGTTACCCAGGATGGTCTAGAACTCCTGGGCTCAAGCGATCCTCCTGACTTGTCCTCCTAATGTGTTGGGATTTATAGGCGTGGACTACCATTCCTGGCAAATATAAACTCTTATCTCTAAAGACAGTCATGATTTTACTTAAATTATCTTCCTATATAGTCTGTTTCCTGTAAGTTTCTTTTTTTCCTTCTATTTATTTTGTCCTCTATTTTTCTCATTAAGAGGTTTTCCTCAGGTATCCTGTAATCCTAGATCTATGCTCATATTTAAGAACAAAGAACTAAAGCACTGATTGGAAGCACTGAGCTTTTAAGTGGGTGGAGTTTGCTTCACTGCAGAGTGATGTGGGTGAGCATTTCCCACCTCCCATGTCAGTACTTTTGATTTTCCTCTTAGGCTAGTCAGATTGATCAAATAAGGATTTTTCAATGTCTTGCCTAGGGGGTAATAAGCCTTAATGTTTATGTTCCGGGAGTTGAATGAAGTGATATAGATTCTTAATATTCAGTGTGTAAACAATTACTTAAATGCCCTTTTCAGTAAGTTATTCCCATCTTTAACTGTGCCTGGTGTCCTTCAGTTCAGAGACCATTTCTTTTACCCTTCTGCAGAATAAACCTCCACACATCTCCTGGAGTGCTGCATGGAGTAGGGGAGGGAAACCAGAGTCTAACTCTATCTTAAGACTTTCAATCAATCTTCCTGTTTTTAGCCCTACTTTCACTCTCATTTCTGGAGGTACCTGGCACTGTTAATTCCCTTCCCTTCTGGGGTTCTGTTGTATATGGTAGCTTCCAAGCTTTTCTTAACACTGGCTTAGCAATTATAGTTCTCTGATTTGCCAAGTCTCTTACCACTAATTTATGGGCATCACAGTTTTGAAAATTTGGTTGCAGCTTTCACTTCTCCCATTTTTTGTACACTAGAGGTTTATGCCTTTCCTTTTTATTCTCTTTTTTCTTTTCTTTTTGAGACAGAGTCTCACTCTGTCACCCAGGCTGGAATGCAGTGGCATGATCTTGGCTCACTACAACCTCTGCCCTGCAGGCTCAAACAATCCTCCCACCTCAGCCTCCTGAGTAGCTGGGACCACAGGCACGCACCACCATGCCTGGCTAATTTTAATTTTTGTATTTTTAGTAGAGACAGGGTCTGCCATGTTGCCCAGGCTGGTCTTGAACTCCTGAGCTCAAGCAATTCATCCGCCTCAGCCTCCCAAAGTGCTGGGATTACAGGCATGAGCCACTGTGCCTGATCTCTTTTTATTCTCTTAACAGTTCTTTTAGTAAATATTTTTTGGCAGGAGGTATTCACCCAGGCTGGAGTGCAGTGGTATGATCACAGTTCATTACGGCTTCAACCTCCCAGGCTCAAGCGATCCTCCCACCTCAACATCCTGAATAGCTGGGACCAGAGGTGTATGCCACCACACCTCATTAATTTTTAAATTCTTTTTGTAGATATGAGGTCTCACTATGTTGCTCAGGCTGGCCTTCAACTCCTGGGTTCAAGCTATCCTCCCACCTCAGCCTCCCAGAGGTGCTGGGAATACAAGCATGAGTCATCATATCCCCGGTATGAGGCTCACTCTTTTTTTTTTTTTTTTTTGAGACAGAGTCTTGCTCTATCGCCCAGGCTGGAGTACAGTGGCACAATCTCAGCTCACTGCAACCTCCCTCTTCTGCGTTCAAACGATTCTTATGCCTCAGCCTCCCGAGTAACTGGAATTACAGACATGTACTACCATGCCCAGCTAAGTTTTGTATTTTTAGTAGAGACGAGGTTTCACCATGTTGGCCAGGCTGGTCGCGAACTCCTGGCCTCGAGTGATCCACCTGCCTTGGCGTCCCAAAGTGCTGGGATTACAGGCGTGAGCCACTGCACCCAACCTACTCTTCTTAAATTAATCAGATTTCAGATACTAAATCAACATGAATCTCAGATGGGATTTATTATAAACAAGAATAAGCATAGAAATTTTATCCATATTTTTAATAAGTATAGAAATATATACATATTATTTAAGAATATCCTGAGTGTCAGGAACTATTCTAGGCACACTGAAGATACAGCAATGGAAAAAAGTCCCTGTTCTCATTAAGCTTTTATTCTAATGGTACAGAAAGACTGTAAAATGTCAGATGGTGGTAAGTAGGGTAACGGGATAGAGTCATGGAGGGTACTATTTTAGTAATCAGAGAGTATTATTCTGAGGAAAGGCCACTTGAGTAAGATGTGACATAAAATGAAGGAATGAGCCAAGTGAATTTTTAACCTAGTAACTATCCATGAGAATAATCTTCCAGGTCTCACCCACTAAAGACATGACTTTAATTGGTTTGGGATGACACTGTCTATGTTTCTTTCCTTTTTTTTTTTTTTTTTTTTTTTTAAGTCCCCAAGTGATTCTGACATGAAACGATGGATTATAGCCACTGAAAAAGATATATCTCTAAAATAGAGACAAGTTAACTGTTTTATCAGTGCTTATTAAGAATATCATTTTTAAGTATTTAATATACATTTCTGGTTCTTTGTTTTGTTAAATTCTCAGAATAATATCAAAATTCCCAAGCAGTGAGATCTATGGAAGAGAATAAGCCACTGCTAGACATAATGCTTCTGACTTCTTGGACAGGCCTACCACTGTATTATATAAGGTATACGACCTTTACCTTCTTCAAGTCTATCATCAACAGAAGCCTCTTTTCCTTCACATTGGATGAGTATGCTTGAGCAGAGAAGTAAGAGGGGGGAAAAGGGAGGATTTTCTTCTCCCTGCTCTCACAGAGGTTCATAAAAGTATCATGGACAGAAAAATTAATATATTCTGCCCAAACTGAGATATTAAAGCATTCTCCATGCTCACATCATGACCAAACTTCTTAGAAATTACATATACATAATAAGGTTCTTTCAGTCTTTCTGTAAAAGCGGTAGAAAATTTGGAGTTCCAAAAAGGGTACTGTGACTTATACCCAAAGCTATAAATGCTATGTAAAATCACAACTCATTCTGGTAGCTAGAAACAGTTATCAAATAAGAGTTTAGAATTAATTTACCAATTACTATCTGGCATTCCCTTTCATCCTAATAGACAGCAGAGTAATACAAAGGCATACAGTAGACCAAAGATATTTGCTGAATGAATGTATCAAAGAACGTTTTAGATAGGATTGAAAGAAAACCAGTAATTCTCATATACTATTAACAATGTATTACTTAATATATTTTCAAAATGCAAAAATAAAGTAAATTTTTCAGGAAAAGTGAGTTAAATTCCGATTTACCTTTTTTGCTCTTTCAGAAATGGTTGGTGCTCTCTGCAATATTTTTTCTTGAAGAAATTCTTTATTCTGGAGAGGAAGAGTAAGTATTTTGTTCTTATAAGTTTAAAGGTACCAAAAAAACCCCACAAAAATGCTCACCATAATCAAAATGTGATATAGTAACTGTTCTGTAACGAAGTATGAGAAAAACTTTCATTTGTTTACTCTGAAGTTCCTTTAGTACGTTACTACCACAATTTTATAAATTGAGACAGAAAATTAAGATGTAGTACACTGTATGAACCATTGTCTATGAACAGTTTGCTGTACTGTATGTTCTTTGAGATCATGGTCCTAGATTTCCAACTACAGTAACATCCTACTATCTGATATATTTGGGAAATGAGATGTTTACAAATTCAGTAGTAAACCTTAAAATCAGAGTTTGGTATTTTTCACAAATTATATTTATAATGGTAAAATTTAATAATCATTATTCCTATGATCAGTTTACCCTAATATTTAAAAATGGATTTACTAAATTCTGAAGCAAGCATCTTAATTATCAAAGGCTGTATACATACTGCTTTCCACAATTATTTTATTTACCATCATTTTTCCAAACATAATCATCCAACTTCTAAGCAGTGAACATAATCTGAGTAATTGAGGAGCATCCTATAACACACATAATCAAAAGCTAGAATTTCCTACCTTTGCTTTCTGGAAAAATTTGTGCCTTAACAGTTCTGCTGCTGTTGGTCTAAAACCAGGGAGGGAGGGAAGAAAAGGTTTTACAATTAATTCAAGTGTAATGTGAGATTCCATCATCAAAAATCAGAAAAAAATTTTTTCAACAGCAAAATAAAAACTCAGTATACTCCACTTTCCTTAAACTGCTAAAAAGCAAAACAAACTTGATACAAGACATTGAATAAAATAAAAATCTCAAAACAAATATTCTGATAATAATTATTAATATTCTTTGAAAGAGTCATTAGTGAAATGTTTTTTCTGGAAGCATGATTTCTTAATAGAGTCTAATATATTTGCTAATTAATAATATTAATTTAATATTTAATATTATTTCCCAATAAGTAAGCTAGACAAAATCTATCTAACATTTTTAGCAAGGCATAAAAATATATTTAAACACTCAAAGAGGAAATGGACCAAATCAAGACCTCTACTTCTTGCCACATGGTAGCCTGCCAGCCTTCAATTTAAGGATCTGTGGTAACCTTAAAAATAGATTTCACAATCTCTCTTTAAAAACAAAAATTCTAAAAGTAAAGTATATTCCCCAAATTTAACAAAACTCAGTTTACCTCATTTCTTCATGGTCTTATTTCCTTTTAAGCAAAGACATGACTGTCAATTTTATAAGCTTTTAAAAGAATAACATTCAGAATAAAGAATTTAACATTTAAGAAACTGGACCTGATATTTTGCCACACACCTACCTGATCCTGAGCAAATCACAACCTCTCTAAGGTTCAGTATTACTTGGCCAAGTCCCTACGAGCAGTAGCTCTTAAACACTGCTGTGCATTAAACTATCTGGGAAGAATGTAAAAATCCCAATGACCAGTCGGGCACCATGGCTCACACCTGTAATCCCAGAACTTTGGGAGGCCAAGGTGGGTGGATCACGAGGTGAGGAGTTCGAGACCAGCCTGGCCAATATGGTGACACCCCATCTCTACTAAAAAAACACAAAAATTAGTAGGGCAAGGTGGCATGCACCTGTAGTCCCAGCAACTCGGGAGGCTGAGAAAGGAGTATCACTTGAACCCATGAGGCAGAGGTTGCAGTGAGCTGAGATTGTGCCACTGTACTCCAGCCTAGGCGACAGAGCAAGACTGTCTCAAACAAACAAACAAAAACCCAATGACCAGGCTGTACCTCATACCAATTAAAGCAGAATCTTTAATTGGCTTTAGTAATTTTTAAAACTCCCTAGGTAATTCCAATATGCATTCAAGTTTAAGAACCAGCACCTCCGATGATTATTATAAAGATTTAAAAACTGGGCCGGGCGCGGTGGCTCAAACCTGTAATCCCAGCACTTTGGGAGGCCGAGACGGGCGGATCACGAGGGCAGGAGATCGAGACCATCCTGGCTAACACGGTGAAACACCATCTCTACTAAACGATACAAAAAACTAGCCGGGCGAGGTGGCGGGCACCTGTAGTCCCAGCTACTCGGGAGGCTGAGGCAGGAGAATGGCGTAAACCCGGGAGGTGGAGCTTGCAGTGAGCTGAGATCCGGCCACTGCACTCCAGCCTGGGCGAAAGAGCGAGACTCCGTCTCAAAAAAAAAAAAAAAAAAAAAAAAAAAACAGATTTAAAAACTGAATAAATGTGAAAGTTTCAGTTTGCATAGCAAACTGAAATCCGACATTATCACTCTTATTTTTCCATTCACTCAAGATTCCAATATGCTCAACAATGTGATTGCTCAACATTGCTTATTATTCATTCCTTTCTTCTGACTTCTAAAGTACAAGTTATGGGTTCTTTCTAAAGTACAACTTATGGGTTCTTTAAGTGATAGAATGTGACTGGAAAACTCAATTTCCGTGTGCAAAATAATTTCATGCTCATTCTTGAATGATAGTTTGACTAGCTGGAGAACTCTGGGTTAAAGTCACAGTCATGAGCCTCTTAATGCTTTGGCCAACAACATACTATGTATCTGACAGTAGAGCAACAGGTTACACTAAATAGCCTACGCATGCAGTAGGCTGTACCATCAAAGTTTGTATAAGTACACTCCATGACGTTCACACATGACAAAACTGCCTAATACACATATCACAGAATGTATCCTCATCATTTTAAGTGACACATGACTGCATTTTCTCTGAACATTTCACTAAATGCTGGCCTCAACTGTTGTGTTATTGGGTTAGTGGCTGTCAAGTCTACCTGCTGATCCTCAGTAGGTAATCTATTCCCTGAGATTGCCTGTAGAAGTTTCTCTTTGTTTCGTGTCCAGTAGTTTCACAACAACTTGTACAAGTGGAAGAAGGGAGACACTGCTTGGAATTCTACGGCGATGGTTCTTTACTCTGAGAATATAGGTCTTTCATCAACTCTGGAAAATTCTCAGCCATTATTTCTTTGAATATCGTTTCTACCACATTCTCTCTAGTCTTTCCTGGTAAGTTCATGTATATGTATATGTACATTTGTGTGTGTGTGTGTGGATGTGCATACACACACATACTGAACCTTCTCAGTCTACCCTCCAAATGTTAATATTTCTTTCATATTTCCCTCTTTGATCTTTCTGTGCTACATTCTGAGCAGTTTCCTTCGTATACTGTAGTCTGATTAAAACAGGCACTCTAGTCCAGTTGTATGGGTCAGAATTCTGATTCCACCATTTATTAGCTGTGTGACTTTGGGGAAGGTTACTTAACCTCTCTGTGATTCAGTTTCTTCATTTGTAAGATAAAGAAAATAACAGTGCTATCCTCAAAGGATTACTGTAAACAATAGTGCCTGCTACTTGATGAGTAAATAAATAATCTCCTTTTTGTTTTATTGGTTGTTCTGTTTAACCAGTCCATTGTGTGTGTTATTTTAACTTAGCAATGTTCTAAACAAAGTTTAATTTTGGTTTACAAACTGGAATAGATTTTCTATAGCTTCCAGTTTGCTTACTTAAAAAAAAGTTTTATAATAATTTTAGACTTAAAAGAGCTGCAAAGCTAGTACACAGTTCCTACATGCCCTTCACCACCTTCTGCTATTGTTAACCTTTTACATAACCACAGTATAATAATAAAGAAATCAACTAAAATATCAACACTGGTACAATACTATTAACTAAACAACAGACTTCATTCCATTTCTCCAGTTTTTCCACTAATGTCCTTTTTCTGTCCCAGGATCTAGTACAGGATACTCTGTTGCTTTCAGTCTTCATGTCTCCTTAATTTCCTCCAATCTGTGACAGTTTCTTAGTCTCTCTTCCTTGGCAGTTTTGAACAGTGCTGGTCAGGTATTTTGCTGCATATTCCTCGATTTGGGTTTGTCTGATGTTTTCTCATTATAGACTGAAGTTACAGATTTAAAGGAAGAATATCTCACAGGTTATATGCCCTTCTCATTTCATCATATCAAGAGCTGAATCAGTCTTATCAATGTCTGATTAATAGTGATGTTAACCTTGGTCACTGGGTAGAGGAGGTGCATTGTGAAGTTACTATTTTTCCTTTTTCATATTCTACTCATCAGAAGTGAGTCAGTAAGTCCAGCTCACACTCAAGGAAAGTTTGAAATATTAATCACTATATTTTTCATTTCTGGCATTGCTATTTGGTTCTTCTGTCACAGTCACAGTCTTTTCTTGTGGGTTTGATTTCTTCTAATTTTAGTTATTTTCAATATACTTAATTTTCTATCTTTTCAGTTTATCACTGCATTACCTAAATCTTTTGGAACACTAATCCTTCTGCTTGTGTCTGCTAACTAGTTCATGACATATTGTTTCACTGTGTGTTTCTTAATTTTGGGTTGTGACCTTATTTCAGTGGGGCATTATGTTCAGGAATCCAAAGGGAGCTAGAGTTGAAAGTGTTCTTCCAGTATAGCTCTGTGATGGCTTCTGTCAAAAATAAAAAACGATTTGGTGAAGCTTTTTTAACTTTCTAATCCTGTGGGTTCCTGGATAACATAGGTAGTATAAACTCTAAACCTGTGGAACGTTCAGGTTGAAGGGCTTGATTATTCAGGAGAGGTTTTTGTTGTCTCTTGGTGATGACAGTTTTTATTCTTGTCTATCCTTTTATTAAGGATACAGACATCTGAAATTCTTAGCTTTAAGAAGAAGAATCTCAGTTTAAACTCCCCACTGGGTAGACCCAAGATGTCAATTCCAGTCTTCACATGGGAGTTACAAATCCAAATCAGTAGGTTATCAGAATGAATAGTGATCCACTGAAGACAGCCACGGGATTAGTTCACAATATTTCTTCTTTAACTTTGGGCTTCCTCATTATTTTTGGTATCTGAGAATCTTTAAGTGGGACAGATTTTATCTGGCATTTCTAGGTATTTGTAACAAGAAAATTTTGTTCCTTTAATCAACTAATTTGGTAAAAGAAAAGTGTTTCCTGTCTTTTTTAAGTGTTTACTCAGAAACAGAAAAAAAATTATAAAAACGCAGGTATAAATTTTGTTTTTCTTACCCTTTCCAATATTTCCAACAATAAATTCTGAAGCCCTATTACATATACTAGAGATGTGATCAAGAACATGAAAGTCTTTCCCTTTTAATGATCTTTAGAGAAACAAAAATTAAAGAACTCAGTGCTAAGAAGCTGAGTGGAATATACATGTGAAACAGACAAATAAGATTCAGAAGGAACAGAGCCCTAAATTAGGAATCAGGACTTTTTGAGATTCAAGTCCTACTCCTATGACTAAGTATCAAGTGACCTCAAAAATAAAAGGTTGTACTCAATGATCCCCAACATTCTACGATTCTGTTTAATTCATGAAGTTACTCATATTGGCTGTTCTTATTTATTTGCTCACTTGTCATTCAATCTGTCTAATAATGATAAGGAAACTATTTGAATTTTTGGCCCACTTACTAAAATATCTTTCTAATATGGAAATAAGTATGATTATTAGACACTAAACATAATTTTTCTATGTGTCTTGCCTTTATTAATACTGTAAATGCCATTAAGACATTCATTTATAAATTTTAAATGCAAATTAAAAACAAACCTCTCCACTAACTTGGCACTTATTAATACAGAATTCACAATGTACAACTTTGTAAGAAATTAACAAGGAAAAGGCTGAACTATTTAAGGTATACTGTATACTACAAAGAAGGCAGAAATCATTTCTGTATACCATAGTATAATGGTCTCTGTATACTTCTTTAAAGTTTATATTTAGTTCTTTTGAAAATAATTTCCTGTACATACAAGTATGTGACTCTTAGACTTCTCACGATGTTTTATTAGAGAGAAAAGTAGATGTTTTCTCATATTTTACCTTTTTTCTGGATCTTTTTGAAGGCACAATGAAATCATTTTTCTAAATGATTTTCCATATTTTTTCAGCATTTCTTTATCTTGAACACCAGTTTCCAAAGAAGGAGGATCATTCTGCAGTGTCAGCATTAAAACCTGCAAGAATTTTCAATATACTATAAACTTGTGATGACTCAGTAAAGTTTATCTATTGTGGTCAAGATTTTTCAATATAGGCACTCCCCCACCAACAAATATTTTATTTCCTTTAAGTTTGTATCTGAATCAGTTGTTTAAAATCCAGAGTCATTATGTGTATTTCACATAAATAATATGCTGTAGATGGTTACCTTCTTAACACACACACACACACACAATGGGTATTATGCAGCCTTAAAAAGCAAGAAAATTCTGCAATATGCTACAACATGGATGAACCTTGGGGACATTACGCTAGCCATGCAAAGATAAACACTGTGGGATTCTACGTATATGAGGTATTAAGAGCAGTCAAAATCATAGAGACAAAAATGATTGCCAAGGGGCTAAGAATGGGAATCAAGAGTTACTATTTAATGGGTATAGAGTTCCAGTTTTAAAACGAAAAGAGCTTGGATAAAGATGGTGGTGACAACTGCACACCATTATGAATGCATTTAATACCATTGAACTATATACTCCAAATGGTTAAAGATGGTGGTCAATTTTATGATCTGCGTATTTTACCACAATAAAAAAAATTTTAAAAACTTGCAAATGGCTCTGAAAAGGAACTGGGACTTGAGCTGGGGTAGTATTTGGAATACAAGCCTCACCTTCATTGGTGGATATTTATGGTAAGGAGCTGCCCCCGTGGCCAATTCAATTGCTGTAATTCCAAAACTCCAAATATCAGCTTTGAAATCATAACCTCGGACCTGCAAAACAGATTTGCATCATTATTTTTACCAGCACAAAAGGACTTTTAAAAGTTAGCTTCTGGCCAGGCACAGAGGCTCATGCTTGTAATCCCAGCACTTTGGGAGGCTGAGGCAGGCAAATCACCTGAGGTTGGGAGTTCAAGACCAGCCTCACCAACACGGAGAAATTCCATCACTATTAAAAGAAAAAAAAAAAAAAAAAATTAGCCGGGCACAGTGGGGCGTGCCTGTAATTCCAACTATTCGGGAGGCTGAGGCAGGAGAATCGCTTGAACCTGGGAGGTGGAGGTTGTGGTGAGCCGAGATCACGCCATTGCACTCCAGCCTGGGCAACAAGAGCGAAACTCCACCTCAAAAAAAAAAAAAAATTAGCTTCTGAGGCCGGGTACAGTGGCTCCTGCCTGTAATCCCAGCACTTTGAGAGGCTGAGGTGGGAGAATGATGTGGGCTTGAGGCCAGGAGTTCAAGACCAGCCTGGGCAACATGGTGAGACCCCATCTCCACAAAAAAAAAGCTGTTTTAATTAGCTAGGAGCGGTGACATACACCTGCAGTCCAGCTGCTCAGGAGGCTAGCTTGAGCCCAGGAGTTCAAGGCTGCAGTAAGCCATGATGGCACCACTGTACTCCAGACTGGGTGACAGAGCAAGACTCTGTCTCTAAAAATAAACAAACAAAAAACCTACCTCTAATGTGTACCAAGAACAATGAAAGTGTTCATAAGCTTTAAACCAATAAAATAAAGTAGGCAAACTCTAAACATATTTGGTAATACAAAAAATACACAACCTGAATGTTCACCAACAGTGAAGAAATTGTTAAGTATGATATATTTTAAAAATTACAGTCAATTAAAAGCAATATTTATTAATTCTATGTGAAAATATAAAAAACATTTCTGATAAAACATGAAGAAAAAAACACAAAATTGCTCATACGTCCTGAAACTTTTACAAACAGTAAAATACTAGAAAGAATTAAAACAAAATGTTTTGTAGTGCGGTAGCTTTTTTGTTTTCCAAAGGATCTGTATTGTGGTATTATCACCTTAATTTCTATAATGAAAAAGTTAACGAAGGTTGTGAATACTTTTAAACTTTTTACAGTGAATATGTTGCCAAATTTCTCTACTTATATACTGTCACCAGCACATTACATGGCTATAAATTTTAATTTTCTATCCTAAGCAATATAGGAGAAATAGGTTTGGGGAGTGTGTAGTGTGTAAGACCTAAAATTAAGGATCCATAGTATGTGCTGCCTTGCCATCTGGTAAAACTGAAGGGCCTCTAGTGACCTAAGTACAAGTTCCCCTCCCCACTCTGCTCTTGCAGATAATGTCTCCTAGTCCAACAATCCTCCTTATCAAAGGACCAGGTACAGTTCCTGCTTGCCCGACAAGCAGATTTCGGTTCCCTGTCAGCCAGTCTTATCTTCTCATGGAAACCAAGGGGCATCGCAATCTGCTGGTACTACAAAGCCTGTCTCCAAAGCCCCTTCTCGTTCATTCTGTTAGTGAGTGCAACTCTGCTGGTCCTGCATGGCATGCAGTATCCTCCTCCCCTAGGCTATGAGTATATGTGACTAATAGACAACTGTCAATCTCATCTGTCCAGTGTCAGGTGTTGTATGTTCAGCCATTCCCATAACTTTACAGTGGGAATCCTTCCCTCACCAACAGAGTGAATACAGGTGATTAAAACAGAGTAGGCCGGGCGCGGTGGCTCAAGCCTGTAATCCCAGCACTTTGGGAGGCCGAGACGGGCGGATCACGAGGTCAGGAGATCGAGACCATCCTGGCTAACACGGTGAAACCCCGCCTCTACTAAAAAATACAAAAAACTAGCCGGGCGTGGTGGCGGATGCCTGTAGTCCCAGCTGCTCGGGAGGCTGAGGCAGGAGAATGGCGTGAACCCAGGAGGCGGAGCTTGCAGTGAGCTGAGATCCGGCCATTGCACTCCAGCCTGGGCAGCAGAGCAAGACTCCATCTCAAAAAAAAAAAAAAAAAAAAACAGAGTAAAAATGAAATCGGTTTGTAGCATACTGAGTTTGATATACCTATAAGGCATTTATGTGAAGCATCTATTAAGAACTAGAAATAATTATATGGAGGCTTAGGAAACAAAACTGGACATAATTTAGAAATCATTAAACCAATAAATCTGTATGTAAAAATTGGTATAATTTGTACTAATAAAATTATTAAAACAAACCTCAATTATATTATTGCTGAGTTTCATATATCCTTTGCAAAGTTCTAGAGTGTTTTTGTTGTTTTGTTTTCAAGGGTGGACTAAAATCCTACCCAAGGAACAGGGACATGTTTCCCAAAGCTAACCTGGTATGCCAAAGAAAAGCAAACACTATTAAGTTTTTTGAGTTTTAAAACAAAGCCCTAACCCATTTAAAATTGAAAAAAGACACGGTACCTGTTCCATAACTTCAGGTGCCATCCAACAAGGAGTGCCAACAAAGGTCTTTCTCACTTTATTTCGGGTAATATCACCACCAGTTGCTAAAAAAGCACTAACCCCAAAGTCTGAAATAGAATACAACAGCAAGGTATTTAAAGTGCATCAACTATCATAAATGAATAGGAAAACAATATAATGTAGTGACCATCCTATATATAAATAAAAAGCATGATAATTTCTTATCTTTTTGCTGAACTTCTTGACTAAATTAAGACATAGCTTAGACCAGGAACAGTGGCTCATACCTATAATCCCAACACTCTGGGAGGCCAAGGCAGGAGGCTCACTTGAGCCTGGGAGTTCAAGAACAGCCTAGGCAACATAGGGAGACCTCATCTTTACAAAACAAAAAAGCAAAAAAGACATAGCTCAGCAGGTGCCTCACTCCATTCCTCTCCACTCCCACATATCATCATCTTCTCAGATTTTCCCCCTTGCTCTAATCCATTCTACATACCACTATCGGATTCATTCATCCATTTATTTTTAAATTATCACTTTGACATGGCCCTTTCAGCTCAGAAACTCCTACAGAATGAAATCCAACCTTTTTAGCTTAGTATTCAAAGAGCTCTCAAGAACTCAGCCCCAAATAAATTAGAGTTCATAATTCTAAATACATATCCTAACTACACCTCTTAGTAGATGTATGACATGGGTAAACTTAGTTCACCTCTCTAAGCCTCAGGATTTTCTCTACAAAGATTTTATCCCACAATGCTGAAGCCAAAGTACCAGTCACTGATAAGGAGGACTGCCTGTCTCACCGTGATCCCCCCTTTTCTGTAAATAGCCCTGGGTGTGTATCTGTACTCTCTCACCTTGACTCTGGGCATACCTGATTTGAGCCAGGGTTAGACACCTTAATCCAAGGTAGGCCTATCTTAGTCTCCTAGAAATGTGAAGCTTGAATGGAAAGACAAAGAAATTAAGGGTCACTGGACCTAAGCCATGCTAACAGCATCCTGAAGGTCACCAGCACAACTGGGTTCCTGCCTATTCTGAGGCTTAGCTGTTCAGCTGATTTTTTTAATTCTGTGTACTTCCTAGTGTATTTTAAAAATTCCTGCTTTGTTAAGTCAGTCACTGATAATTTCCAATACAACCAAAAGAACTTTAACTAATATACTGAGGCACAACTTATCCAACTTTTACATACCTTTTCTGACTCCCCTTTTGTTTTGTGCCCATTCCAGAATACTCTGCATTATGTAAAATGAGTGTGTATTTGTCCATAATTTATTCTATTTTCAAATTGAAAATAAAATTATAAAACAGAAATTATGAAATTAGAAATAAATTTGAAAATACAATAAATTATGGACAACCCGATTGTGAGAAGGATAATTTCAGAATGGCAAACTTTAAAATTCCAGATTCAGAAGCCTATGAATTCTGCCATTTTCAAGCAATTATTTAAAATAATTGCTTGTCTATACAGTAGTTTTAAAAATAGCAGGTCTATACAGTACAGTTTTAAAAACAATAATCTTGTCTGAATGTACTTAGAATTATGAAAAAAAAACACATAATCTTGACTGGGCACAGTGGCTCATTTCTGTAATCCCAATACTTTGGGAAGCTGAGGCAGGAGGATCACTTGAGGCCAAGAGATCAAGACCAGCCTGGGCAACACAGTGAGACCCCATCTCTACAAAAAATAGAAAATTAGCTGGGCGTGGTGGCGGGCACCTGTAGTCCTAGTTACTTGGGTAGCTGAGGTAGGAGGACTGCTTGAGCCTACAAGTTTGAGGCTGCAGTGAGCCACATTCGTACCACTGCACTCTGGCCTGGGTGACAGAGCAAGACACTTTCTCTAAAATAATAATCATCATCATCATCATCATCATAACAGTTTTCAATACTCCTAAACTGGCAAATATCTAAGAACTTTAAAATGTTGTTCCATTTGTAACAACAATAACAAAGTAAACAATTTGAAGTGCATTTGAAGGGGAAAAAAGTACATTTAGTGCATTCAGCTCTGCCACTAGTCAGTTGAACTTGGGCAGGTATTTTCAATCTTTGTGCTACAATTTCTCCATCTGTAAAAAGGAGGCAACAACAGTACTTACTAACAAGGTTGTTGTTAAGGATTAAATGAGTTAATAATATACTTGGAGCAGTTCCTGTAATATATTTTAATACTAAACACTCAACAAGTATTAGGTAATCTTATCACTAATCAGAGAGGCAAAGCCATGCCTTAAAATACTTAAATATGATAAAGACTCAAACAGCTTATGTATATACAACATATTTTTTAGGTTCAATTATGAAGAGTTTCTACTTTTTAAAACCTACTAAAAACCTTCAAGTAGCTTTAAAATAGTCAGAATTTTAAATCCAGAACTTAATAATGATCCAGAATTTTTGTATCTTCAGCTGGTATACCTCTGCTTGTTTCCAAATGAACCCTGAAGACTAGTTAAAACATTTAGCTAAGGAATGTAAGTGAGAATATCCACTTTACCAAAATATTCTTGTTAAATAACCTGCACAGCCACAATGCCACGGAGACATAATCAATCCAACCATAAAGTTAAAAACAGAAACCAAAGAGCAAAAATGCCATTTGCCTTTCGTTTTAAATTGCCAACTAAAGAGAAAGAGTAACTTCGATGTGAAAAAAATCATTTAGTTCCTCCGTTAACAAAATTTCAATTAAAGTACAAGGTGGACTTTGGTGCCTACTATGTGACAGGATCAAAAGTAATGATCAAGGAAGAAAATGTCCCCCCATTTGTGCAACTTCTAATACAGAAGGTGGAATCAGGCAATTATAATACATTAAAATAAGTGTTATCTGTAATAAGGTATGAAAAAACTAGAAGCCCCTAAACTATAAAACACTTAAAACATAGGAGAAAAGCTTCATGACACTGGAGTTAGCAATGATTTCTGAGATATAATACCAAATTTCAGGCAACAAAAGAAAAAGCAGATAATCAAAATTTTAAAACTTTTGTGCATCAAAGGTCACTATCAACAGAATGAAAGGCAACCCACAGACTGGGAGAAAATATTTTGCAAATCATACATCTGATAAGGGATTGACATCCAAAATATGTAAAGAACTTCTGCAATTCAACAACAACAACAAAACCAAACACTCCAATTTAAAAACGGGCAAAGGAATTAAGGAGTTATTTCTTCAAAGAAGATATACAAATGGCCAATAAGTACATGAAAAAACGTTCAACATCACTTAATCAATAGGGAAATACAAATCAAAACCACAATGGGATAGATACCACCTTACATCCCTTAGAATGGCTACCACCTGAAAAAACAAAAAACCCAGAAACTAACGAGCGTTGGTGAGGATGTGGAGAAACTGGATTCTTGTGCACTCTTGGTGGGAATGTAAAATGGTACAGTTGCTATGAAAAATAATACGGCAATTCCTCAAAAACGTAAACATAGAATAGCTATATGATCCAGCAATTCTACTTATGAGGATATACCCAAAAGAAATGAAAGCAAGAAACTCAGACAGATATTTGGACACTTGTGTTCACAGCAGCATTATTCACAATGACTAAAAGGTGGAAGCAATTCAAATGCCCATTGATGAATGAATGGATAAACAAAATGCAGCATATAAATACAATGGAATTATTATTCAACTTTAAAAAGTAATGAAATTCTGACACTGCAACATGAACCTTAAAGACATTATACAAAATGAAATAAAGTCAGTAACAAAAGGACAAATACTGTATGAGTTCACTTAGGTACTTAAAGTAGTTAAATTCATGGAGACAAAAAGAAGAATGGTGGTCACCCAAGGCTGGGGTGAGAGGTGGAATGAAGAATTATTTTTTAGTGGGTACAGTTTCAGTCAAGGAAGATGAACTAGTTCTGAAGACAGATGGCGGTGATAGTTGCACAACAGGAATGTATTTAATGCCACAGAACCATACACTTAAAAATGGTTAAAACGGTAAATTTTATGTTATGTATATTTTACCACTACAAAAAAATAAAAATAAAAGACTGAGCCAGGAGGCAAAGTTGTTCCCAAATTCTTGTTTTGTGCAGGTGGCAGGCCATGGTGCCACTCATACTAGACAAGGAAACCCATGTCCATTCCATCTCCTATATTTTTATGATTTATTAATGCTTTTGTATGTAGCTGTAGTTCTACTCATTTTCATCATTATATAGTACTCCAGTATACAGGCTGGGCTCACACCTGTAATCCCAGCACTCTGGGAAGCCAAGGTGGGAGAATCACTTGAGGCCAGGAGTTCAGGACCAGCCTGGCCAACATGGAGAAACACTGTCTCTACTACAAATACAAAAATTAGTCGGGTGGGGTGGTGCATGCCTGTAATCCCAGCTACTTGGGAGGCTGAGGCACAAGAATCTTTGAACCTGGAAGGCAGAGGCTGCAGTGAGCCAAGAGTGTACCACTGCACTCCAGCCTAGGCAACACAGCCAGACTGTCACAAAAAAAAAAAAAAAAAGGTATTCCAGTATATAAATTAACGACAATTTATTTATCCATTCTACTAATAAAGGGCATTGGGATTATTTCAAACTTGTCATGATTATGAACACTGTGGCACACATATGGGTGAGTTTCTCTAGGCTATACACCTAGGAGCCAAAGTCTTACAGCATGCATATCTTCAAATGTAATAAAATGGTTGTACCAATTTATATTCCCATCATCAGAAATGAGACTTTTTTCCTTGCTTTACACCCACATCAACAATTAGTACTGTCAAGATGTTTTTGCCAGGCCAATCAATTTAATGTGTTATCACAATGTGATTTTACTTTGCATTTAACAAGTTACTAGTGTAAGCTTGAACATCTTTTACTACATTTATAATTGGATATCTTCATTTGGGAAGTGCCTATGCCAGTTTTCTGCCCACTTTTTTAGTTTTTTTTTTTTATTTTTCTCAATGAGTTCTTTACACACTCTACACTTGAGCCCTTTAACAATTATTCATGCTGCAAATATCTTCTCTACTCTGTGGTTTACCTTTTTACTCTGTTAATAGTAATAAACCATTTGTTCCTCTTTTGATAACTAGAAGTTGCTAATTTTAAAGGAGTCAAATTTATCAATCTTTCCCTTTATATTAGAGCTTTATGTGACTTGGTTAAAATATTTCCTTACCTCATGGACACGAAGATGTTCGCCTAAATTATCTTCTTAAAGATGAAGAAATAATTTAAGATTTGGGTGATTATCTTCCTCCTGCCAAACACCTGACTGTTCTAGCAGTCTGGGACCAAGCTGAGGTTTTCTCAGATGATCTGCTTGCTAGACAATCCCTGGGTACAGTCGTTCTGGAGTCTCAGCCTGGAGGAGGGGGTGTTTCATCAGGATAGCCACTTTTGGCAGGCCCTGGACTACAACTCTTATCCCTTCAGCTCTGAAACTGCCAAAAGTGCACTTCTACTTCTCAGGCGTTTTTTCCTAATTGACAAATACTCCATTTCCCCCAGGACAGAAGCAGCTCTGTATAGTCTCTATACAACATATTTATTCTTAAACACAATGAAGATCCTTGACTACTTTTCCTTTAAAGGAAAGTACAGAATGCTACGAGAACCCATAGCAGAAGACCTTAATGGAAGTAAGAGGCAGATAGCTGGAAGGAAACAAGTAATGGTCAGAAAAAAATGTCTAAGAGCAGAAATGAAGGATGAGTATGAGAAGATATCTTGAGAGTCGGTGGCATCCTATGATGTGTTAACAGAGGATCTTGAATAGAGACGGTCCAGCGAACAGGAGAGAATGCTGATTCAGGAAACATAAGAGATAAGTAATGTGGTTCTACTGACCATTACATCAAATAAAAAGAAATACTAATCATTACCTGCAATCTGTACTGAGCCATCTTCTCCAAGAAGAATGTTTCCAGCTTTCACATCTCTTTAAAAAAAAAAAAAAAAGTTATGTATCAAAAAATACCTATTCTTTGAAGTAACATAATTTAAGCAATTGTTGACTATATTCATGTAATACTAGCAATATTTAAATGTTCTATTTTCTATTAAAGGATATTAAGACTAATAGCAAAATTTTAGTTACTGGTACTAGGAACCCAAACATTAAAAAGAAAGCTAGAAAGGTTCTTATGATAATATCTGGAAAACACAAGTGATTAAATATTCTTGATTGGGATAAAAGTGGCCAAAGAATGTGACCCTCGCCTAATTCTACATTTTGAAATATTTTTTTCTACACCCCAATGAATTATCAAATTTTTAAAAGCATCAGTATGCAATTGAAAACAGGGAATATTCTATGCCCGTAACAAAAAGATGGAAACTACTCAGGCATCTCTATAGTTTTAACTATTCATAACAAGTAATATATAAAAACATTCTTGTTTTGAAAACCTAAACACAACTAAAAAAGCCAAAATCCCTTTGAGCATCATTCTCAAATCTAAGTACTCTCTCCAAAGTTTTCAACTGTTATCAGTCTGGTTAATAGAATATATACCGATGACATATCTGGGATTTTCTCCCAATGTAAACAATATTATACTAGCCATTCAAATCTACAACTTAGTTTTTTGGGTTTTTTTTTTTTCAGCAAAAACAAGTTTTTGGCAAAATTTAAAATCCCCAAATCCTAAGAGTAGCAAAACCATCTCTTGATAACCTAGAACTCTCACAATTTACAAGGAAAGTACAAGAGGGTTCTACTACAGCATTATTCGTAATAAAAAACAAAAACTAGTAACAGCCAACAACAGTAGAAAGGTTAAATTAATTCTATTACATCCATGGAATAATGTCAATCAACATGTTGTGACACGAAATGCTAACATACATTATTAAACGAACAAATCAAATAAGAGACTAGTGCATTTTATACGACACCATTAATGTTGCACAAACACACCCCTTTCCCTTGCCAAATGGGATTTTTGTAGAGATTAATGGAATTGAAGTCTAGGGAATAGTATTTGAATAACTTGTGGGAATACAGTCATTTTGTAATTAAAAGTAAACGTAATCAAATAAGCAAAAGAAAGGCAGCCCTTGAAGCTACACAAGAAAAGCAAGGCCTGCTCATGGAAGAATGTCTTGTCATGAAAAGGAGCCAGTAAAAAGCATAGCACTTCATCCTATTCCTGTCCCCGTTTTCCTCCATGTTTAGATATAACCATTCCTTGGCAAACAATGAACAAGAGTTTCACAACTGTGCAGAAGCAGCATCATACCATGGTATACAATGCCTTTCCTGAATATACACTGAAGCATAAGGAAAACATGTTACTGAGTATTTTGTACTGCTTATAAACCCAAGCAATTTATAGGTAGTTCTCCCAGAGGCTGACTAAGCAGAGTGCAGGCCAGTCTGTTTTACTCCATGAATCTAGTCTCAGATTCTAGTCACTACAAACAGAAGAGAATAGAGGACATTCTCTTTCCTCTGTGACAAAGATCATCCAACTGAGTCAACCACTAACTTCCAGTTCCCTTTTCTGAGCTCACCTAGAACCCAATGGGGGAAGAAAATATAGTTTAGTCACTCCCTCCTCTGTGTTTTTGCAGAAGGCTGTACTATAATGTTAGCAAGGTGTATTATATGATCATATTTCTAGGTCTGTCTCCCTTCTGTATTTCACCATGAACTATATCTGGGCCTGTATCTTAATATACTACTATAGTCACCTGTACTTACTTAGCATTATTATTAGTACATAGGTGGCATTATTCAAATAGGAGGAGCTATTCTGCAAATAGATTTAAATAACTATTTAAATTTGTAACAAATATTATATAACCATTGAGGAGATGACCTGCCTCAAATCCTCTTCTGGGGGGGAAAAAAAAAAGTAGTGTATAAAATAAGAAAGAAAAAATGCCAACCAAACACTAAAAAATACTAGACTATTCCCTCCCTGCTTCCCCAATCCTCACTCCCCACCTCCTAACTCTGTTCCAAACGTCAGGGTTATAAACGAATACGTTACGGTAAAAAATGGGAACAATCTAATTATCCATCAAAAGGAGACCAGTTATACACCTAAACTATAAATTACTATGAATACTAATGAACATACATGTTGACATGGAACTATCTCCAAATACATTATTAAGTGAAAAATGAATGCTAAATATAGTATGTGGCCATTTGTATTTTCTTTAAAAGAAAAACATGACACAGAGACATACATTATGTTTATATTGACAGAAAATATCTCTCAAAGGAGTCACAAGAAAATGGCAACAAGTGATTCCCTTTGGACCAGGGTATTGTGGATTCATAAAAGGAAGAAGACTTAATAGTTTATGTTTGAGGACAGTTTCAGATTTACATAAAAGTTGAGATGCTAGTGCACAGGAGTTCCTACACACCTCACACTTAGTTTCCCTTATTATTAACATTTCACATTAGTATAGTACTTTTGCTACAATAAATGAACCAGTATTCATATATCATGATTAGATAAAGTCCACAGTTTACTCAGATTTCTTTAGTTTTTACCTAATGTCCTTTTTCGGTCCCAGGATCCTGCCCAGGATACACACTATATTATATTCAGCGGCCATGTCTCCTTAGGCTCCTTTTGGTTGTGAGTTTTTCACATTTTCTTTGCTTTTGAGAATCTTGACAGTTTTGAGGAGTAATGGTCAAGTATTTTGTAGAATGCCCCTCTACTGGAATATATACAATGTTTTTCTCATGGTTAGACTGGTGCCAGGGGATTTTGTAAGGAAAACCATAAAAGTAAGGTGCCATTTTCATCACATCATAGGAAAGGCATATGGTATCAATATAATTTAACATCAGTGATGCTGAGAAGACTTATTTTGTACCATACACCATTTTGTGCTGTTTGAATTTTTAAAGCCATATATACATATTACTTACTCAAATCATGTTTTACAAGTTTTTCATTTACAAGTCTTTCGTAAATGAAGAGACAATAATCCATTTTCAGCAGAGCCTAAACTTCGAATGACTACTTTTCCTGATCAATTCCCCAGATAATCAATCCATGTTTCCTTTTGAAACCAAAAGTGTAATCTGTAGACTAGCTTCCAGGAGTAAAAGCAGAATAGCACAATTAACTGGACAATAAAAAACACCACAGCCTGCCCTCAAAACAGGACAACTAACCTTTCAAGGAAAAGATTTGTAACTAAATATATGGAAATCAATATAGTCCCCAGTTAAAGAACTTTTTTACTCGGCCACAAAGAGTATCAAGCAAACCAGCAGCTCCAAAAGCTAAATCCTCCATCCACTCTTAAGTAGCAAGAAGAGTTTTGCTTTTTACTGCTTAATGTCATTTCTCACATGTCACTGTTGCCCCAAAGTTACACATTCCTTCTAAAATTAAAAGGAATATCGTAGACATGCTTGACTTTTCATTAATACAGAACACAAGTTTCTGCCCATAACATTTTTATTACTCATCAATAGGCACCATTTATGGAAAACTTGAAAAAGGTCAAGAAAAGCAATGAATCAAAACCAAAGCTGTAAACACACTACATTTAAGCATCTTAAACTGACAAAAATATCCAACATTTCTGTTACAGCCCGCCTCTCTAATGGGAAAAATATTTGGGTAGATACAGAGAGGAAAGTCTGATTTAGAGACCTATTCATCCTACTCAAAACCTCTAAAGCCTAGAAGTCAAAGAAAAAACACAGTAGAAATAGAGGAAAATTACTTTACCTAATCCACTAGGGCTGACATACAAATCCACCTGAAATCACAAGTGGACTTTGAAGATATGAGAAGTAGCAAGACATACTAAAAATATCTGCCTCTACTTCCCAATACAACAACTTTCTCCTAAGCCTAGGTATCAGTGTATTACAGAGCTGGTTACTGCTAAAGTTTAAGTAATGGTCTCAGCCTTGGCTGCACATTAGAATTACCTAGGGAACTTTTAAAAGTCCCAATGCCAAGGCCTCACTCCAAACCAATTAAATAAATTTCTGGCAGTGGACCCAGGTATCAATACTTCTTAAAGTTTCCCATATTCCAATATGCAGCCCAGGCTGAAAGTCTATGATTTAAAATATCAGAGAATTCCCATTCCAGCTAAATGGCAAACTGTGCATTGGAAAACAAACTTTCATCACTACTATACAGGCCCTTGACCCAAAACACACCCTTCCCTAGCTACAAGCACAAAGAGATGCTAGATAAATTAGGGGAAAAATATCACACAGCTAGACGCAAAGTAAAGAAAAAATTCTCAAGGTTCAGAAATGAAAGAGACACTTAAGAGGTAGAGCAGTAGGTAAGCCCTGGGAGACAGAACAGCGAAACTGGCCAAATGGCTAGGGGGCTCAGGTTTTCAAATCCACAGGTAATAGAAAACATGGCACTGGGCCGATATAAGGTTAGGAGCTAAAACTGAAACCCCCTAATAAAACCAAGAGCCTTGAAAGATTAGGCCACAATGAAAGATATGCTTACCAAAGGTTAGACAGTATAGCTATAGTAAAATAAGACCTTAATTATCTTTATAAAACATTTAAGACCTAATTGTCTTTACAACAAATAAGATCTAATTATCTTTAAAACAAAAACATTTCTAGGAGTAAAAAAGGTCACTTTATAGAAGTAAAAAGGTCACTTTATAGGAGTAAAAATGTCATTTTATAGGAACAAAAGGAATAATTCACCAGGAAAATAACAATCCTGAACCTGTATGTACCTACAACATCTATCATAGTGTTCAAAGGAGTCATTAGGGTTATAGCGGTTCCTGGGACCGCGCCACAGATAGCTGGACAGGTTCCAACGCAACCTGATACTCAGAGCCCCGCTCAAAGGATGCTGATTTACAGGTTAGCTGATATGAAGGACCAGACAGAATGCCCAAGTGAGGTACATACTGTCTAATGCCCAATGAGTCCAAATAGAGTGCCAGGCCTCCTTTTTGGTGGCGTGATGTGGGTAGCAGAGGGTCAAAGAGACAGTAGTTTTTCCTCAACTGTCAAAGGGACTAAACATTGTGAAACTGTCCAAATAGTCTCATGAAAGTTTATTTGGCAAGCAGGCCTTTGAATTTTGTTGCATCTAACAACTACCCCTGCTGGCAGAGGTGTAATAACAGTGCAAGTCAGGGCCACTATCTTGCTAATAAACAGGACATCAAGAGATCATCTATACAGGAAAAGCTTTGGACATCAGAAGGTAAAGGAATTTTAGGATGTAATCTTATCCAGTCCCGTATGTAAGGAGCTTGTCACTTCTGTCTTTACAACAGGAAAAAAGTCTGAAAATCAACAATTCTTCTTAGATACATCAGAGACTGAGGTCACAGGGCAAACTCATGCCTCCAAAAATGTAGACAGGAAGACAGACTTACAGTTTAATGGAGCAGATGCCCAGCAGCAGAAGACTATTGCTGGAGTCAGTACTGGGGTATAAAAACTTAAACTGTAATTGACAAATGCCTGGAGGCTCAGTGTGGACCAGTTTGAGAGTTAAAAACCCCAAGGGGACCCAATCTAAGGGAGACTCATACACTTAGATGGGTTGGATGAGCTTTACCTCCTACAGCCCCACAAGGTTCTCGGGGTATAGACAGGAGAAAATTCCCCTAATTTCCCACAGAAGAAAGAAAAAAGTAACTAATTTGAAATATGCCCTGAGCATTCTATTCTCCTTAATGAAAACCTACCCTCAAGGGAAACTATTTTATCAGGGCTTAAATCACCTTGGTTTTACCAGAACTTAACCCATCTATGGGAAGGGAGATACCCAGTCTCAGTCCCATCAAGCCTTCCTGTCTCACCTTGAGGGGGAACCGAGAAGCACTTGTGCAGGTGACAGCCCAGGAGCACAGGCTCACTAAAAACACTGAGCTGGGTAGGGGAGACAAAAATCTTGATAGAAGTCAGAGGAAAAAGAACACCTTACCTATAGAGGAACAAAGGTATGAATTAACATCCCACATCTCAGAAACCATGCAATCAAGCAGAGTGGAGTGAACTGTTTAAAGTGTCAAGAGAAAAAAAAAAACAAACCTAGAATTCTGTATCCAGAAAAACTATCCTTCAAAAGTAAAGGACAAGTACTTCTCTCAGACAAATAAAAACTGAGGGACTTTGCAGTGGGCAGACCTGCCTTGCAAGAAATGTTAAGAGAAGATAAAACTTGGATCCACATGAACAATGGAAGAGCATTACAGAAAGAATAAATGAAAATAAAATGAAATCTTTTATTTCTCTTATTCTTAATTGATCTGTCAACAATTTCTTCAAAATAATAACAGCAACAATGTATATAATGATTACAGCTTATGCATAAGTGAAATAAATGACAATACTGTAAGGGAGGAATTAGCAATATTCTGTTATAAAGCACTTGTGCTACCCATGAAACGATAGAGTGCTATTTGAAAGTGGACTTAGATTTCCTGTAAAATGTATACTGCACAGGGCAACTACTAAAAAAGGTTTTTTAAAAAGTAAATTGGGCCGGGCGCGGTGGCTCACGCCTGTAATCCCAGCACTTTGGGAGGCCGACACGGGCAGATCACGAGGTCGGGAGATTGAGACCACCTTGGCTAACACCGTGAAACCCCGCTCTACTAAAAATACAAAAATTAGCCGGGCGCGGTGGCGGGCGCCTGTAGTCCTGCCTACTCGGGAGGCTGAGGCAGGAGAATGGCGTGAACCCCGGAGGCGGAGCTTGCAGTGAGTGGAGATCGCGCCACTGCACTCCAGCCTGGGCGACAGAGCGAGACTCCGTCTCAAAAAAAAAAGTACAATTGAGGCCAGGCACGGTGGCTCACGCCTGTAAACCCAGCACTTTAGAAGGCCGAGGCAGGCAGATCACGACGTCAGGAGATCGAGACCATTCTGGCTAACATGGTGAAACCCCGTCTCTACTAAAAACACACAAAAAATTAGCCGGGCGTGGTAGCGGGCGCCTGTAGTCCCAGCTACTCGGAAGGCTGAGGCAGGCGAATGGCATGAATCTGGGAGGCGGAGCTTGCAGTGAGCCGAGATCGCGCCACTGCACTCCAGCCTGGGCGACAGAGCGAGACTCTGTGTCTCAAAAAAAAAGAAAAAGTATAATTAATAACCTAAGAGAGGAAAGGAAATGGAATCATATGAAATGCTCAACTGAAACCAAAGAAGAGGCCGGATGTGGCAGATCATGCCTGTAATCCCAGCACTTTGGAAGGCGGAGGTAGAAGGACTGCATGAACCCAGGAGTTTGAGACCAGCCTAGGCAACATTAGAATTACCCGGGGAACTTTTAAAAAGGTCCCAATGCCAGAGCGTAGGACCCTGTCTCTACAAAAATAAAAAACAATAGCCAGGCATAGTAGTGAGCGCCTGTGGGCCAGCTATTTGGGAGTCTGAGGCAGGAGAATGACTTGAGCCCAAGAGGTCAAGGCTGCAGTGAGCCCTGTTCATGCTGCTGCACTCCAGCCTGAGTGACACAGTGAGCCCCTGTCAATCAATCAATCAATCAATAACCAAATAAGGCAAAAAAAGAAAGACACAAAAAGATGTAATCTTAAAAACTATTTAACCCTAATCCTAGAGCAAATAGGAAAGCAAAGGCCCAGAAAAGTAACTGATAAAAGAAAAAAAAAAAATCAGACAACTACAAATTGTAAAGCTGAGGTTTCAATGAGTAATCAGAATATGTTGAAAAAAGCAAGGTACCATATACCTCACCAAACATGCACATGCACATGCATGCGCACGCACACACGCGCGCACGCACACACACACACTCCTTAACTGGGTTACTCTTAGAATAACAGCATTTTTTAAATTTTTAATTTCATTTTTTTGAGATGGAGTCTCGCTCTGTCACCCAGGCTGGAGTGCAGTGGCCTGATCTCAGCTCACTGCAACCTCCACCTCCCACGTTCAGGCGATTCTCCTGCCTCAGCCTCCCGAGGAGCTGGAACTACAGATGCGTGCCACCACGCCCGGCTAATTTTTTGTATTTTTAGTAGAGACAGGGTTTCACCGTGTTGGTCAGGATGGTGTTGATCTCCTGCCCTCATGATCCACCCGCCTCAGCCTCCCAAAGTGCTGGGATTACAGGCATGAGTCAACACGCCCAGCCTAGAATAACAGCATTTTTTAAAAATCCATATATGATAGGTAAAAATCAGTCATCTACAGAACTATTCCACTCTAGGAAAAAATGAGTAATTAATTTCTAGTTGTCTAAATTTTCTAACCTGCTTCAGTCTTACAAAGAAAAAGAAACTTCTAAAAAAAAAAAAGAAAAGAAAAAGAAACTTCTTTTTATGAGGATGAATGAGAACAACTGACTCTAAGGAATAATGTATAAACTAGGAATCTTGGAAACATTGAGGGTCCCCAATTTATGATGGTTCAGTTTTGACTTAATTATATTTTCTACTTGCAATGGAGTTGTGTCCCAATAAACCCATCCTAAGTTGAGAAGCATCTGTACTCTTAAAACAATAAGAATTTCCATCTAAAACTGTACCTAATCAATTGCTCTTGTACCTGGTTAACATGTTAACAGATCACTAAAAATGAGGTATGGCCAAAGAAGAAACATTTGGGAATATTTTTTCCGGCACTGTTAAGTAGAAGAAAATGTCCTGAAAAACAGAAAATTCCAGTCCTCTGGATTATGATAAATCTATGTATGCATACCTTGATATTAGCAATTAACATAATTCGATTAACTACCTCAGTTCTGATTCCATGTTCATCAGGTAATCTTGGGGGAAAAAAGTGCTACAGACTACTAAATGGCCCTCAATGTCTGGAAGGAAGGAAGGAAGGGCAGAAGGAAGGGAGGGAAGGAGGGAGGGAGGGAGGCAGAAGGGAAAGGGAGGGGAGTCGAGGGGAGAGGAGCGGGGC
>NW_012106419.1:1382855-1413419 GCF_000951045.1 Mandrillus leucophaeus
AACAGAGGGAGGCACTTTAGTCTGGGCGTGACAGAGCTAGACCCTGTCTGAAAGAATGAAGGAAAGAAAGAAAGAGAGAGAGACGAAGGGAAGGGGAGGGGAGGGGAGGGGAGGGGAGAGGGAGAGGAAAGCAAAGAAAGCAAGAAATTTTTACTGCGGACATGACCATCCTGATGAAAGGCAACATTTCACAGCCTTCCATGCAAAATAGATATAACCATGTGACTAAAGTTCTAGCCACTGTGATGTGAACAAAAGTGGTTTCTACAACTTCCTAGTTGTTCCCTTAACATAGGTGTTCTTGATCCCAGCACTACTGATATTTGGGCTGGGTAATTCTGTCATAAGGGGTTTCCTGGACATGATAGGATAAATTTAGCAGTATCCCTGGTCTTCACCCATTACATGTCAGTAGCACATTCCACTCCCCAACTCCAGCCCCTGTTGTGACAACCAAAAATGGCTCCAGGTATTGCTAAATGTCCTGAGAACCACTGCTAATAGGAAATGGCATAACCTCTATTTCCCCTTTCCTTCCTTCCTTCCTTCCTTCCTTCCGCTGGAATGTGGATGTGGTGGAAATCAACTTGGGTCATGAAGCAAGAACTTAGAGCTAGTAGAGCAATAAAATCAGAGCCTGAGTCCCTGACTCCATGGAGTCATCATACTGGACTGATGTCATTTATGCCCAGACTATTATGTGAAAGAAAAACAATAATCTTCTATAGCCCTGTAAATCAGAGGTTGGCAAACTACAGCCCACAAACTGAATCCAGTCCACTGCCTGTTTCTGTAAAAGATGCAACCATGCCTATTCAGCTACAGATTGTCTATAGCCGCTTTCATACCAGAAAAACAAAGTAGTGGTGACAGAGAACATCTCACCCACAAAGTCTAAAATATTTGCTATCTGGCCCTTTACAGAAAAGGTTTGCCACCCTCCGGTGTACAAAATAATGACAATGACTGTTCACTGATTCTTGTGTGCTAAATACTATTCTAAGGGCACTGTATATATTACCTCATTTAATCTTCACAACTACTTTATGAGATAGATACTATCGCATCCCTACGTTATAGATGAGAAAATAAGGCAAAAGAGATTAAGTAACTTGCCAGAGGTCACCCAATTAGTGACAGGGTTGGGATCTGAATCTAGGCAGTCTGCTTCTAAAGACTGCTAAGAAAGACTATGCTAACCAGTGAAGCTGAGTATCCATCGACTTAATATCAGTTACATTTTTTTGGTCACTAACTCAATAGAATTTTAGTCTGCCACTGAGATTAATTTTAAATATATTGTGTTGTCCTCTTTTATTTAGCATATCCATGTATCTATTTTCTCAAGTCAAAGTTTTTACTTCAGAACACTGATGAAAGTATCTTTTTCCTAAACCTTTATAAATCTAGAATTTCTATAGTGAATAGCAAAATTAACCCAAAATATACACTGAAGTATACATTTAGGGTCATTGTCTTTTTTTTTTCTTTTTAAGAATGCAATGAGTGGATTCATATCAATTTCAGGCACAAAGAAATTCAGTTTCTGCTTTACTTTGTATAACATCTACTTTGCATAATATATCAACTCTCATTTAACTAAATGAGTAACATCCTTTTTAAAAGTGGCCTAAAATGCTGCCATTTCAAAAACATTATCTTGACATAATGTCACTGTTAAAACTGTCCTGGGAATTCCCATTCAGAATTGCCCTCAGTTAGCTTATAAGCCACTGAAAAACTCTATAGACCCATTGTATAAGCTCAAGCAAATCCCCTAATAAGACCTCTTTTTTCACCAGCAAAGTAAGATTAATAATAGCAATGTATTACCCATGCATGTGATAATATATAAAGTTTTTTGTTTCAAAATTAATTTTAAGAATACAAAATATAATAACTTTTTTTCTTTAGAGATTTTCTTCAGGAATTTCTTTAGATAGAACAAAAATGTATTTATTTCTTATGACAATCTCAAGGCAACCAAATGCACATGAAGAGCAGAGTCTTCCAGCTACAGCTGAGCGAAGAAAACAGATAAATCTTCCCCCTTAAAAAGCAATCTTAAAGCTGGACAAATATGATAAAACAACCATTTCGGTGCTCTGGAAATCAACCTGAGAAACATTTTATGCTTGAAAAACAGCTGCACTTCAGGTAAGAACACTGAGACTCTATGGTGTTCTGCTCTGGGACTAGCCCCAACACTTCCTAGCCCAGCTCAGTCAGCATGGAGGTTCTACGGCAGACAGACCATGAAGACTGGCAGCTTCTCTGTCAGGGTTAAAAGAGGCTCCTTTGATTGGACATGGTAGGCAACACCTATACCCAGTGACACTGTCAACTAAAGTGACATTCTGAAGGGTGACCAGCAGAAGAGGGTTAACAGTGGCTCTACTAGCCTGTCGTAGCAGTCTAGATAGAGACAAACATATTCTTGGCCAAAGGTACACAGTGGAGACAAAGAGGCCCCTGCTATTCACACACTCCTGGCCAACCCTGAGGATGTGCACATGAATATAGGAGACAAAAGGGCCTATCCAAAAATGAAACCCAGGCAAACTGGAAAACAGAAATTGAACTTAGAAAATGTTTATTTCTAAACCCACAGAAAAATCCAATGGAAGACAGCCAAACAGAACCCTCTGATCATCTTCCGCACAGAAACACCAAATTGAACAACTACCTACATGAAAAAGCACCTTCCTAAGAACCAAAACTCAGGTGAATGATCACAGTACCTGATTTCAACTTCACATCACTGTTAGAGACACTAACGGTGATAGGAAAGATAGTCTTGAATTGTCAATGCCACCCCTTCCCCATCCCCTGGCAGTAGCTGCAGGGCACGGAGGGAGAATCTGTGCCTGCATCGGAACTCAGTGCTGCTCTGTCACAGCAGAAAGCAACGCCAGGTAGAGCTTAGCCAGCACCCATGGAGGAAGCACTTAGACCGGCTCTAGCCAGGGGGAATCGCACATCTCAGCAGTCAGAACCTGAGTTCTGTCAAGTCGCACCTCTGCAGGCTAAAGTGCTCTGCGGTCTTAAATAAATTTGTAAGGCAGTCAAGGCTACAAAGAATGCAATTCCTGGGCAAGTTCTGGTGCTGTACTGGACTTGGAGCCAATGGACTTGCAGAGCACACAACCCAGTGAGACACCAATGGGGCAAACAAGGGACTGCTTGTGCCACCCCTTCCCCCTACCCCAGGCAGCATAGCTTGCAGCTCTGGGAGAGACTCCTTTCCTCTGCTTGAAGAGAGTAAAGGGAAGAGTAGAGGACTTTGTCGTGCAACTTGAATATCAGCTCAGACACAGTGGAACAGGGTACCAGGCAGAGTCTAGCTCCTAGATGACATTTCTAGACACACCCCGGGCCAGAAGGGAATTCACTGCCTTAAAGAAAAGGACCTAGTTCTGGTAGGATTCATCACCTGCTAACTAAGGAACCTTTGGTCCCTGTATAATTGGCAGTGGCAACCAAGCAGTAGTTGCTGTGGACCTTAGGTGAGACTCAGAGACATGCTGGCTTCAGGTGTGACCCAACACATTCCAAGCTATGGTGGCTACACGGAGGGACTCCTTCTGTTTGAGAAAAGAGGGAAGAGTAAAGGGGACTTTGTCTTGCAGCTTAGTTACCAGCTGGACCACGGTTGGGTAGAGCAACAAGCAGACTTTTGGGGTCCCCAATTCCAGGCCCTGGCTCTTGGATGGCATTTCTGGACCTGCCCTGGGCCAGAGGGGAGCCAGCTGCCCTGAAGGGAGAGTCCTAGGACTGGCAGCATTCACCCCAAGCTGACTGAAGAGCTCTTGGGCCCCAACTGAACACTGGGGGTAGCCAGGCAGTACTTGCCATGAGCTTGGGGCAGTGGTGGCCATGGGGAGAGACTCCTGTACTTGTGGAAAGGGGAGGGAAGAGTGGGAAGGACTCTGTCTTGTGGTTTGGATGCCAGCTTAGCTGCAGTAGAACAGAGGACCAGGTAGATTCCTAAGGTTTCTGACTCCAGGCCCTGGCTCTCTGATGGCATCTCTGCACCCACCCAGGGCAGGGGTAAAATCACTGCCTTGAAAGGAGGAACACAGGCCTGGCTGGCTTTGCCATCTGCTGATTGCAGAGCCCTAAGGCCTTGAACAACATAAGAAGTAACTGGGTAGTGGTTACCATGGGCCCTGGGGGAGACCCAGAGCTGTGATGTCTTCAAGTCTGATCCAGGACAGTCCCAGTGGTGGTGGCCACAAGGGTGCTTGTGTCACCCCTCCCCCAGCTCCAGACAGCTCCGCCCAGAGACAGAGAGACTACATTTGCTTGGGAGAAAGCAAGGAAAGAGAAAAAGAGTCTCTGCCTGGTAATCAGAGAATTCCCCAGGATCTTATCCAAGACCACCAAGGTGGTTCCACTATGAGTCTATAAGAGTCCAAGACTAGTCTGGGTAACACAAGAAGACCCAATCTCTACCAAAAAAAAATTTTTAAATTAACCAGGTGCAGGGTCCAGCCCTATGGGGCTTAGAGGGTGTTCTCCCTGTGTGTGGAGAAGAGAGATTGTAATTAATAAAGACACAAGACAAACAGATAAAGAGAAAACAGCTGGGCCTGGGGGACCACTACCATCAAGACGCAGAGACCGGTAGTGGCCCCGAACGGCTGGGCACACTGATATTTACTGCATACGAGACAAGCAGGGCAGTGTAAGGAGGGTGAATCTTCTAAGTGATAAGGTGAAGCAAGTCACGTGATCATAGGATAGGAGGCCCTTCTCTTTTAGGTAGCCGAAGCAGAGAGAGAAGGCAGCATACATCAGGGTTTTCTTCTATGCACTTATAAGAAAGATCAAAGACTTTAAGACTTTCACTATTCCTTCTACCACTATCTGCTATCTACTACGAACTTCAAAGAGGAACCAGGAGTACGGGAGGAACATGAAAATGGACAAGCAGCGTGACCACTGAAGCGCAGCACCACAGTGAGGGGTTTAGGCCTCCAGATGACTGTGGGCAGGCCTGGATAATATCCCGCCTTCCACAAGAAGCTGGTGGAGCAGAGTGTTCCCTGACTCTTCCTAGGAAAGGAGACTCCCTTTCACGGTCTGCTAAGTAATGGGTGTCCTCCCAGACACTGGCATTACCGCTTGATCAAGGAGCCCTCAAGTGGCCCTTATGGGGGCGTGACAGAGGGCTCACCTCTTGCCTTCTAGGTCACTTCTCACAATGCCCCTTCAGCACCTGACCCTATACTCGCTGGTTATTCCTAGATTGTATTAGTAATGTAACAAAGAGTAATATTAAAAGCTAATGATTAATGTTTATAAAAATAATTGATAGTTGTCCATGATCATCTCTATATCTAATTTGTATTATGACTATTCTTATTCTAACTATGTTATTTATTATACTGAAACAGTTTGTGCCTTCAGTCTCTTGCCTTGGCACCTAGGTAACCTTTCGCCCACAACCAGGCCCATGCCTGGTTGTCCCAGCTACTGGAGAGGCTGGGGCAGGACGACTGCTTGAGCTGAGGAGTTTCAGCTGCAAGTGAGCTACAATCATGCCACTACACTCCAGCCTGGGTGACAGAGAGAGAATCTGTCTCTAAAAAGGAAAAAGAAAAGTCAGTTCCCTTCAAACTCATGCCACCCAGCTTTAATATTATACTTTCTGTCTCTGTTGTTCATTAAGTCTTGCTTTCCAAGTCATCTTGCCTTATCTCAAGAAACTTTAACAATCACAGAGACAATCCACGTAATATCCTGCCTCTGAGTTCACTGATGCCATCTCTAAAGACCCCCTCCTCCACTCTACCTGGGTCATCTACTTCCTCCGTTTTTTATCTTGTTATCACCAAAACTGACCCAATTATGAAATTACTAATTCAGACACCCCACTCTCCTATCTTTCGAGATAATTGTTCAACTACTCTACTATGACTACTCTGACTTCAAAGATCACTAATCCACTGACCTGTCTTGATTTTCCATCAGCCTCATCCAGTTTTCAAGATTTTAATCATGCTCTAATAACCTGACTCCCTCTTGTCCCTTTGTTCTACAAGTTGCCTGTTTGGAGCCCAAGTCCCAAACAGCATCTTTAGCAAAACTAAAAGACAAAAACGGAGAGAGTAATTTTTTTTTTCTTATTGACACAGAGTCTTGCTCTGTTGCCCCAGCTGGAGTGTAATGGCATGATCACAGCTCACTGCAGACTCAAACTTTGGGGCTCACTTGAACCTCCCACCTCAGTCTCCTGAGTAGCTGAGACCACAGGCGTGCGCCACCGTATCTGGATAAATTTTTTTTTTTTTTTTTTTTTTTGAGACAGTCTCGCTCCGTTGCCCAGGCTGGAGTGCACTGGCGCGATCTTGGCTTACTACAAGCTCCTGCCTCAGCCTCCAGAGTAGCAAGGACTACAGACGCCCGCCACCACACCCAGCTAATTTTTTGTATTTTTAGTAGAGATGGAGTTTCACCGTGTTAGCCAGGATGGTCTCAATTCCCTGACCTTGTGATCTGCCTGCCTCAGCCTCCCAAAGTGCTGGGATTACAAGCATGAGCCACCATGCCCGGCCCATATCTGAATAATTTTTTAAAACTTTTTTGTAGAGACAAGGTCTCACTGTGTTGCCCAGGCTGGTATTAAACTCCTGGGCTCAAGCAATCAGCCCGCTTCGGCCTCTCAAAGTGCTGGGATTACAGGCATGAGCCACCATGCCAAGCTGAAAGAGTAATTTTTAATATATAAAAAGCTCAGGATAAAAAAAGGCAGGAAGATACCGTAGAAAACCGGGCAAAAGTTGAGCTGGGCTCAGTAACATGTGCCTGTAATCCCTGCTACTTGTGAGACTGAGGTGGGAGGAATGCCTGAGCCCAGGAGTTCAAGACCAGCCTGGGCAACACAGCACGACCCCATTTCAAAATAAAAGAAAAACAGGCAAAAATCACAAGCAGATGAGTCACAACAGGAAATACCAATTCCTTCATATAAATCTGTGTCCAACCTCACTAATAATCCAAGATGTCAAAATTGATACTATTCTTCATGTATCGAAATGTGTAAATTAAAATTTTTAATAGGCAAGGCTAGCAAGGGACCAGTGAATCTACCATTCTTATGCACTGCTAATAGATGTATAAATCACTACATTTCTGAAAAGCACTTTGGCAATGTCTTTTAAGATTCTTTAAAATGTGTTTTATGGAAAGCCAGATTTTTAAAAATTATAAAAATCACAGAGGAAAGTATTCATCATAGTGTTAAAAGCAATATAAACATAAAATATTTGGAGAATGGTTCCATGTATCATATAAAAATATGTCACACTACACACTCAGAATCTGAACCCAGGAACAAAATAGATTTAAATACAATTGTCTCCATTCCAAATCCAGGGACTAGTTCTGGTCCCGAACCAAATGGTGTAGGTTTACGCTTCCCTGTTCCTCCCCTTTAAATATATCTAAAATTCCCAGAAATAATCCAACAGACAATCATAAAAGAACTCTGAAAGGAGAAAAGAGGAAAGCAGAGTGGCTACGGGCCTCAGAACTTGAACGACAACATGGCATTACGTTTTCTGAGTTTTTCATCATCATAGGAAAGGTTTAAAAAAAAAGTTTCCTGAGCTTTCCTTTAATCTGCTATAACTCAGACTGGGCATTAGAGAGCCCTGAAATCCAGAACTATTGACTGACATATATCAAAAAGAGCCCCAAGCCTGCTCTCTCTCTGCCTAAAGGAGCAGAAAAGGGGCAGTCCAGCAGAAATCTAATAGGTGGTCCCATCCCTGACTCCATACTTGGAGTTGCAGGAGAGCCCACCATGCCTAAAGAGCAGTGCCAGTAAAGAGCAGACAGGGGACTTCATCCCCTCCCCCATATGCAGTACAGCCAGTAGGCCCACATCACCCACATCAGTAGCACCAGTCGGCACAGCTGGCATCTCTTAGCCCTCCACCCAGCAGCAAAGGACTACACAGGTCCAGTGTTTCCCAACTCCCCACCCAGGAGCAAAGAATGGTCTAAGGGAATAGCCTTCCATCCCCACAGGCAATATCAACAGGGACTGAATGGAAGCCCCACTGGCACCAGGTGGGAGTCCACATGATGGGACTAGGAGAGTGCTCACAGACCCGTAAGTCCTGAGTCCAGCATCTACCACGTATTCTCCACTTGGCAGCAACCGGCCCAGGGAAATCCACTCCACTCCCATAGATGGCATGATCAAGGATTGAATGGAAGTCCCCACAGTGCCAGGAGAAAAAAAAATCAGACTAGAAAAGCACTGCAAGGGCTCTAAAAATCAAATTATCATTGGAATCATAGCTCACAATAGTATGCCAGGGCCTATACACAAAACCTAAACAGAGCACTTAGCTACTAAGATAGATCATTTAGATAGAATCATGAAATATTAAAATGTTCTTATTTATTAAAGAACAAAAAAAAAGGGCTGGGCACAGTGGCTTATGCCTGTAACCCCAGCACTTTAGAAGGCCATGGCAGGAAGATCGCTTTGAGACCAGGAGTTCAAGAACAGCCTGGGCAACATAGCGAGACCCCATCTTTATGAAAATTAAAAATTAGCCTGAGGAGGCTGAGGTGGGAGGATCACTTGAGCCCAGGAGTTTGAGGTTGCAGTGAGCTATGATCATGCCACTCCAGCCTGGGTGACTAAGACAGACTCTGTTTTTAAAAAAAAAAAAAAAAAAGAAAAAAAGGCTGTAATTAAAAAAAAGTTATTTTACAAAAAGTTTTTAATAATTTAGGGAAATACTGAAGATATAATGTAAAATTTTAAAAGCAACAGACAAAATTACATATACAGTATTGTTTTAGATATTTTTTAACCATATAAAAGAAAATGGAAAGCAATATTCCAAAATGTTATCAAGTGATTGCCTTTTGATAAGAAATTATGAATTTTTCCTGTTTTTATATTTTCTGGTTTCACTAAAGTACTTGTTTAATGTTTACTAGTATATAATTAAGACTCTAACCACAGTGTACTAAAACTAGTGATACAAAGAGCTATGATAACACTCAGAGATCATGATTCTGTAAAAGAGTGGGAATGGCCTTAATGAGATGATATAACACAAGAGTGTTGTCTTTTACATACCTGTGGATCTGTCCATTTTTATGCAGATATTCCAGTCCTTCCAGTACTTCTCGGAGTATCGTAGCAATGGTAGATTCATCTAGGACTCCACTTTTGTGTTCCCCTTTTGCCACAATGTGCTTAATAATATCCAGAACAGAACCTGAAAACAGAAGACACAATTTTCTAAAAATCTCTAAATCATTCAATATAATTCAGAATCCATTTTAGAATCAAAACACATGTAAACCTTTTCATAAACTTAATTGTGCAGGAATGAAAAAAACAGCAAATATGAGGAAATATAGAAGTTTAAAATTAGTAACTTATTTTCAATTCCAATCTAAAACAAAAAGTAGCCTGCTAATATTCAAATAGTATGTTATGCCAGCATCTCCTCTGGATGTCTAGAGAGAATCTGAAGAGGTAGTAGAGAATATTTAACTGCCCCTAAATAATCCCTAGGTAAACCATGCTCGTCAGTACTATTATAAGATACCACAAACCAATGCAGGCTTTTGACACCAGATTAGAATATGCACTGCTGTATGACTAAAGATATAAAAATACAATTGAAATGCCAATCAAATCAGGAGCGAAATACTTGGAGGGTAAGGATCACATACATACACAAACTAACTTAGGACTAAAATTATTTTTCAGGTTAATAAATTATAGAAATAAAATAGCTAAGGCAAAGATAAATACAAAAAGAATAAAAATTACAGTTCTTTTTAAGTAACAGTCCAGACGTGTTATCAATCCTAAACTTCCCAGGATAAGAAATAATGCTCCTACTAAAGGTTGAAGGCAGAGGAGGAAAAGACACCTATATGGTAATTAAAAGCACAGTGCTGACTACCAAAACTGAAGATTATAATCAGTAAAAAGTTTGGTGAAAATTTGTAAGATTTCTGGCCATATAATGGCCCATAACAATCACAGAACCAAAACAAAACAATATTACCAACTGTGCCAAGAAGTTTAGAACGTTACATAGACTGCACAGAAAATATTCAATACCCATTTCTTGGTACAAGACCTCAATGATCAAGACTAAAATCAAAACAACCACTTACACAGTTCTCTTAAAAACTTGCCCTACTGGGTACTTTTACTTCACACACTTAACAAGAAAAAATATACTTCCAAATACATAGAAAGAAGATGGAATTCTCAAAAACATGAAGGACTGAACACAAGTTTACTTTAGCTCCTACTTAAAATCCACTAACTTGGTAAACTTAGTTAAAAAGGCATAAGCCCATAATTTAAAAAGAGAACAGGAAAGATAACAGAAGAGAGATGGCAACAATATTCTGGAAGATAGCAGAAAAAGAAAAAGTAAACAAGCACAGTGGAGAAATCTGAACTTCAGTGCTTGCAGAGGAGCTATGCCATTTAGGACAAAGTGATCCCTACCCAGAGCTCCAGAAAGGCTCAGAACTACACACACCAAGTACCATATGTGAGGAAGGAGTGAAGGAAAGGGTTGAAAACAGAGAAACTGGTTGAAAGTTCAGATAAGATTCTCAGATCCCTCTTCCTCCCTGAGGCTTGCCCACTAATACTCTCCACCTCTGATAGGACATAGGCAGTTTATTCTCTGAAGAGAGTGAACCAGAGAGGCTCACTCTCCAGACAGCTTTCAGACAGGTTTTCCTAACACATTATTACAGTGGTTCTTTCCCCTCTCCATTGCTGGAATTCATAAGTTTGTGATCCAGAAGGGGAGAGACCTCAGGAAGAAGTTTGTTCTGCTTAATCAACCACACATTAATCCCCAAAGCAAAGTGATTATACCAAAGGGCCACATGTTTCACTGTTCAAGAAATCCAGGTCACATAAGTACTGCTTAGTAAGAAAACAATTATATTAACACTGATCATAAACACTGTTTATAATGTAATACCTAAAATTATCATAAACACTATTTATAACATAATACCTAAAATAGGGAATGCAAAGGAAAACCAATTTCTACTGGAAATGAAAAATTAACACAACTTATCTACTTAACAATTAAGCCCTATTACATTACATGTGAGATCTAAAACTGGGTGCCACCAAATATGACAAGATAGACAAGATATACATGACATGATTGCTGACTTTAAGGGAACTTCCAGTCTGGTAGATCAAATACATGCAGCATCAAATATCTTGGGGTACATAAAAAGTGACTAAGTCTGTAAAGAGTTTGAAGCAGGAACTGCTTTTCAAACTTTTAGATTTTTATTGATTTCACATCATCCAATGATCAATGGGGAGATTAAAGCAATGCACATCTCTAGTGTATGTCCAGAACAGACATTCTGAACAAAGTTTATGTAAGAAACCCTTCTTTGGCATAACAATTTATCTTCAGTTTCAAACTCCTCCCAACAATGTAATTCTCATGGGTGGAGGAATCGTCACTAAGACCTTCATCCTTAACCGAGAGATAATGGTCCTGTAAGATCCCCTGCTTCTTATCCATTTGGTTTTCTAAGCCTCTTGTAGCCTCTAACTCCATGACGGTGTTTATAATCCTCCATCCTCAAACATCAAAATTATGAAGAATTCATGTCAGCTAAGAGAAAGGTGAAGAGAAAATATGCTAAGCAAAAGGGGGCAGATTATCACTGAATGACTCAATTAATACCTAAAGTAGGAATAATAAGGAAAATTTATAACCGCGTATGTAGTATCTTGTCCTCATGCACAATTTGTAAGAAATAGTATATAGGGATATCTGTTCTCAAACTTTAATGTGTGAAGGAATTACTTGGCAAGCTAGTAAAAATGCATATTCCTAGGCCCCATAAGACAGTCATTCAAGGGAACTGAGGGAGGGCCCAAGAAGCTGGATTTTAAAAGGCATTTAACAACTTAATTACTTTGATGAAAGCTGTTCATTAAAATCCAAACATTTTTCAGAGTAAAAGTAAATAAATCAAATAATGGGAAACAGGGTATTTGGTACAAATTTTGTAACAAAGCAAAAAGTTTAAATGTAGATCATCTATTCCCAAAAAATAATCCCCTGTCAGGCCTGTGGCATGGAACATTTAAAAAGCAATGCAAAACTTTAATTGTCCAATAAAATCATTATAGAATATAAAAATAATATTGACAAAGTAGTGAAGTGGCTGCTGGCTTCAGACACTTGTTAAGTCTGAAAATTATAACTCAAACTAATGACCCCATCAACAAATTAATTTCCTCACTTTACTAGTATGAAAAGATACTCTTTAAATATAAAATCAAGTTGTTCAATTTAGTTACTGGTATCTCTAAGAAGTTTTAATCAATCTTTAGCCACTACTATGTCTTCCTAAGCCTCAGAAGGTTTCAAAGGGGCCAAAGTTTGCTTGGTCTGAATATTCCATTTTAGACCAAAAGATGTTATAGAAATTTTAAAATCCTGCATTGTTGCTTGAACATCCAAAGCTGGTCACTGTTAATATCAGACATTTTATCTGGGTCCTCCTTTAGATCAAGGAAGTCACCATGCACTTTATCTCTTAGAAAAAGACAAAGTTGAGGGCAGCCTTAAACAACTATCTCAGACAGTGAATTTACCTTAGATTTCTGCATTTCTACACTTCCTCCCTTTAAGTACTACAGGTAACTCTTTTTTCCTCTCAGAAGTTTTCTTAATTACTTTGATTTCTAAAAAGCTTACATTTGCAGTTTGGTGCTAATAAACTGGAAATAGCTATTTATACCAAAAGTGCTTCTAACTTCGAAAGCTTAACTTCCTGTAGTAATAAATCCCAACATTCAACATGAGAGTTTTAATTAGCAAAGATAGGAATACTACAGTTATAAGGAAGGATCATTAAATGATTATAATATTGACACAATTAAACTTATTTTAACCAGGATGTACACCTGGTTGGTGGGATAAAAGTGACACTCACTATTCATTTTATGATTTAATTAACTTATTAAATTCTACATCAGTACAATGTTCCTAAATCAAAACTACGCTTTTGTTTTCAATATTCTAACTAAAAAAGTTGATGTGAAAGAAGGTACCCTATACATATTTCTGTTAACTCTGGTTATTTATATTTTTTAATTTGGGGAGCCTTTGCTTATCAGTAAGCCTCTTCCAAGAGTCCTCTTCTCTCATTCTCTCTGCTCCAACTGTGAATCTGTCAGTTCTCAAGACATATACACACTCCATCCTGTCTTCATTCCCATTTTCACAGTATTCTCTCTAGCTAGATCACATCTCCCATCCTTCTCCAGCCTCCATTTCACCTGGCTAATTATTAGTTATTCTTTTTAATTTTAATTTTTTTTAGAGACGGAATCTCACTCTGTCACCCAGGCTAGATTGTAGTGGCAAGATCATGGCTTGCCGTAACCTCAAACTCCTGGCCTCAAGCTATCCTCCAGCCTCCCAAGTAGCCAGGGCTACAGGTCCAAGCTTAGCTAGTTGTTTTATTTTCGGTAGAGACAGGGTCTTGCCATATTGCCCAGGCTGGGCTGTTGAACTCCTAGCCTAAAGCAATCCTTCCGCCTTGGCCTCCCAAAGCACTGGGATAGCAGGCATGAGCCACCTCACCCAGCCAATTATTACTTATTCTTTAGATCTCAGGTGGACATCATCTCCAGAGGCAAATCTTAGTTAATCCCACTGCAACTGTTCTCCCTCAATAAGGTTAAGTTCTCCTGGAATTTGTTCCCATAGCCCACAAGAGCAAGGATCTGATGGCTTTATTCACCAATGTACTGGAGACCAATAAGTATTTGATGAATGTCATTTTAATTAAGCTATAACCCTGACACATCTTCCTCCTGTTTTAAAAAAAAAAAAGTAAGCTGTGCTTAGTTCTAATTTTTGTTTTCTAAATGTTGCCTAATGTGTCACCTCAGTTTAAATGTTTATTTATTTTATAACAACAAAAGCAAGATTTCATTTTCCTAAAAAGTGCAAAATTTTTAATATTTAAAAGGTTTAGATGTAATGATCATCTAAAATATAAGCACTTATAAAAAGAGTTATGACTAACTGGAACACATCTGAAAATTATCCTCCAGGAAATCTCCTGAGGGCTAGGCTAGAAAAATTGGGTAATGTCCCAGAAAACCTAAGACCAAGAGGGACAAAGAGCTACATTTAAAAAACATCCCACCCATCTACATGTCCTGCCCCTTCTATGATCAAGACATATACTCACTGAGAGAGGGACAGGAATTCTAAAAAAAAAAAAACAAAAAAAAAAAAAAAAACCTCGTTCTGCTTGGGAGTAGCAGAAAGCATAGGCTGGCATACAGGTATGGACGAGAGAATTAAGCAGACAATTCATTCCCATTCATCAGAGGACTTTTTTGCAAAACATTAAAAATTTTGTATTACATATTCTTGTAAATTACAAATAAAGAAAATTATGCTATAGGTGATCAATAACGAAAGACACAGTATTACCTAATACTCCCATATCTCTCCATACTGAAAGAACCATGCTTGACCACCATCTTGAAAGGTGGTAGGTGTTAGCAAGGCTTCCAACCATCATATGAACAGGGCCTTTAACAAAGCAATCCAGTTTCTCCAGTGTGTCACTAATGGGATTGAAACAAAAAGGTGATTCTGGCTACACTGAAAAGCATCAAATGGCAAGGGCTTATTACTATTAATGACTAAAATTTCTTGTGCACCTATTACATGTCAGCACAGCACATGATACGTGATTTACATGTATCATCTCATATACTCCTCATCAATACCCTGAAATGCAGAAAGGTATTCCCATTTAACAGACAAGTAAAAAGTTTCAAAGAGCTGAAAGAGTTTTCCCAATAACATACAATTGCTAAGTAGAAAAACTGAAATTTAATTCTAAAGCCTTATGTTGTTTAGTCTTTCTGGGGAAGTATGGTGTTCAGTGAGATATAGCAATAAAATTGCAAACTAAACAAATATGGATTATCTTTTCTGTAACTCTACATTCTAAGATGGAAAATCATACTCCCCACAAAATACACATGCAAGCAAAAACCAACCAGCATAGTGATAGGAAGGCCAGTGTGGCTCCATCACCCACTAGTCCTACCAGTCTTGCCATGTGATTCAAATCCATGCCTTGGCAAAATGACTAATTTACCAAATGGCATGAGCTTTTGGGTAACCAAAACAAAATGTTCGATCTATACATGCCAAGGTTTCACAGTTTGCAATGAGCAATATTTATATTTTATTGTAAGAATAAAGTAGAAATAATTGTATATATATTGCAAGATAAAGCACTTAAGTAATTATGTTAATATCGGGTAGCAAAATTTTCTGTGTAAAGGAAAAGAGATTCAAGCTTAAAAAATCTATGACATTAAACTTGTATTGGAAACTTGTATTAATGTCAAATTATAATTTTATTTTTAATATACTGTATTTCCAAGCTCTAGAAGCAATTACACTAGAGTAGTAATGAGCACTCCAAGCATCCAAGTTATGCTTTCTAAGTACCATTCCTGAGGAAAAAACACCAAAGCTCATTAGAGTATTGGCTGATTCAGGGTCTGAATAAATGAATACAAATATAACCCTAGGGAATCTTGAACTAAAAAGGATGTAATGAAAGACTGATGAGTTCATGTCAAGAGGAGACAAGAGTGACTTTGAAAGGGCTCCCACTGACAATTTTGGACAACCTGCATACCAAAAAGAATAGAGTATAACTGATGGAAAGACACTGAATACATAAAAATCCTTGGGTCTATAATAATACTCGAAAAAGGGAAGGTCCTACCCAACTGCAAAAAGGAAAATTTTTAAACCCTCTCTACTATTGGAGATGATTACTAACAAAATTTTTACTCCAAAACTTGATCCTTAAAAAAGACTCAATTATTTATCTTGCCTTTTCAGTAGGAACTAGAGGACACAGATTAATCAGTGTCCCAGTTGATATGGAAAAGTTCTTCATATAAGGATGTCAGTTTATAAATATAAAAGAAATGATGCTGTAAGAAAAATCACCATTTTACAACTCCTGATGAAATAACTGACTCAAACAAGGATTCAAACAACAAATGTGAAAACCATAGACTTATGGAAAACTGGACACTCACTGGACACTCACAAAGTAAAATCTCACAGATTACTTGCTAGCTACAAAGGGGAAAATGTTACCTTTTCCATGGAGAGGCCTGGCTGTCCTAATCTTAAATAAACAAAAGTAACATCACTATTAAAGATACAACCAGATAGCAAATATTTCCTGATGTTATGCAATATGAAATACACAGCATCACCAAGAAGTATCCTCCCACAAAATATTTAACTTGCATTTAATCAAGCATTTAGATCTAATTTTCAATATACAAGAAATAGAGGACTACAGATAAAGTTAAATACCACCAAGAAGAAATAATCAGATAAATCCAGAATATGGCATATTCTCCAAGATAACTGGCCTAGACTCTTCAGTAAGTTTACATCATGGAAGGGAAGAAGCAAGAAGGAAGCATCCTAAATTAAGAGAGACTTAGACCAGGCACAATGGCTCACACCTGTAATCCCAGCACTTTGGGAGGCCAAGGTGGAAGGATCTCTTGAAGACAGGAGTTAGAGATGAGCCTGGGCAACAAAGTGAGACCCCATCTCCAAAAAAAATTACATTAAATTAAATAAAAAAATTAGCTGAGCATGGTGGTACATGCCTGTTGTCTCAGCTACTTGGCAGGCTGAGACAGGAGGATCACTTGAACCCAGTAGTTTGAGGCTGCAGTGAGCCATAATTGCACCACTGCACTCCAGCCTGGGTGACAGAGCCAGCCAGTCTCTAAAAAAAATTAAGAGAGATTTAAGCGGCATGACAACGAAATGAAGCAAATGCAATGTGTGAAACCTGTCTTGGCTCATAGATTAGCATCTTCAGCAGATACTATATTTTCAGTATGTCCTCAAATGCAAATGTCCATGAAAACAAAATCATAATAGAAAAGGAAACTTTTATTAACTTTTCAAACCATGGTACTTATGCATTTCCTTGTACTCTACTCACCTCCACTTAGCAGCTTCATGACAAGCCACAGCTCATCTTTTACCACAAAAGACGTGTAGTAAGATACAATATTAGGATGATGGCATTGACTCATGGCTTGAATTTCTTTCTACAAAGAAAAGAAAACATGATAATTCATTATATGCAAGCCTAAAAAAATGTTATGAGTTAGCAAATCCAGATTTTGAAATCTCAAGATTTTGTCACACCTTTCTGGGATCTCTCCATGGCTCTGATTTCTTCAAGAATGGTTAAATCAATAAAACCACTTTGTCTCCCTCAGTCCATTCTGATTCAACTTCTTCCTCCACTCATTACACCAGTAATCTTTCAAACTAGAAACATACTATTTAACACACCCTGACACAACACTCCAGGAGGCCTCCTTTGGGACATGTATTTTTGCTTCAAGGTGCCCTTGAAGAACCATCTTGGGAAATCTGGTTTTATACCCATAAAGGATATTAACTAGTAAACAGGTTTTTTTTATAATTTGTGTAGGGATTTTTTTTTCTTTGCAAAATATTACTTCATTCTGTTTTTGTGAAACGATTAACAATTCTCACACTAAAGAGAAACAAAATGAAATAGGACCATGTCAAAAACTAAATCCAGAGTAGAAATCTGAGCCAAAAGTCTAAGCTTACTCTATCTCAGCTTATGATTTTAAATTAGATTTGGTATGACAAAATGCCTTATAAAGCCTTGTGTGATAAGGGCCCTGTTTACCTGCTTCTTTTAACTCTGGACTTTTAACCCTATTGTGCTTCAGTCTCAAATACACTTCCCCTATCATCTCTGCCTAGCTAACTCCAATTCTTCCTTCTGATCTCAGTCTAGACAGAATTTCCTCCTAGCTTCCCGGGTTTAGTTAGATGCTCCTTCTCTTAGCTTCCAAGCACCCTGTATATCTCCTCCCATCATGGTACATAAAATAATGGATAGTACATCGTGTGCTTATCTGTCTGTCTCTCCCTTCTAGGCTGAGAGCTCCATGAAGGCAAGTACTTAAAAGTAGATTCTCAATCACTGTGGAACTTATCTGACCATACTATAATTGCATATTTCTTTTCACATCCCCCACAAAACTGTAAGCTCAGTGAGAACTAAAACTGTTCTTAGCACATATCATTGTGCCTGGCACAAAGTACACCTTTAATAAATATTTGTTGAATGAATGAAATACTACAGCACTTTATATGGCTTTTCACCTATTAATGTACCTGCCCTATGCCCTTGGGATTTGTTCAGTAAGATCAATTGTATGAAAGTCGTTCATAATCCCTGATTCATGAGGAGTACTCAGTAAATGCTAACTTTCAATTTCTCATCTTCTTTACTTGAATGCAACTTCCTTTATGGCAAGGATCTTGTCATATATATCTTGCAACCCCAAAGTCACCAGCACAGTCTTCTGTACTAAAAGATAAGTAAATATGAAAGAAAAGGAAGAAAGAACTAAAGTAAGCACCTTGCTATCAACACAGTTACACAGAATTTCAAGGATAAGGTAAGTACATATAAGAGGAAACAGATAAGAGAGCATACAGGTACCAAATGAGTAGTAAAGATGTTAAATGTTGCAAGATGATTCTGCTGAGAAAGAGCATAAAGGAAAAAAAAAATGTTAAAAAAATCTATAGGAAAGAACAATTAAGGTAGGCAAGTGTGAACAAAAAAAGCCTTTACAGAAGAGGTGGGAACTAGGTTTAATTCTATAGGATGGGGGGAAATAACAGTACAAGATGGTAGGCACATATGATTTTCATAAATGATGAAATATGTAAGACATCCAATGAGTAATCTGTCTAGGATAAGAAGTTCATGTTTTCAACAGATATTTACAATACTAAGCGCCTACTATAATACCTAGGATGTGCCAAGCATAGTGCTAGGTACTCGATCACCATGGGGAGTCCTCATGAAACACAGTTTGGTAAAGAAGTTAGACAAATACTACTTTACAATACAGAATAATAAACAGCTCACAGGGGAAGTACTAGACACTACATGATTTCATTGGAGAGGCACATTAAAAAATAGGAGTCATAACATGGAAGGCTTGGAAGTTTCCTACATTAACACTCCAACAGGAAAGGAAGTAGGTTTTTAAGATTTTTGATTGTTTAATTACCTGGGACTAGATAATAAAGGACCTTGAAAGTATATTAAAAAATTAGGCTTCATCCTAACAGCAATGGAGAGATATCAAAGGTTTTTTTTTTTTTTTTGAGGCGGAGTCTCACCCTGTCGCCCAGGCTGGAGTGCAGTGGCCAGATCTCAGCTCACTGCAAGCTCCGCCTCCCGGGTTTATGCCATTCTCCTGCCTCAGCCTCCCGAGGAGCTGGGACTACAGGCGCCCGCCACCTCGCCCGGCTAGTTTTTTGTATTTTTTAGTAGAGACGGGGTTTCACCGGGTTAGCCAGGACGGTCTTGATCTCCTGACCTCGTGATCCGCCCGTCTCGGCCTCCCAAAGTGCTGGGATTACAGGCTTGAGCCACCGCGCCCGGCCAGGTTTAACTATATTATACATTTTCATAAATCACCCTTGGATGCCACATAGAAAATCAATGAAGAAGACAAGACTAGAGACAAGGCTTCTGTGTAGGTTGTTGCCACCACGTGAGTGAGACATGACGGAGAAATGATAAACAGCTAATTTATCAGTTCTGATTACTACACTACAGCTATATTAATATTAGGGCAAGTTGGGTGGATAGCATAAGGAAACTCTGTACTACTTTTGCAATTCTTCTGTAAGTTTTAAGCTATCTCAAAATAAAAGGTCAAAAAATTAGTGGCAGTATGAATGAAAAGGGAAGAATCAAGAGATAATAACAGAGAGGTACAAACAATAGGATTTGGTGACTAACTGATAGGGAAGGTGAAGGAAAGAAAAATCACATGACAGAGTAACAATGCAAAGAGTTAGGGTCAAATTGTGGAAGGTCTTAAATGTTGAGCTAAGGGTTTTGAGCTTTAATCTGGAAAGGGGAGTACTACAAAGGGTTTTCTAGCAGGAGATTATCAAAAAAACACAAAATTCAAAGATGAAAAGCGGCTTAAATATTCTTTTTCTTGCTTCTATTCCTTTAAAGGGGAAGGGGAAATCTTCTTGTAACTTAACTACCAGTAGAGTTATCCTTTCCTCCTTTCAAAAAGAAAAATAAATACATAAATGATTCACAAGAGTGGTATATGAATACTGACTTAAATTACCTAGCAGCTTCCTCAACCACCTAGAAGTGAATTCCTGGGCCAGGTACAGTGGCTCACCCCTGTAATCCCAGTACTTTGGGAGGCCGAAGTAGGAAGATCCCTTAAGCCCAGGAGTTTGAGACCAGCCTGGGCAACAGAGTGAGACTCTGTCTCTATTTAAAAAATAAATTAATAAAATAAATAGATAAAGTGAATTCTACCCCTTCTAATGAAACTGCTTTCTTGAAAATCTCTTATTGACTGCTAGAGCCAGATTTTTTGTTTGAACTATATAGTTCTCCACCTCAAGCTTTCTGAAGCCTTTTTTTTTTAATGATAACTTTTTATTCCTTCCTGAAATTCACTCACTATCATTTCTACCATTACTTTCTGGTTTTCTAATTCCCTAAATGTAGTCAGTTTTCCTCCATTTCACACACCCAAATAAAGTTAATTTATTCATTCATTCATATACGGTAAACAAAATAAAGTCTCTAGTACTAATGTATTTTCCATCCAGGAAATCTGTGTTTTCCTTTCCATTACCACCATCACTGCCTGAATTTAGTGTCTCGATATCTCTGTATAGCCCAGTGTACCTCAAACTATGTGTTATAATCTATATGGGTCATGAAATAAATTTAGTGGATTGTATTTTAAAAAGATGAATAAATAGGATAGAAAATGAGAGTACATTCTATATAATATGAAAATGTTTCAGTTATAATATTTATGAATAAATATCTTTAAATATCAGGTAATGATAAAATATATCTTTCTTAGTGAGGGTCTTATTTTCAAAGTTTTACAAAGTTGTTGGTCTGGACTACAGCAAAGCCTACTAACTAGTCTCTTTGCCACTGATCTCTTACTCCTTTGCAATTCACTTTGCCATATATTACAGAATTAATCTACTGGGATGGCTATGACAAAAAAGATGAACAATAACAAGTATTGGTGAGGATACAGAGAAACTGAAACCCTCATACATTGCTGGTGAGAATGTAAAATGGTACATCTACTTTGGAAAATAGCTTGGCAATTTTTCAAAAAGTTAAACACAGAGTTACCATATTACCCAGCAATTCCACTCTTAGGTATACACCCAAGATAATAAAACTAAAATGTACACATAAAGACTTGCACACAGATGTTCATCACGACATTACTGATAAAAGCCAAGAAGTAGAAACAGCCCAAATGCCCAACAACTGATGAAAGGACAAACAATATGTGGTATATCTATAAAATGGACTGTTATTCACCAATAAAAAAGGAAAAAAGAACTGATACATGCTACAATATGGATGAACTTTGGAAACATGCTAAATGAAAGCCAGACACAAAAGGTCACACATTGTATGAACCTATTTATATGAAATGTCCAGAATAGGCAAATCTACGCAGACAGACAGTAGATTAGTTATTGCCTAGGGCTGAGGGGAGGAAAGAATAAAGAATGACTGGTCATGGGTATGGAGTTTCTTTTTGGGGTGACAGTGGTGATGGCTGCACAACTTTGCGAATATACTAAAAACCATAGCATTATACATTTTTAAACGGTAAATTTATGATACATGAATTTTATATCAATAAGGCTATCATGTTTTAAAAAGTATTATAAAACTAAACTTCCTAAAACTCGGTTCTAATGAAGTCATTTCCCTTTAAAAAAAAACAAAACAAAACTTCAAAGACATTTGCCTCTATTTCTGTAGCTATCAACATTTCCTATCAAATAAAATCCTAATTCTTTTTACCTATTATTTCTTCTTTATGGTCTCTAGGCTGTCTACTATTCTTTCCTGATTTTAAACCCCTGCCAGGCAGAGCTGCCATCTATGCCTGTTTAAAGTCTACACAGCCCTGGTGGCCCAGGCCACAAACATTTCCACAAAGCCCTCCATTTTCACAATTAGAAGCTCTCTTCCTCCCCTTTCTTTCACACTGCTTTTTTTTGGGAGATAGGGCCTCACTCTGTGTGACCAAGGCTGGAGTGCAGTGCCATGAACATGACTCACTGCAGCACTGACATCCTGGGCTCAAGCAATCTTCCCACCTTAGCCTCCTAAGTAGCTGCGATAACAGGCGCATACCACCACGCCAGCTAATTTTTTGCTTTTCCATTCTAGAGACGAGGTCTCACCATGTTGCCCAGGCTAATCTCGAACTCCTAGCCTGAAGTGATCCTCCTGCCTCAGCCTCCCAAAGTGCTGGGATTACAGGCGTGAGCAACCATCCCCAGCAGCAGGTTCTTAAATATTAGATTTTATTTTAAATTTTGCATTATATAAGTTTTGTGCCGTTTCTTGTTTGTTTTCTGAGACAGAGTCTTACTCCGTCACCCAAACTAGAGTGCAGTGGCACAATCTTGACCCACCGTAACCTCCGCCTCCCAGGGTTCAAGCAATTCTCCCGCCTCAGCCTCCTGTGTAGCTGGGACTACAAGCGCGTGCCACCACATCTAGCTAATTTCTGCATTTTTAGTAAAGACGGGGTTTCACCATGTTGGCCAGGCTGGTCTCAAACTTCTGACCTCAGGTGATCCGCCTGCCTCTGCCTCCCAAAGTGCTGGGATTACAGGCATGAGCTACCATACTTGGCCCTGTTTCAAATTACTTTATTCCTCCCCTGAGACATTTGTCACACTCTGCCTTGGTACAACAGGCAAGAACCTTAACTCTTTAACTAGATGTGAAACACCTGATAGAAGGAACATTTTAAGCCTCTTGATGTTCCCCATAGATGTCCAATGACTTTAGTCCTAGCATCTGTCAGACAAGAGAAATATTTCAAAATACTACAATGTGTCTTTCTTAGAGAAAAGCATAGGAGTACAATCTCTGGAAAAAAATTAATGCAGTAAGATTTGATAGCTGATTTTCCCATCACACTTAGCAAAGGTCATCAGATAGAAAATACATGACAAGAGAAAGAAGCAATACAATGACCCCTCACTAGTAATTGTCACACATGATACACACCTGTTAGCCCAGTTTACATCAGCGCTCTTTGGAGAACCCAAAGAGTGTTGCATTATAATAAAGATAGCGTTGAAAATAAATTTTAATATTACAACATCAAAACTTTAGTACACTGATCTCATAGACTTTTTTTTAAGAAAACTGAAGGATTTCACATCTCTCAGGAATAGAACCTCTGGCACTCAGATCTCAGTATCCTGTAGAACAGGTCCTGGTATCACAAATAAATCAGGTATTCTCTGCATTCCTGATGTTTCTTCAGTATGTAGTGAGATCTTACCTGCTTACTTCCCCCACCCCCAAAAACCCAAGTATCTTAAACTTGCTTTACTAAAATGCACTTTTCCCCCCTTTACTTATTTGCCAAGTATTAATATATGCAAACTATATTTGCAACACAAAGCTTATTGAAACATGAGCAAAATGTACACATAGCTAATCAATTTTCTTTTTAATAAAATATAACAAATTTGCATGTCTTTAAAAGGCGCTAATGTAAGAACAAAAATACTGCTCTCAAGAATGTCAAATGATATTTAAAAGGAAATGTCCAGCCAGGCACAGTGGCTCATGCCTGTAATCCCAGCACTTTGGGAGGCCGAGGCAGGTGGATCACCTGAGATCAGGAGTTCGAGACCAGCCTGGCCAACATGGTGAAACCCCATCTCTACTAAAAATTGAAAAATTAGCTGGGTGTGGTGTCGTGCGCCTGTAATCCCAGCTACTCGAGAGGCTGAGGTAGAAGAATTGCTTGAACCTGGGAGGCAGAGGTCGCAGTGAGCCAATATCACGCCACTGCATTCCAGCCTGGGAGACAGAGCAAGACTCCATCTCAAAAAAAAAACAAAAAAAAAGAAAAGAAATGTTCTTCCTACTTTTGAACTAAGATTATAATCATTTTATTAGTACTATACTAAGTAGACAATAATAGACTTAAGTCAGAAAGACCTAATTTTTAATCCAGACTCTGTCACTTATATGATTTCCTTCCTTCATCTATAAAACAGAGCTACTACTTAGCTCATGGAGATGTGTGTGAGGTTAAAGCACACTGAAGTGCCTTTTGGGGTGAACCCAAAGATGTTTGCTATTATCATCAAGTGAACTTAAGTTATTTAAACTTTGAGCCTCAGCTTAATCATGAAGCAGTAAATAATAAGACTTTCATTCATTTTACTCTATCCTTATTAATTAAATAACTGGCAAATTATAGGTTTTCATACTGGACTTCTCAAGTTCTAGTCTTAATATGTAGGTTAAAATTTTTGTTTTTCTTTAACAGAATTAGTTCGCAGTTTATCAACTTCTTTTATCATCACTGCAGTTCAAGTGCCCAAACGGTGCTCTAAAGTATTATGCTATGTATCAATCCAAGATCTTCAAATAAGATTTCAATCAGCATTTCCTTCCAAGAAAGCGTTCTCTCACCAAAGATGGCTCAAGATCATTCCAGCAACCCACTCCTTCAGGTCCTACTCGTACATTACCAATTGCTAAAGAAATATATTTGTCTCGTCCATCTCATATATAATTATATATTATGCTATATATAATTCCATTACCTCTTTTTCTTTAATTCCAACTATTCCCTAATGCTCAGTACAGACACCACCAGAAATAAAATACAATTTGGGAAAGCGAAAAAAACTTCTGGATGGGCAGGTCATTCCAGTCCTAATACCGGATCTTTCCAGCACTAGCTGTACATGCTCTGAAAGAAATTACTTAATAAAATAACAATATTAGTTCATATTTGTATGGCAGTTGAGTTTTCAAATACTGTATCATTTGAGCCTCAAGAAAAAGCTCATAAGGTATCCAAAGCAAGCATTACTATTTTTGTTAAGCCAAAGAAACTGAAAATTTTGAAACAATAATAAGTAATTTTAAAAACTACTTTCCCGGCCGGGAGCGGTGGCTCAAGCCTGTAATCCCAGCACTTTGGGAGGCCGAGACGGGCGGATCACGAGGGCAGGAGATCGAGACCATCCTGGCTAACACGGTGAAACCCCATCTCTACTAAAAAATACAAAAAACTAGCCGGGCGAGGTGGCAGGCGTCTGTAGTCCCAGCTACTCGGGAGGCTGAGGCAGGAGAATGGCGTAAACCCGGGAGGCGGAGCTTGCAGTGAGCCGAGATCGCGCCACTGCACTCCAGCCTGGGCGACAGGGCGAGACTCCGTCTCAAAAATAAATAAATAAATAAATAAATAAATAAATAAAAACTAGTTTCCCTTGCTGAGCACTGACTCTATACTTAAAACTATTCTGGGTATCACAATGCATAAAAGAAGTACAATACAATCCCCGTATGGTTACATTTTAATGTCACAGAACATCTTACAGCTATTGCTTGGAACTTCCTTTTCTTCTTCCTTTCCCTAGCCTTTGAAGAAGCTAATGCTGCTTGGGGGTTGTTCTATATCTTATATCAACTATCAGAATAAAAGTTTAAAAGGCCAGAGCGTTTTAAAGGATATTCCTTTTGACCCAGGAATCACAATTCCATGGTATTATTTTAAGGGAACAGAGAAGTAAGCATTGTTTGTAACAATAAAAAACAGGAAACAAGGTATTAGCAAATATCAGAGAACAGTTAATAAACTGTGGTCTATTCAACAGAATACTATACACATATTGTAAATGATACTGATCCATACTTACAGACACAGAAGCAGTTCTGATAAATGATTAAATGAAAAGAGCAAGCATCTGATTACATTATCATAAAAATACAAATATATTCAAATGTTCACTCTGAAAGGTTATATATTAAATGTTAATCTCAGAGTAAGAATATTGTAACTTTTTTCTTTCTACTTATCCAGACTTTATAAATTTTACAATGAATATTATTTATTAATGAAGAAATCATAAACCTTTTTTTAAAAAAGAAATAAATCAAAAACTTCAAGTTATTTCCCATTGTAATGTGAATATATACAAGTATATCTCTCCATTTCAGAAGTATGAGATGTGCATACCAGGAGTTCATCCATGCTAGTCTGACATTTCTCAAGGTTTATCCGTTTGATTGCCACTTTCTCCTTTTTAGGGGCACAATAAGCTGCTTGGACCACAGCAGTTGCTCCACTCCCTAAAAACAAATACACAAAAGAGTAAATAAGTAGATGAATATATAAGAACATGACATTTCTAATTCCCATACAATTTAAACAAGAGTAATCCTTACCTTGTTTCTACAGTGCCTAAAAGATACAGAAAAACACTCTAAAGAGTGTCAGTTAAAACAAAAGCCTCAACCATTTCATATGTATTGCCAATAAATACCAGTGCAAAAAAAATTTCAAAACTGCTAGTATTCCAGTTCCAGGATACAATGGCATAGGCTCACATTTCCTCACTCTTCCCCTCCAAATACAACTAAATAGCCTAAAAATAATTCAACAATCAAAAGAGGACTCTGAAAGGTAGAAAGAGAGAGGCAGACTAGTTAGGGATCTAAAGACTTCAAGAAAACACCACAGTAAGTTCACTGGGTTTTCCCTTTATCTCCCAAATATCCCAGACTGGACACCAGAGAGGCTTGTAAACTGGAACAAATACCACGAATGGATGGATTAGGCAGATACAGACAAATAAATAAATGAGAAAACTCTGCTGTCTCTGGCCAACAGTCTTTGAAAGGGGCAGCTCAGCAGAGACCTAGTGGAGAGATACATTTTCCAGTCCCCACCCAGGACAGTGGTGAACCCAATCCACCCCAACATCAGCAGGGTCTCCACACTATGCTTCAAACAGTAGCAGGCCAGATTCAGCACAGTGCCAGTCAGGTGTCTGCCCCACACACGTGGCAATGTCAAGCCAATCTGCCCTTAGCAGCAGCAGAGCCAGGGCCCCACATCCACAGGTCAGCCCAGGCAGCTGCAGAGATAGAACGGGAGTTCTAGAGGTGCCAGAAGAATAAAACAGAAAAAAAACAGCGTTGCAAGAGATCTGAAAACTGAATTACCATAGGATTACAGCTCACAAAAATAGGACAGGAGCTATACACTAAACTTAAATAGGGTAACTGCCTATTAAAAGAGAAGAATTAAATAGGATCAAGAGTCTCAGCCAGGTGCAGTGGCATGCACCTGTAATCCTAGCTAATCAGGAGGCTGAGGCAAGAGGATCATCTAAGGCCAGGACTTAGAGACCAGCCTGGGAACATAGCAAGACCCTTTCTCATTAAAGAAAAACAGAACAAAAGAAGTCTCCTAACATAATAACCTAAATGTCCAAGGTACAATTAAAAAAAAAAAAAAATGACCTCTCATACCAAGAACCAGGAAAAGCACACTTAAATGAGAAAAGAAAAAAGACGACCATATGATCATACTGATGCCAACACCAAGATAAATCAGATGTTGGAATTTAAAATTCTGATAAGAATTTTAAAGCAGCCATCATAAAAGTGCTTCTACAAACAACTACAAAATCTCTTGAAACAGGCCGGGCGCGGTGGCTCACGCCTGTAATCCCAGCACTTTGGGAGGCCGAGGTGGGCGGAACACAAGGTCAGGAGATCGAGACCATCCTGGCCAACATGGGTAAAACCCCATCTCTACTAAAAATACAAAAATTAGCTGGGCGTGGTGGTGCGCACTTATAGTCCTAGCTACTTGGGAGGCTGAGGTGGGAGATCACTTGAGCCTGGGTAGCAGAGGCTGCAGTGAACCAAGAACAGGCCACTGCGCTCCAGCCTGGGAGACACAGTGATACTCCGTCTCAAAAAAAAAAAAAAAAAAAAGTTGGAGTTATACAGACATGAGCCAGGGAACAAATACTGACATATGCTTAAAAACACTGTTTTCATTATGAAAACATACTAAGTGACGCCAGGCACAAAAATCCATATATAGTATGATTCCAATTATATGAAATACCAAGATTATAAAAATCCATTGAAGCAGAAAGTAGATTAGTGGTTACCAGGGTCTGGAGGGAAGGAGAAATGGGGAGTACAGCTAATGAGTACAGTAGACCCATGAAAAATGTGAATTTGAACTGCATGAGTCCACTTACATAAAGATTTTTTCCAGCCAGGAACAGTGTTTCACGCCTGTAATCCCAGCACTTCAGGAGGCTAAGGCTGGCGGATTACTTGAAACTGGAGTTCGAGACCAGGCTGGCCAACATGGCAGAACCCTGCCTTTACTAAAAATACAAAAATTAGGCTGGGCACAGTGGTATGCCTGTAATTCCAAAACTTTGGGAAGCTGAGGTGGGCAGATCACAGTGGGTCAGGAGATCAACACCATCTGGCCAACATAGTGAAACCCTGTCTCTACTAAAAATACAAAAATTAGCCAGGCATGGTGACACGCACCTGCAGTCCCTGTTACTTGGGAGGGTGAGACAGGAAAATCACCTGAACCCGGAAGGCAGAGGTTACAGTGAGCTGAGGTTGCACCACTGCCCTCCAGCCTGGGCAACAGAGCAAAACTCTATTTCAAAAAAAAAGATTATTTCCAATCAAATGCAGATGGAAAATACAGTATTCACAGGATGAGAAACTCACATATATGGAGGGCTGACTTTTCATACAATGAGGGTTCTGCAGGACTAACTGCAGGACTTAAGTATGCATGAATTTGGGTATACTTGGGATTCCTGGAACCAGTTGCCCACATATACTGAGGGACAACTGTACACTGTTTCTTTTGGAGTTATGAAAACAATCTGAAATTAATGGTGATGGTTGTACGACTCTGTAAGGATGCTGAATTGTACACTTTAAAAGGGTAAATTTTATGGTGTGTGAATTATATCTCAATAAAGCTGTTATAGGCCAGAAATAATGGCTCATGCCTGTAATCCTAACACTTTGGGAGGCCAAGGTGAGAGGACTGCTTGAGTTCAGGAATTCGAGACTAGCATGGGCAATATAGCAAGACCCTGTCTATGAAAAATTTAAAAATTAGCCAGGCCAGGGGCGGGATGTGAGTCCAGCACTTTGGGAGGCCAAAGTGGATGGATCGTTTGAGCCCAAGAGTTCAAGACCAGCCTGGGCAACATAGTGGGACTCCGTCCCTACAAAAATACAAAATTTAGCCAGGCGTGGTGGTGCACATGTGTAGTCCCAGCTACTAGGGAGACTGAGGTAGGAGGATCGCCTGAGCCTGGGAGGTTGAGGCTGCAGTGAGCTGTGGTCATGCCACTGCACTCCAGCCTGGGTGATAAAGCAGGACCCTGTCTCAAAAAAAAAAAGCCACGTGTGGTGGTGCACGTCTGTAGTCCCACCTAGTCTGGAGCCTGAGGTAGGGAGGATCACTTGAGCCTGGGAGTTTGAGGCTGCAGTGGGCCATAATCACACCACTGCACTCCAGCCTGAATGACAGAGAGAGACCCCATCTCGAAAGTAAAAGAAAATAAAATAAAGCTGTTATTTAAAAATCTTTTCAAGTGTGCCAACACATTTCTAATACTAATGTGCTACAAACATTAAAAATTTAACATGAGGCCGGTGTGGTGGCTCATGCCTACAGACCTAGCACTTTGGGAGGTCAAGGCAGGCAGATCACTTGAGCTCAGGAGTTTGAGACCAGCCTGGGCCACATGGCAAAACCTCATCTCTACAAAAAAAAAAAAAATAGCTGGATACGGTGATGCAGGCCTGTAGTCCCAGCTACTTGGGAGGCTGAGGCAGGAGAATCGCTTGAACCCAGGAGGCAGAGGTTGCAGTGAGCTGAGACCGCCCCACTGCACTCCGCCTGGGTGACAGAGCAAGACTCTGTCTCCAAAATATATATATATATATGTATGTGTATATATATGTATACATGTGTGCATATATATGATTTACACATATAACTATATAATTCGACAGAATTTGTGTTTGTTACATTTAAATCCATTTGAAAATCTCTCAATAAAGCCACACAAACACAACCATAGGCAACACCAACATGGATAAATCCAAATCACAGTTCTGACAAACTAAGTAAAAACTCTGCACACAGCTGGGCGCAGTGACTCACACCCGTAATAACAGCACTTTGGGAGGCCGAGGCGGGCGGCTCACTTGAGCCAAGGAGTTTGAAACCAGCCTGGCCAACATGGTGAATCCCCGTCTCTATTAAAACAATACAAAAACTAGCTGGGTGTCGTCACACACGTCTGTACTGCCCGTTATTCAGGAAGCCGAGACACAAGAATTGCTTGAAGCTGGGAGGCAGAGGTTGCAGTGAGCTGAGATTGCACCACTGCCCTCCAGCCTGGGCAACAGAATAAGGCTCTGTCTCAAAAACCAAACAAACAAGTAATGGCACCAAACTCACAAAATGCAAAA
>NW_012106419.1:1414914-1428232 GCF_000951045.1 Mandrillus leucophaeus
AGTGGGTCAGGAGATCAACACCATCTGGCCAACATAGTGAAACCCTGTCTCTACTAAAAATACAAAAATTAGCCAGGCATGGTGACACGCACCTGCAGTCCCTGTTACTTGGGAGGGTGAGACAGGAAAATCACCTGAACCCGGAAGGCAGAGGTTACAGTGAGCTGAGATTGCACCACTGCCCTCCAGCCTGGGCAACAGAGCAAAACTCTATTTCAAAAAAAAAGATTATTTCCAATCAAATGCAGATGGAAAATACAGTATTCACAGGATGAGAAACTCACATATATGGAGGGCTGACTTTTCATACAATGAGGGTTCTGCAGGACTAACTGCAGGACTTAAGTATGCATGAATTTGGGTATACTTGGGATTCCTGGAACCAGTTGCCCACATATACTGAGGGACAACTGTACACTGTTTCTTTTGGAGTTATGAAAACAATCTGAAATTAATGGTGATGGTTGTACGACTCTGTAAGGATGCTGAATTGTACACTTTAAAAGGGTAAATTTTATGGTGTGTGAATTATATCTCAATAAAGCTGTTATAGGCCAGAAATAATGGCTCATGCCTGTAATCCTAACACTTTGGGAGGCCAAGGTGAGAGGACTGCTTGAGTTCAGGAATTCGAGACTAGCATGGGCAATATAGCAAGACCCTGTCTATGAAAAATTTAAAAATTAGCCAGGCCAGGGGCGGGATGTGAGTCCAGCACTTTGGGAGGCCAAAGTGGATGGATCGTTTGAGCCCAAGAGTTCAAGACCAGCCTGGGCAACATAGTGGGACTCCGTCCCTACAAAAATACAAAATTTAGCCAGGCGTGGTGGTGCACATGTGTAGTCCCAGCTACTAGGGAGACTGAGGTAGGAGGATCGCCTGAGCCTGGGAGGTTGAGGCTGCAGTGAGCTGTGGTCATGCCACTGCACTCCAGCCTGGGTGATAAAGCAGGACCCTGTCTCAAAAAAAAAAAGCCACGTGTGGTGGTGCACGTCTGTAGTCCCACCTAGTCTGGAGCCTGAGGTAGGGAGGATCACTTGAGCCTGGGAGTTTGAGGCTGCAGTGGGCCATAATCACACCACTGCACTCCAGCCTGAATGACAGAGAGAGACCCCATCTCGAAAGTAAAAGAAAATAAAATAAAGCTGTTATTTAAAAATCTTTTCAAGTGTGCCAACACATTTCTAATACTAATGTGCTACAAACATTAAAAATTTAACATGAGGCCGGTGTGGTGGCTCATGCCTACAGACCTAGCACTTTGGGAGGTCAAGGCAGGCAGATCACTTGAGCTCAGGAGTTTGAGACCAGCCTGGGCCACATGGCAAAACCTCATCTCTACAAAAAAAAAAAAAATAGCTGGATACGGTGATGCAGGCCTGTAGTCCCAGCTACTTGGGAGGCTGAGGCAGGAGAATCGCTTGAACCCAGGAGGCAGAGGTTGCAGTGAGCTGAGACCGCCCCACTGCACTCCGCCTGGGTGACAGAGCAAGACTCTGTCTCCAAAATATATATATATATATGTATGTGTATATATATGTATACATGTGTGCATATATATGATTTACACATATAACTATATAATTCGACAGAATTTGTGTTTGTTACATTTAAATCCATTTGAAAATCTCTCAATAAAGCCACACAAACACAACCATAGGCAACACCAACATGGATAAATCCAAATCACAGTTCTGACAAACTAAGTAAAAACTCTGCACACAGCTGGGCGCAGTGACTCACACCCGTAATAACAGCACTTTGGGAGGCCGAGGCGGGCGGCTCACTTGAGCCAAGGAGTTTGAAACCAGCCTGGCCAACATGGTGAATCCCCGTCTCTATTAAAACAATACAAAAACTAGCTGGGTGTCGTCACACACGTCTGTACTGCCCGTTATTCAGGAAGCCGAGACACAAGAATTGCTTGAAGCTGGGAGGCAGAGGTTGCAGTGAGCTGAGATTGCACCACTGCCCTCCAGCCTGGGCAACAGAATAAGGCTCTGTCTCAAAAACCAAACAAACAAGTAATGGCACCAAACTCACAAAATGCAAAATTTAAAATAAAATCTAATATTTAAGAACACACTTCTGGCAGTGGTGGCTCACATGTATAACCTCAGCACTTTGGGAAGCTGAAGCAGGAGGACCATTTGGGGCCAGGAGTTCGAGACCAGCCTGGGCAACACGGTAAGACCCCGTCTCTAAAATGAAAAATAAAAATATTAGCCGGGTGCGGTGGTGCACACCTGTAGTCCCAGCTACTTGGGAGGCTGCGGTGGAAGATTGCATGGGCCCAGGAGGTCAATGCTGCAGTGAGCCATGTTCACACCACTACACTCCAGCCTGGGTGGCAGAGTGAGACTTTGCCAAAAATAAAAATAAAAAATAAAAAAAGACAGAGAAAGAAAGGAAATAAAAAAGAAAAGAGCATATTTAGCATTCAATAACATCATCCCATAGTGTACACAAACAACTTTGACAACAGTTTAGGAACATTAACTTTTACTTGATAAAAATCATCCAACAGGCTACTACTGAAATAGTTTGCAGTTGATCTGCTTCTTGGTTGAGCTCCCTTTGTTATGTGTATAAAACAGAGAGGCAGAATGGTAGTGCTTGCCATTAAGTTCCATCCCTCTCACATCCTATCCTCTTAATTATTTCTGCATAGAAGCCCTGAAGAAAGTTTAACTGCTTTCTCTTGCCTTCAGTGAGAGGCCACTGGCTGACTCTTGGAAACAGCAGGGAATAGGAGAAGTAAGCTAATCATGCTGGTCACAAATCTACAAGAAAGGCATTTCTCAAGTCACAGGAGACATAACATGGCCTCTGCAAAGTACCTTTGGTCCCAGATAACAGACATCTTCTAATATGTACATGTGTTCACTGATTCTTTACAATATTTTTACAAATGTACTATCCAGTGGTATTCTTTTTAACCAGTATTAGTTCTCAAACCAGCTATTCTACCCCTGGATAATCTAACACTGATTGATTTATCTTATATATACGAAACCTGAAATATATTAATAGCATGCCCTATGTAAACCAAAACCATGCTAGGGTTAAAAATGTAGATAAAGAAATGTTTGATTTTAACTTTAGTCATTATTTTCTAGTCATCAGTAAACCCAATCAATTTCACTAATAACAAAATACCAAACATACATATTAGCAATCATAATTGTTTAGATACTAAAGTATCTTTCTTTCACTTAAAGATTTATTCACTTAATGAACAAATCTCATGAGCAAGATATTACGCTCTGGTGTGATTTAACAAATGGTCAAATGACAAGATGCTAATGTTTCCCACACCCATTGATAAAAAGAAACTTGCAGGCTCCAGTTCTTCTATGCTAACAGTCACTTTCATCCATCTTCATATTATCTTCCCAAAATAAATGTTAAAATAATCTTCAGCAATTGAAAAATATTTTAAGGTTCTAACATAAAAGATTTTGGTAACACGGTAAAAACTCACTACTTTCAACACTAATTCAGAATAATCAATGATGTTCTCTCATTAGAAAAAAATTTACTTCACAGAAAATAGCAATTAATAATGTAGATAAGATATGGAAGAATATCTAAAAGTTTTATCATAATTATTTTAACTATTTTCCAATATTTTGCAATAATCTAATAATATAGAAGGATTAAAGATACAAATAAAAAAATTTCATCTCTTCTTCAAAGCAGGGTTCCTTAATACAGTTTTTTAACAATTTACTGGGTTTACCATCATTTTTACTGATGTAAATAGGATCAAATAGAAAATATCAGTATACACTGCACACAACAACAACAGAAGTTATTTGTAAAACTGTTACTTCAGCATAAATATTCATACATACGGGTAAAAGGTATCTGTTAGGAATGGTTTAGTCTGCTTTAACAGGATGTTTTAGAAAAAAAAGATTTTAAAAAGAACAAAAGGAATGGTTTAGTCAAAGTGTGATAGCTACTTCCCTAATGCCCTTGACTAAGCAGTGGCCTAATCTGAATACTAATACCATGGAAAATTTTACACAATTTGCAATAAAACAACATAATTCAGCCTTTCACTATTTCACATTGGCACACATCCTCAATGCCCCATCCTGCATCCTCACTTCTTCCACTCTTCTGTCCTCTCCTAGTTAGTTCTTTAACTGCAACCAATGTTAGCATACATCACACGCAGAATAAATTAACGTGCGGAAAATATGGATGAACCTTCTCTTTAAATCTTTCAAACTAAGTAACTCTACTTCTTGAGACAGAGAAGGATCTGCCCAAGCATGAGCAGGACTAAGAAAAAATTTCAGTCTCTCTCCACTTTACGAGACTTAGAAATTTGAGAGAGAACCAGGCCAGGCACAGTGGCTCCTGCCTGTAGTCTCAGTGCTTTGGGAGGCCAAGTCAGGCGGATCACTTGAGCTGAGAAGTTTGAGACCAGCCTGGCCAACATGGTAAAACCTACAAAATCTACAAAAACTACAAAAACTAGCTGGGCGTGGTGGCACACACCTGTAGTCCAGCCACTTGGGAAGCTAAAGTGGGAGGATGGCTGGAACCTGAGAGGCAGAGGTTGCAGTGAGCCATGATCACGCTGCTGTACTCCAGTCTGGTCAACAGAGCGAGACCCCACCTCAAAAATAATTTTTTTTAAAAAAGAGAGAGATAATTAAAAATAGATATTCCTGTGAGGATAAAAATGAATTAAATGAATCAAATCAAATGAACACATTTTCCCCAAAATTGTGTCCAGCCATCACTATAATAGGCTTATAGTCTAAAGATTTTAAAGTATATTTTAGTAAGGTTTTGCATTCACTAAAGAAAAGCACTAGCCCAGGCTGTTTGTTTTGAAAGATGACTAAAGCATTGTCACCTGAACCATGCAAAACATCAGAATTTACAATTTTGTTAACCCCTTTTCTAAATAAGGTCTCTTGTCAGAGTCATGTTGAAAATTAACTAGCAAAACAGCTGTAAGAATAGTCATCATCATAAAAATCATGCTATTCTGTCCATACAAAGATGAAAATAAAGACACTGCCATATGCTTCAAGTAATTATTCAAGCAGCCTGATGGTTTTGCAATGAATCATCACTCGCTCTCCTATTCACTCTGGTGATCTCCCATCTGAGCGGATGACAACTCCATTCTTCTAGATGCTCTAGCCAAAAATCTTGGAATCATCCCATCTTCCCTTTCTCTCACATCTAATCCAACGGCAAATCCTCTAACTTCAAAAAATATGCTATATCCAGAATCTGACCTCTTCTCACCATCTCCACTACTACTTCTTTCCCCTGGATAATCTCCTTCCACCCTTGTACCTTTATAAAACGATTCTTCATATTGCAGCCTGAGGTGTTTGTTTGTTTGTTTTTGAGACAGTGTCTCATTCTGTTACCCAGGCTGGAGTGCAGTGGCACGATCTCGTCTCACTGCAACCTCTGTCACCCAAGTTCAAGTGATTCTTATGCCTCAACCTCCCAAGTAGCTGGGATTACAGACATGCACCACCAAACCCAGCTAATTTTTGTATTTTTAGTAGAGATGGGGTTTCACCATGTTGGCTAGCCTGGTCTCAAATTCCTGGAATCATGGGATCCACCCGCCTCTGTCTCCCAAAGTGCTGGGATTACAGATGAGGCACCTCGCCCGGCCTGCAGCCTGAGTTTTAAAATGTAAGTCAGGTCATGTTAAATCTCTGTTCAAAACCCTGCAACGATTTTCAATCTTACGCAAAGCAAAAGCTAAGTTCCTACAATAACTTACAACCTGACAATCAGGACCACGCATCCATACCACCTTACCTTTCTAACCTCTTCACCTATCTGTCTCTTCACCTTCTGATACACTCTGCTCTAGCTGCCCTCACACCTCCTTAGCATTCCTTAATCCCATCAGCATGCTTCTACTTCAGAACCTTTGTTCTTGTTGTCCTCTGCTTGGAACAAACTTTCTGCAGATAACCACATCATTCACTTCTTCACCTTCTTTGGGTCTTTCCTCAACTGTCACCTTCTCAGAGAAGTTTTCCCTGACCTAAAACTGAAACCCCACCTCCATCCCTAGCAGTCTCTAACTGCTTTCCTGCTTTTTCTTCTTCTTTAGAGTTTCTAGATTATAAACTCTGTAAAAGCAGGCATTTTTTGTGTTTGCTTCACTGTTTTATCTCCAGCATCCAGAACAGTGCCTGGTACATAACAGGAGTTCAATAAATATTTGCTGAATGAATTAATCAAATAGTGGGGTATATTTTCAAGGAAAAAAAAAATCTTGTTTGGGGCAGAACAAACACAGAAATAGCCCAGTCTTCATGGGTGTTATTTCATTGTCACCATCATGTACATTAACATTCACTGAGCATCCATTCTGTGTGCCAAGTCTATGCTGAGTACTTTCTTTACTTACATTTCTTCTTTTCATCTAATCATTACAATAATCCCATGTGATAGGTTCATGGTCTTACAAGGCAATGTAAGTAAAGCAATGTAATTAAGGTAAAACTTAGGTCATACAGTTAGTTAGGCAGAGTAGGGCCTAGAAATAAGAACTACCTGAGTTTCAACACTTTGCTCTTAATTGGTAGGCATCTGCCTCTTCAGATTAAAGCTAACATTTATTAATTGAATTTTATGCTTCAGGTTAAATTATTTACTTGCAATACCCTGTTCAACTATTTTCATTACAAAAAAAAATGAGGCCAATATTTTTAGTTGCTTAGCCAACATACAATTTCCCCTTCTTTAGTAAGAGAATCCTGACCTATTTTGTTTGAAGTAATAATGTGTCCAGCTAAAGCTTCATTTCCCAGCTTCCCTTGCAAATGACCAAATTATATAGTTCTGGCCAGTAAAATAGAAGTGGAAGTCACTGAGAAAGGAATCCAGGAAAGAAAGTATTTTGAAAGAGAGCCAACTCAGCTTCATGTGTCTTTGTCCTTTTGCCATATTCTTCTGGACTAGAACACAAGCATGAGTCTAGAGGTGGAACAACCATCTTCCAACTATGAGAAGGAGAGTCACCTGCTAAGTGTGGTGGCATGAAAAAAAAATAGGAGCCTGGGTGCCTGACAGCACCTAGGCTGCCACCTCCAGTCTTCTTGTTATATAAGGGGGGAAAAAGATTTTATTAAGGCACTACTATTTCTATTTTCCCCACATGCAGAGAAATGTAAGCCCTATTTGATACAACACTATGAGGTTGTTGGCCCAATGCTGGCCTCATAGAAAATGTCACCTTAGCTGAGTCTCCCAATAAGTGGAAAAATACACTATTAAGCACCACTCTATTGAAAGCATGAAGTCCTTCACATTTATGGAGGCGCTAAAGGTAAGGCCCTGGAATCTGTATTTGAAAACCACAACTTTAGACTCAAAATGTGTGGCTAGTAAACAATTAATGAAAATAAAAAGAGAAAGTCAAGAATAGAAATATATTGCACTGCCTTCACCAAAGTGTCAAAGCTAGGTGAATCACACCTTAAACCTAGTATGAAGTTTTCAATTTTCTAATCTGAGGTAAATAGTAAATACTCATTGAGACTTTTCACAATGCAGGGCAATAAAAGCTAACTGGCACAGCCCTCTCTGCCATTACATTGTATTATTAGCAATATCATGGTTACAGTTATACTACCATGTCCAACACAAATCCCTAAATCCATCTAAACCTGAATGAGGCCTGGACTAAGAAAAAAAAAAAAAGATGCAAAAATAAAATAAAATAAATGCAATAATATTCCAATAAGCATTAAAAACAGATTCAAAATATTGTAAGTGTTACAAGATTTCACATCACATAGGATTTCATATTTCATGGCAATACCAAAAGTTGGGAAATACGAGGACAAAGAGAAAGGGTAAAAAAAGGTCAGAGATAATAACAACTATCATTTTATACAAGCTAAACACTTCCCACAAATAATGACACTCAACCTATATAACAACCCCAATGACAGAGGTGCTATTCTCCCCAGTATACAAAAAGCTGACATGGAAACTAATTACATAATTTGTCTAAGATCACATAACTAGTAAGAGGCAATGCCAGGATTTGAATCTGGGTCAGTCTAACCCCAAAGCCCAAATTGTTACAGCTGCTTCAACACATGCCAAATACAGTATAACACATGCTCAGAAATTCTAATCTAAGACTAAGGGCTCAAAAATACTGAAATTCTAATCTAAGACTAAGGGCTCAAAAATACTGAAAGATCAATGATTAATTGTGAGAACGACACTAACATCTTTTACACATAATCATACTTAAAGAACTTCAAATCTTGCCAAAGCATGCTTAAGGCAATACGATTCTTTTTTTTTTTTTTTTTTTAAAAAAAAAAGCCCTTTGAATTTTCAGTCTATAGGCTTTTAATGTGTTCCTAGGAGGAGATTCTGTTCTCTGTAGGACTTTACCAGACAGACGAAGAACAAAACAGAATGTGAGAAACAATCCCATAAATAGTATAGTGCTAAGAAGCAAATGTGAAAAAAATTACAGTTCAAATAAACATATTACAGTTCAAATAAATGTATGTGTTTTGATGGAGATGACACCATTACACTGATTTCTCTAGAAAAAATCCTTTGAAAACAAAATGTAAATGATCCCAAAACCTTTTTTCTAGATTTTAATCATTGTTTCCTAAAAAAGTTGAGTGTAACCTGAAATCGCAAAGATTCATTTTGAAGACCACAGCTTATTATAAATTACTATGTACCAAACTTTTTGGTATGGAAGCAAAGTTAGAATAAGAATACAACGCTTTACTGAAACTTGCTGCTTGTACTAGGCTGTAGATCAAGGAAAAAAATTTTTTTCTCCCTGTTGGGAAAATGGAGAGAGGCTATAAGGAGTAGACTGGAAGGATGTGACAGGTGTGGAATATCTATCAGATTTTTTTCACTCTAAGGATAGATACTTCCCTTGGCCAGGCACAGTGCTTCATACCTGTAAATCCCAACACTTTAGGAGGCTAAGGTGGGAGGATCGCTTGAGCCCAGAAGTAGAGACCAGCCTGGACAACATATGAGACCCTGTCTCTACAAAAAATAAAACTATGAGGTGGGCATGGTGGCACGTGCTTGTAGTCCAGCTACTGGGGAGGCCAAGGCAAGAGGATCACTCAAGCCAGGAGTTCGTACAGTGAGAGTGAGCTGTGATCGCATTCCAGCCTGGGTGACAGAGTGAGACACTGTCTCAAAAAAAAAAAGCAGGGGAGATATTCCCCTTAATCTGTGAGACAATGTCCCCCATCTTCCAGTTTATATCCAAGAACCAACGTAGATACAGGAACAAGGATCCTGAATTAGGCTACAGGAGACATAGATGCCAGTATTGGCTCTGCCTCTAATTAGCTATATGGCTTTAGGCAGTCATTTTACCTTTCTGTCTCTGTGTCTTCAACGGTAAAACAGTTGTAGATGGTTGTAGTAAGGTGGTTCACCTTACTTCACACCATACACAAAAATTAACTCAATATGTTTCAGAGGCTTAAATGCAAGAGCTAAAACTAACACTTAAAAGAAACCACACGATAAAAAAATCTTCACAATGCTGGGTTAGTAAAGATTTCTTAGATATAACACCAAAGGCAAAATAAATAAAAGAAAAAAAGTGATAAACATCAAAATTCAAAACTTTTGTACTTTAAAAGACACCATTAAGTAAATGAAAGAGGTCAAGCGCGGGGGCTCACACCTGTAACCCCAACACTTTGGGAGGCTAAAAATACAAAAAATTAGCTGGGTGTGGTGGCACGCACGTGTAATCCCACCTACTCGGGAGGCTGAGACAGGAGAATTGCTTGAACCCAGGAAGCAGAGGTTGCAGTGAGCTAAGATCATGGCACTACACTCCAGCCTGGGCGACAGAGCAAGACTGCAACTCAAAAAAAAAAAAAAAGTTAAAATTAAAGAAGGCTAGGCACAGTGGCTCATGCCTGTAATCCCAGCACTTTGGAAGGCTGGGGCAGGCGGATCGCTTGAGCCCAGGAATTTGAGATCATCCTGGGAAATGTGGCGAAACTCGGTCTCTACAAAAAACACAAAAATTAGCCAAACGTGGTGGCGTGCACCTGTAGTCCCATCTACCAGGGAGGCAGGGGTGGGAGGATCATTTGAGCCCAGGAGGTGGAGGTTGCAGTAAATTTGAGATCATCCTGGGAAATGTGGCGAAACTCAGTGTCTACAAAAGACACAAAAATTAGCCAAACATGGTGGCGTGCATCTGTAGTGCCAGCTACCAGGGAGGCAGGGATGGGAGGATCACTTGAGGCCAGGAGGTGGAGGTTATAGTGAGCCCTGATCATGCCACTGCACTCCACCTTAGGTGACAGAGTAAGACTCAAAAAAAAAAAAAAGGAAATGAAAAGAAAAAAAAAAACTACAGATGGGAAAATATTTAAATTAAATCATATATCAGATGAAGGACACATACCCAAAATGAATACACATACCCACACTTCTATAACTCAAAAAAAAAAAAAAAAAACCAGCCAGGCACAGTGGCTCACCCCTGTAATCCCAGCACTTTGGGAGGCCAAGGCAGGTGGATCACCAGAGGTCAGGAGTTTGAGATCAGCCTGCCCAACATGGTGAAACCCCATCGCTACTAAAAATACAAAAATTAGCTGCGCATGGTGGCGAGCACCTATAATCCCAGCTACTCAGGAGGCTGAGACAGGAGAATTGCTTGAACCCAAGAGGTAGAGGTTGCAGTGAGCTGAGATCTCACCACTGTACTCCAGCCTGGGCAACAGAGCAAGACTCCATCTCAAAAAAAAGAAAAGAAAAGAAAAAAGAAAACAAACAACTCAATGGGCAGTCCAGCTGGACAAAAGATTTGAACAGATATTTCACCAAAGAAGATCTATGAAAGCCTAATAAATAAGCACATGAAAGGATGTTCATCATCATTAGTTATTAGGGCAATGCAAATCCAAACCACAATGAGATACCACTTCACAACCACTAGGGTGGTTACACGCAAAAAGACAACAAATGTGGCGAAATGAGAACTCTTATAATTACTAGTAGGAACATAATGGTACAGTTACTTTGAAAAACAGTTTGGCAGTTTCTTAAACAGTTAAATTTGTGATACAACCCAGCAATTCCACTCCTGGGTATACATCCAATGAAAACGAAACATATTCATGGGATGACTTGATGTGAATACTCAAAGTAGCCTTATTCCAAACATTCAAAAAGCAGAAACAATCCAATGCCCATTAACTGGTGTCCAATAAAAAGGAACCATGTACTACATGGCAGATGGATGAACCTCAAAAAGCATTATGGGAAGTAAAAGAAGCCAAACGCAAAGGACCACATATTATATGATTACATTTACATGAAATGTCCAGAAAGGGCAAATCTATAGAGACAGAAAGTATATTTTGCCTGGGGCTGGGGGTGGGAACAGGGAGTGACTGCAAATGGACATGAGGCATCTTTCTGGAATGATGGAAATGTTCTAAAATTGGATTGTGGTGATGACTGAACAATTATGTAAATTTACTAAAAGATTATTGAATTGTACATTTTAATCAGGTAAATCTTATGGTATGTAAATTATATCTCAAATTTGTTTTTTTCAAATGAAAAAATATTTATGCTAAGTGAAAGAAACCAAACATGAAAGACCACGTTATATGATCCCATTTATACAAATGTCCAAAAAAGGCCAGTCTATAGAGACAAAAAGTAGATTTATGGTTGCCTAAGGCTGGGGGTGGAAAAAGGGATTAACTGTAAGAAAGCACAAGAGATCTCATGGGGATGTTGGAAATACTCTAAAACTGGATTATGGTGAAGACAGTTGTACAACACAGGGAATTTACTAAAAATCACTAAACGTTACACTTAAAATGGGTGAATTTTATATTAAATTATAACTCAGTAAAGCTGTTTTAAATCCATGAAAGATGGTCAAATCACACTGGAGTTCCTAACCTTTTAAAAACCATGGACCACTTTGTGAACGTGAGGAACACTAACCCTATCCAGAAGACTGAGAGGCTACCTTTTGCCCACTCACAGACATCCTAAGGGTCTGAGGACACCAAATTAACAAATCACCAAATCTCCAGCGCCTTTGTAACTCTGAAATTCTTTGCCATCTTAACACCAAAGGCTTTGAGAATGACTACAACCACCCTCTTCACCCTAGAAAGATGGACACACTACCAGAAAAAAAATAAAAATAAAAACTCTTCTTTTAAAATGATGATGGGGACCTCATCTTTACTTCTCTGACATCATTTTAGAATCTTCCATTTAATCCTTTCCTTCAATATGAAACTCTGACTGGCGGAACCAGAAGCAATCAGTTCAGACCGGGAACCAGCTGTCTTTAGAACCAACAAATACACGTCAAAGACCCAATAAATACGTAGCAAGCACACAGGCCCATGAAGTGGCTTAAGCAAAGATGTGATGTCTTTATTTAGTCCAGGTTTTTTTGTTTTGTTTTGTTTTTGTCTTTCCTACACAAACCAATACTGCTTTAAGCCCAGATTGTCTTACAACAAGAGGCAAATAAAAAAAATTTTTTTTCACAAAGTTTTTTTTAAACCCACAGTGAAATAAACACCGACACTCCCAAGGCAGCTAAGAAGTCTTCAGTTGGTCTTTGTTATAAAACTAATTTTAGGGCAGGATGCTGGCAAAGTAGACAATTCTCCTTCCTCCAATACACAGGTGTCTGCTCATGTCAGTTTGATTGAGCCTGTATAGCTAAACCCACCCCCTTTTGATTTCCAAGGTCACTGGCTTATTGTTGTCCAACAAATACTCCCCTCATCCCCAGGCCCCAGCCTCCTCCCAATCCCTAGGCTTCTGTGAGAATTACAATCTATGTTTGTGCAAGTTTTGGTCTCTGCCAACTGGTATTCCTGGACCCCCTTCAAATCTTTTCACACACCAGCCCAATTTATTGGATCACGTCAAGGCACTATTTGAGGGCCTCCAGTGATACATAAAATTCCAAAATCTGTAGCAAGGCTGAGAAGATCCCTAAGCTCTGGCTTCTCCCTTCCCTCTCTATCCTTGCCAGCCTTCCTTCAGGTCCTAAAACATATCAAGCTTTTCCCCTACTCAAGGCCACTGCATCTCCTCATCCCTCTGTAAGGAAAAATCTTCCTGGGGCTCTTAATCCTCACTTCTCATCCTTCAGGGCTCAATGGAAATGTCATCGCCTCAGAAAAAGAATTTTCCTTGAAATCACCCTAACTAGATCTCCAGGTTATTCTCTATCAGAACATCTTGTTTATCTCCTTCATGGCACTTGCCAAAACCTCTTAATTCCACCCCC
>NW_012106419.1:1435776-1437271 GCF_000951045.1 Mandrillus leucophaeus
AAAAAAAAAAAAAAAAATCCTTTCCTGCAAGCCATTGGAAGTTCAGGGGTTTTTTTGTTTTGTTCTGTTTTTTTGTGGGAGACGGAGTCTCGCTCTGTTGCACAGGCTGGAGTGCAGTGGCATGATTTCAGCTCACTGCAACCTCCACATCCCATGTTCAAGTGATCCTCTTTCCTCAGCCTCCTCAGTAGCTGGGACTACAGGTGCGTGCCACCACGCCCAGCTAATTTTTGTATTTTTAGTAGAGACGGGGTTTCGCCATATTGGCCAGGCTGGTCTCGAACTCCTGACCTTGTGATCCACCCACCTCGGCTTCTCAAAGTGCTGAGATTACAAGGGTGAGCCACCGCGCCCAGACTGTTTTTTTTTCTGAGTCGAAACCTCGGCCTGTTGCCCAAGCTAGAGTGCAGTGGTACTATCTCGGCTCACTGCAACCTCTGCCTCCCAGGTTCAAGCGATTCTCCTGCCTCAGCCTCCTGAGTAGCTGGGATTACAGGCACCTGCCACCACGCCTGGCTAATTTTTGTATTTTTAGTAGAGGCGGGTTTCACCATGTTGGTCAGGCTGGGGAAGTTTAGGTCTTAAGCTTGAGCTACACCAATTCTCCTCTCCTTGCTGGGAGTCCTGCCTGTCTACTGCAGCAAAACCTGTGTGGCAATCTGGCGTTACTGCACTGGGCAAGTAGATCTTAGTTGGGTTCTAAAACACCTCCAAGCACTGGAAGCTCTGTGTGAGCTCTGCTGTGGGAGGTCCAACTGACCATGAAACCAGTCAACTAGAAGCTACTAGTGGGTTTCCACCTAGTTGGTAGGATTGGAGAATGTTTCATGAAGAAGGAAGCGTTTGTACCAGACCTTGCAAAGTTAACATGATTTCAATAGATGCACATTTAGAGGATAGAATAGTCCAGGCCCAGCAAAGGTGCCACAGTTCCAGAAAGCATAGCACAGGCCTTGCTGTAAGTGGTTTCAGCCATTACTACTGACACTTTCTTTACCATATGTTCTGCCTTTTTCTTTTTGCAGGGAGGAGAGGGATGGGATCAAATGTATCAGAAAGGAGCTAAATCTGATGGTATTAGCTTCAAAGTTTGCACCAATAGAAAGGTCTACAAATCAGAAATCCTTAACTTGGGGTTGTTAAGCTGTATGACCCATGACCCATGGACATACTTCAGTTTTGTTTTTTGTTTTTTGTTTTTCTCCCTGGCACGGTGGCTCAAACCTGTAATCCCAGCATTTTGGGAGGCCCAGGCAGGTGAATCACGTGAGGTCAGGAGTTCGAGACCAGTCTGGCCAACACGGTAAAATCCCATCTCTACTAAAAATACAAAAATTAGCCAGGCATGGTGGCTGGCACCTGTAATCCCAGCTACTCAGGAGATTGAGGCAGGAGAATCGCTTGAACCAAGGAGGCAGAGGTTGTAGTGAGCCAAGATCATGCCACTGCACTCCAACCTCAGCAAAAGTGTGAGACTCCGTCTCAAAAAAGAAAT
>NW_012106419.1:1440225-1441727 GCF_000951045.1 Mandrillus leucophaeus
CTCGCCTCCTGCTCCTCCGCGTCCGGCACTGCCCGGCCCAGCCCACGTCCTGTCCTCGGCCTCCGCAGCAGCAGCGACAGAAGCTTTCCCTGGGCCCAGCCCCTCTGTCCCGCCCTCCACCCCAGCCCCACGCACGGGCCAAACTTTCCCTTCTCCCTCCACCTGCCGACACGCAGCGCGCTGACGTCACCGCGCTGGTCACGCCCCACCTCGGGCTCGCCTCCGGCCGCCATCTCCAGTGTGGCTGGATACAAAGTGAGCGAGCTAGAAACCCAAGAAGGTGGGAGTTGGCGGTGAAAGGGAAGAAATGTTTAGGTAGAGGTTCATCGAAGGCATCGAAAAGCCGTAGGAGAGCCTCAAGTAGCACAGAGGCAGTAGCCACACTAAGCATGGCGACCAAAGGGCAGCAAAGTAGAAGGGGCGGAGCCACTTCTAGCGCCTGGGGCACGTTGCTGGCTCCGTCGTCGCATTCATTGGTTTGTTTGAGAAGGAATCAGAAAAGCAATGGGTGTGGGTAGACGTCAGTCATAAGCTGGTCCCGCCTGCAGGCTCTTACAGCGCTTCTCTGTGTTAGGGCTGCAGCCCTTCAAGAGCCCCATTACCCCGCTCGTCTTACCACTTCCTCTGGAGTGACGTCACGGCGTAACCGTCACACCCTCGAGACGTGTGAAAGCCTCCACGGGGTGTGGAGAAGCCCTGAGGGAGCGGCTGGGTGGGGTAGCTTTCGGGTGTGGACCACTGCCAACTAGGATAAAAGGCCTTGGGCCACCGGTCGGAGTGAAACTGGAAGTTTGCCTGGTGACATTTTTTTCAAGGCGGACGTTCTCTCTAAGGCATGCTGTGGCGCTGTCTCTCGCGGTTCCCTCCTGCATTGGGCGGGTTCTGTCCATTAGCAACTTTAGATCTGCAGCTCAAGCATCTGCCTTGAGGGCCTCGGAAGGCTTTTTCCCCCCCGAACAGGGCTTGGGCTATTAAACAAGTCAGATCGACCCACGGATTTGGGGGTTGTCTCACGAGCCTTGGCTTTTGTCACCCCCACTGAACAGTTTTTTCAGTTTGACTACGTAGTGCCGTTGGAGAAATTAGCGAGCTGAAGACAACACGCTTGGTAAATTGGATTTTAAAAAATAAAGAGCATCTAACAGGAATAGGGCTAGGTGCGAAACTGTTCCAGGTTGGACACATTTCAGTCCAATGGCAGTTATTAAGGAAGAGACCTTAGGCCGGGTGCAGTGGCTCATCCCAGCACTTTGGGAGGCCCAGGCGGGCGGATCACCTGAGGTCAGGAGTTCGAGACCATCCTGACCAACATGGTGAAACCCCGTCTCTACTAAAATACAAAAATTAGTCAGGCGTGGTGTTACGCGCCTGTAATCCCAGCTACTAGGGAGACTGAGGCAGGAGAATCGCTTGAACCTGGGAGGCAGAGGTTGCAGTGACCCGAGAGCATGCCGCATGCCACTGCACTCCAGTCGCGGACAGACCGAGACTCCGTCTAAAAA
>NW_012106419.1:1443607-1466511 GCF_000951045.1 Mandrillus leucophaeus
GAAATTTTATATATATAATATATATAAAAAATATGTATAGAAATATAATAGGATATACTTCAGGGAGAGATTTTGGCAACCTTCCTCCTTTCTTCCCCTTCCCCAGTGAAAAGGAGCTGCTAATCTAACAGTGAAAATTCAAGATGTTAATTGGCCCATGTTCTTGGCAGGCAGGGTCACCAATGGATTTTGTTCTGCCTCCTCCACAAGCATAGCTTGATGGATTAGTTGAGCCAGAACCAGCTCTGCAGATCTGTTCATTTCATTTATCCTGTCTCCTTGATTTTCTCCATGTAGCCTGATAGAGGTTGGGATTCTGTGATTTTAATATGCAAGGAATTGGCGGCTCTTTGAGGTCAGAATCCAAATCTCAACCTCATTCTCAGCCTGTTGAGTACCTTCCATGTGAAAGAGAGTATTGTCATAAACACTGAGTATAAAGTGGTGACCAAAGCAGACTCAGTTTCTGTTTTCAGTGAACAGTCTCGTAGAAAACAGTAAGCAACTAAGCAAATCGTGTAGGAAAAGGCAAGTATACTGTGACAGAGAATAGTTAGGAAGCCAGCCGTGTGGTGAGTACAGTTGACCCTTGAACAACACAGGTTTGGACTATGGGGTCTACTCGTAACAATACATGGATTTTCTTCTGTTTCTGCTACCCCAAGACAGCAAGACCAACCAGCCACTCCTTTTCCTCCTTGTCCTCAGTCTACTCAATGCGAAGACAATGAGAAGCCCTTTGTGATGATCCACGTCCACCTAATGAGTAGTAAATATATTTTCTCTTCCTTAGATTTTTAAAATTTTCTTTTCTGTAGCTTTATTGGAAGAATACAGTATATAATACATGTAACTACAAAGTATGTGTTAATCTAGTTTATGTTATCAGTAAGACTTCCAATCAACAGTAGGCTATTAGTAATTAAGTTTTGGAGGACCCAAAGTTATATATGGATTTTTGACTGTGCAGGTGGTCGGTAACCCTAATGTCCTCATTTTTCAAGGGTCAATTGTATTTTAAACGGGGTACAGTGGGGATTTGGGGCACTTTTGAAACTTTTAATAAATGCTTTTATTCCTATTATGTTATGCTGCTGCTTTTTGTATATAGCTCTGTCAGTAGTCTTTAGGGGATGGGGAAGAGGGAAGGTAGGATGATTCTGGAACTGTGGCCCTTTTATCAGAATTTCACCAAATCCTACCTAGGTTTCTTGGAAGTATGGCATATTTTCCTGAGGAGAGGGACCTTGTTTTTCCTTACATTTTCAAAGGAGCCCTTGTCTTAGTTTGGGTTCCCCTAACATCAGACTCAGAGACCAGGATTTGGGTACAAATAGTTTGTTTAGTAGGTGACTCCAAGAGGCAACTCCACTTTTGAAGAAGTGGAGAAGTAAGACAGGAAAGGAAGGATAGTCATTAAGGGTGTGTTAATGAGGGGTCACTGTGTGGGCAACCAGGCTTAATCCTGCTGTGAGCCATCTGGGAAACTATGGAACACATTTCAGAATTGTCTCACTAAGAGGTAAGGAAGCTGAGCTATTATCCCACCAACTCTCTTTCTCTTTAGGGTGTTAACACTCCTGCACCTCTACCCAGCTCAGTGCTTGGAAAAGCATGCTCCTAAGGTCGGAGAATGCACTCATGCAGACATAGGCAGTCCTCCTCTTGTGTTAGAACTCTCTAAAAGCAAACTCCAGAGTAGGCTCAAAGGCTATGAGCCCAGTATAGACAGCATCTGCTGCTGTGCATAAACCCAAAAGCTGAGACTCACTGTCTGAACTGAGAAACGGGAAACAAAAGTATATTCATGCTTCTCCTTCTTACTTTATTGCCCTTAAGCAACTTATTTGCATTGGGCTTTGCTTTTAGTGCCTGCAGAATAGAGGAAAAAAGACGGATTTCAAGACTAGTGATGTCTCGAAGTGGGGAATTATAGCTGTAAGAATTCAAGTTTTAGAAGCTCCTTTGATTCAAGTCTAAAAATTAATGTGTACTCTATGTGAGAAACCCGAATATAAAGAAAAGCACAACCTTATACCTCTGACCTGAGCTGATTTTCTTAGCAGTTTCATGTCAGTACCAGGACCAATTATAGACTGCTAGAATTTATTCCCTCCCATCTATCTCTTATCACATGTCACACTTAATGTGATGGGAGGGCGATAACAACCAAACCCCCTTAGGTGAGCTTTTCACTTTGTGCCTAGAATAGTACCCTGCAGAGGCATGCATTCAGGCACGGTGTAGATTAAACAGATGAAGTGTGAGAGTAGAGGAGACATACGCAAGCTAGGAGTCTGGAGCCTGGTGACAAACTGACAGCTTGGCAATCCCAGAAAATGAATGTCTAAAGTGATGGGCACTCAAGACCTGCAAAAATGCCTATGTATAAATGTTATTGTAGGGAAAAAAAAATCTGTCCATGAAGAAAGTAGAGTCTCAGCATCAAGCTGGATTCTGAGCCAGAAAGGAGTTTCAGAGTCTTCCAGGCTGGCACCATGCCAACTAGATGAGCTGAAGCTAAACTGAGCAAAAGATGGGAAATACCTGACTGGGGTGGAGCAGATTTCTAAGTGCCTGCAACATTTCAAACACTCTTGAAGGTTTAATATATCTGAAAACCCAATTAATTAGGATGTTTATTGTGGCATTATTGTAACAGAGAAAATTTAGAAACAGCCTATGTGTTCTTTGATAGAGGACTGGTAATTGCTTGTGTATATTATGTGGAACATCTCAGGACACATAAGACATTTTCTGTGTTAATGTAATTGATGCTAGCTGAAGCAACAACCTGAAAATCTGGATGGCTTAACCCAAAAGCTTTTTTCTAACACACATAAAGTCCAGTGCAGATGTCTCTGGTCCCTCTCCTTCAAGAGGAGAATGAAAGATTTTGGCTGTCTCCATCTTGTGGCACCACCATCTTCTGGGGCCTTCTTGGAGTCTTTGCTGGATCCTCTGCCTTCAGCCAGCCAGTCAGTTGAGAAAGAGAACACCACAAAGTGGGCCAAGATTCAGCTGTATCCGTTACCTCTTCCCATACTGTATTGGTCAGACCAAGTCATCTGACTCCAACCTAACTCTAGGAAACTGAGAAATGGCTTCTGTGTGCTCAGGAAGAAGAAACAGATGGGACTGGTGAGCATCTAGCCAATTTCTACCACAAATGCCCATTTTGGCTGCCTCCAGGCCAAAGGCAATAACTTGTTGAGGAAAAGGAGTGGGAGGGATATATCCTCTTTTATATTTTGGATATTGTAAATCCATATTACTTGTTTAAAAATTACTTAATTGAGAAAGTGTGGACTGGTAAAATTATGGCTCATCCATACCATGAAACATTATACAACAGTTAGAAGAATGAAGTAGGCCAGGTGCAGTGGCTCATGCCTTTAATCCTAGCACTTTGGGAGGCCAAGGCAAGCAGATCGCCTGAGCCTAGGAATTCAAGACCAGCCTGGGCAACATGGCAAAACCACGTCTCTACAAAAAATATAAATGTTAGCTGGGCATGGTGGTGTGCACCTGTGGTCCCAGACACTTGGGAGGCTGAGGTGGGAGAATCACAAGGTCGCAGCTGCAGTGAGCTGTGATTATGCCACTGCAGTACAGCCTGGACAACAGGGTGAGACCTGTCTCAAAAAACAAAAAAGAAAGAAAGAAAGAGAGAGAGAGAGAAGAGAGAGGAGAGAGAGAGAAAGGGGGAGGGAGGAAGGGAGGGAGGAAAGGAAAGAAGGAAGGAAGGACTGTACATACTGAAATAGGATGATCTATATTAAGGTAAACAAGCAACTTGTAAAATAAATTCAATTTCTACCTGTACATAAATATATAGAATAAGTCCTGGAAGGTACATGGAAGTGCAATACACATTTGCTTTCTGTGTATTGTTTGAGCTCTTTATAAGGAGAAATACCAAAGAACACAACATGACTTAAATTGCTGAAAGCAATTCTCCAAGATTGATTCCACAAAAATATTTTGAGAGCCCATAAACATAAACTTCAGCTGCATTAATCAGGACAATGCAAGCAAAAACTAAAATGTGATATCACTTGACCCTTCACCAATAGGTAAAAACTAAAAAGCTGGAGAATACTAAATGTTGGCCAAAATGAGGAAAACAGAAACTCATCTTCTGACAGTTGGAATGAAAATTGATGCAACGTCCCTGAAAAACCTTGGTATTACCTAGCAAAGTGGAACCTGTGCCTCCCCTACAACCCAGCAATTCCACTCCTGGTATACAACCAAAATAAACTTTTGTACTTGTATTCCAAATAATATATACTAGAATACCTACATCAGCAAATTTTGTAATGGGTAAGTAAAGGAAGTCACCCAAATAGAATGTAAAAGTATTCATACAATGGACATTATACAGCAGCAGAATTTACCTACAGCTGTATAAAATAGATGAGTGCCAAAACAGGCCAGGCGCAGTGGCTCACACCTGTAATCCCAGCACTTTGGGAGGCTGAGGTGGGTGGATCACCTGAGGTCAGGAATTCAAGACCAGCCTGGCCAACATGGTGAAACTCCGTCTCTACTAAAAATACAAAAATTAGCCAGGCGAGGTGGCAGGCACCTGTAATTCCAGCTACTAGGGAGGCTGAGATACGAAAATCACTTGAACCCAGGAGGCAGAGGTTGCAGTGAGCCAAGATCATGTCACAGTACTCCAGCCTGGATGACAAAGTGAGACTGCCTGAAAAACAAAACAACTACCCCCCAACACACACACACACACACACACACAGCAATGCTGATAGAAACAAAGTAACAGAAAAATTCATAGAGTATGATTGCATTCACAAAAAGATCAAAGTACAATTGAATAATCTTATTGCAAGGAGACAACAAAAAAATTCAAGTTAGTGATTAGCTCTAGGGGGAAGGAGAAGGCTACAGCCCAGGTAGGGCACATGGAGGACTTAGTAGATATGGGTCATATTGGATTTCTAAACCTGGATGATGGGTACACACATGCTCAACTATTCATAAATGTTCATGTGCTCTTTCTAAGTATGTTTCAAAATTTAAATACCAGTGTTTATGGCACCGCCACCCCAGCCCTTCCTCTCTTTCGCTCTGAGGAGACTCCAACATGCTCCATTCCCACCTGGTCTCATTGTGCCTCCCTCAGCCCTTGTGCTCAGCTTATTACTCCTTCCAGGAATGCCACTTTTCTTTGGCTCCACCTGTCCAGATCTTACCTGCTTTGCCCAGTTCAACTGATGACCCACCCTCCCTGCTCCACCCACACCCCTCGGAATGCTTTTTCTGAGATTGTTCCAGCCCTGAGGGCAGTTGTATATGCTTACCACCTCCCTCAGACCATTTCTGGGTACTTAGCCTATGGTGCCATGTACCCATGGTCTTCTCTCTTTGTGAATATTCTGTATTTCAGATTAGGTTGTAGGTCCCCTGTGAGGAGTGGAAATACCCTATGACTAGAAAGGAAGTAAAGCATTTTTCTGGGGTTTTCGGTTTTTGCCCACCTTAAGTCCTGTCAGCATAATGACAATCTGAAAACTTATGAAGAGCTAATTTTCTCCCCTTCTTAGGAAAATTTGCAAAAATATATGCTAGTGAACTCTCAACCTTGGGCAGGAGTATCTCTGAGGGGCAGCTGTAATTTATAAAACATTCAAAACTACAGGTGTCCATCACTATCAAACCCAGGAACTGGATATTCATGTTTATGTTCAGATAACTTGGTATCCCCCACTCTCTGAACTCAGGATCTGAATAGATTCAGACAGCATGTAATATAATGCCTACTTTCATAACATGAATTCAGATAAAAAGCCCTGAGCAGCCATTAGATTTAAGTGCTAGGCAACACACTAAGGGATATAAACACCTCATTTAATCAGTAAAATAGCCTTGTGAGGTTTTATGCCAGTTTTACAGATGAGAAAACTCAGAAAGGTTAAGAAACTTGCTCCAGAAATTCCTGGAAATGCTTAGCACAGTGCCTGGCTTATTTTAAGTGTTGAATAAGGGATAGCCGGTAATTATAGGTTGATGGAAATAGAATAAAGCGTTACAGAGACAGAGATTGGGCAACAATGCTGAATGGTTTGACTCAGGTCTGCTTACTCAGGAAAAACAGGAAAAACAGACATCTGTGTAATGTCATTCACACCATACCACTGCTGCATCATTGCTTGCCCATGGCACTGCCTAATTTATTATTGCAAAATCTGATTACGGAAATAAAAGCTTTCTATTTGATTCCCAGTGCATTGTGGAGCTTTCTTTGCCTTGTTTTCCTTTAGAACCCAACCTGAACAAATGAATTAGGGTTCAGGGTCTACCAAATTAGAGAGGGCTTTGCCTGTGTAAGCTTTGAATTGAAATTTTTAAGACATCAGGAAATGGGGACTAAAGTGCCCCTTAGTCTCTATCAAATGTAATTCACAATATTTATGAATGATTCTCTGTGTGCACAGCTGTGAGCAATCTACCTAAACAGGAGATCATTTTCCAATGTCCAGAGAGGCCTGGGCCCCTAGAACTGACTCTGTTTTCCTGGTGAATGGCAGTGGACCCCATCCAGCAGGCAGTGAAGACATTATCCTCCTATTATGGGTCACCTGATCTCTCTTAGGTAAATGCTAATTCAATTAGCTCTGCAGTGTCTAGTTGAGCATGAGTGTAATAAAGTTCCACATTGACCCCTTACACAGAATTACATATAACTGTCCTACAGAATGCCCTGCCCAAGAACTTAACACCTACTAATCCTAGATAGAAAAAGAGCTTCCTGTGCCCCATGAAGGCATGGGGAAGTATTGTGGAGGCCTGTACAGAGAGTTGGAATGAAAGCCTACAGAGGTGAGACTTCGTGACTGAAAGAAAATGTTTGGAACTGTAGACTTCAGTGCTGGATGCTGACATCACATTCCTAAGGCCATATGAGGCCCGCTGCATCTCAGCAGGTGACACATAGCAAGTCAGGAATAAAATCAGGTCAGGCACTCCATGGCAGAGCCAGAGGACAGTACAAGGACCTGCTCACAGAGATCCAAGGCAACCCTTTCTTTCCACTACAAGGTCACATGAGCCTTCTCTTTCCCAGACTCCCAGACACCATCTTGGCAAGATGAAGAAAGAAGGGAAGGAGGCCTAAAAAACAGCGTTTGCCTAAGAGTGATCAGGTTACCCACAAAGACACCAAAAAAATCTGATAATATTATTAATTGGCAAGCTAAATTTTCCCCGTCCCATCCAGCAGGGCAGGGGTTCATGCAAAAGATTCAATTATAGAAAACAAGCTACACTGTCTTCATATCTCTGAGTTATAAATGTGCATACCTACTCTAATGATTTTTGTGCTTTAAATTAGCAGACATATGAATTGTCCAGTTATAGCCAGCCCTTCGGTGAAGCTGGATACACCCACACAGTTATCAGTAGAGCAGGAAAAGGGACCCTTGTGACAGGAACAGTAGTGATTCAGGGCAGACTACGGATGGGCCCACTGTTCAACAGCAAAGTGGACAGGACCCACAGCAGAACAGGAAGTAGACTATCGTGGACATGGAGGGACTGGGGTTGCAGGAGCACTGCGAGGGGCTTGCAGCAAGCCCATTTTGTCTCGGTTGCTCGTGGCAGAAACCCCAAAGTTCATTAGGATGCCAGCATTCCTGCTGTAACAATGGCCAGATAGAAATCCATTTCACTCTGGCTGTGTGCCTTGACTCATGCCTATAATCCCAGCACTTTGGGAGGCCGAAGTGGATGGACTGCTTGAGCTCAGGAGTTTGAGACCAGCCTGGCCAACGTGGTGAAACTCTGTCTCTACTAAAAATACAAAAATTAGCCAGGTGTGGTGGTGTGCACCTGTAATCCCAGCTACTCGAGAAGCTGAGGCAGGAGAATCGCATGAACCCGGGAGGCAGAGGTTGCGGTGAGCTGAGATTGCGCCACTGCGCACCAGCCTGGGTGACAGAGTGGGACCCTGCCTAAAAGAAAAAAAAAAGGAAATCACTCTGACATAAAAGTCTGAGTGCAAGCAGTCCTGACCGATAGTTCAACTCTGTAGTATCAGGGACCCAGGCTCTACCCATCTCATTTCTGCCATCCTCAACATGCAGCTTTCAGCTCCCACCACCACACCCACACTTCTGCAGCATGAGATGAGAAGGTTTTAAAAATAAAAGGCACACACCTTTCTGTTGAGGTCACAAACTAAGAGTTGAATATATCACTTCCTCTTACATACCATTGCTCATGACTTAATCACATGACCATACAAAGGGCGTTGGTTAGTTATTGCCACAAAGATGCTATGTGACAAACAACCACAAAATATCAGTGGTAGATAACAATAAGCATTTACTTCTTGTTCAAGTGTCTGCAGATCAGATTGTATTTGGCTGATCTATGTTGGACTCAGCTGGACTTGGCTCCAGGCTATTCCTGATACCAATTACTATGCCAGTCAGGTCCTAACAGGAAACAAATGGCACGCTCAAAATGGACAATTTGAGGACAGTTTAATAAAGGAAGTATTCTCTTCCTGCTCTCTGATCTCCCACTGATGCCTCCCATTGGCCAAGCCCAAGAGGAAACCTGTGGGCAAGGGGAGCCAGTCAATACCTTGGGTCACAAAACCTGGTGCAAAGAGCCATGCAGTCATGGACAAGGAATAGGAAAACCAAATGGAATAGTGCAGTACTGTAGGGCCAACCACCTCCAGGAGCCATTATCATTCCTAGGCCTGACAGAGCAAGAGGGCTAAGGCCTACTAGAAGCAGAGAAAGTAGGAGAGAGAGAAGACTGCCTGAAAGTAGCTGTAGCCTTTTGTAGAGAGGTATAATCAGCCCTCAGCAATCCCACAAGAAGAGAGCCAAGGGAGTAAATACCCTCACTTCATTCTCTTCCTGCTCTCTCATCTCCCACTGGTGCCTCCCATTGGCCAAGCCCAACAGGAAACCAGTGGGCAAGGGGAACCTGTTGATGTAATCCTTGAAGGTCATTATCTTGGGGCACAGAGCCTGGTGGAGAACAAGGGAAGATGTGGAAGAGAAGACAGATAATATCTAGCACACAACGCAAACTATTTTAAACAGAGAATTTGCTGGCTCACATATCTGAAAATTCTGGCAGTAAGGCTTGAGGCAGGGGCTCACATGATGTCATCAGTATCTGGTTTTCTCTATTTACAGGCTTTATACGGAAACCTTCATACACAAATATAAATTCTGGAGCCACTTTAGAGCATGATGGCTCTGCTCCCGTCACTCTTCAAAGTGGCTCCAGAATTTATAACCTTTTACATTCAATCACAGTCGGAGCTACCAAAGGAATCATTGTGTCTCACTGAGTCTGGTCAAGTCACGTGACATACCTGAACCAATCATAGTGCTCAGAAAAAGAGAGAGGCACTCTTTGGTTTTGGTCTGTGTCTGGAGGGAAATCATGGCATGGAATCTAAATGAGGAGATGGAATGTTGATGGTGGGTAGCCAAAAACACTGTTATCCTAGGTCTCTCTTCCCAAGTGCATGGGGCAATGTTTCTCAACCTTTCTATGTCTATTAATCACTTGGGGCTCCTATCAAAGTACAGAACGTGATGAATTAGGTTTGGAGTAGGGCCTGAGAGTCTTTATTTCTAATAAATGGTGTCAATGTTTCTGGTCCAGGGACCACACTTTGAGTAGCAGCGTTCTTTAGAAGCACAATCCAATATATAGTAGCCACTAGCCACATGTGGTGATTGAGCACTTGAAATGTGGCTAGTCCAAATTGAGATGTGGGCTGTAAGTGTAAAATACACAGTGCCTTTTTAAGACTCAATGTGAAAACAATGTAAAATATCATCAATAGTTTTTATATTGATTACATGTTGAAATAATATTTTAGAAATATAATTTTTATGTAAATGATATTTTAGATATATTCTATATGTTTTAGATCCTTAGGTTAAATAAAATGTTATTAAAATTAATTTTGCCTGCTTCTTACTACCTTTTTTAATGTGGTTGCTAGAGATTTTTCAATTATATATGTGGCTCAGATTATCTTTCTGTTGGATAGCCCTGGTTTAGAAAGAGGTAACACCTGAAGCTGCTGAACTTGGTGTTTTTAAAACACATTTATCTTCACTTATGGATAAGCAACCAGAGGAATCTGGTTGAACCAGAGCCACATGAGACCTACCTCATATGGCCTTGGCCTTGGCCCACCCTCATGACCTCAGGGATAGGTCATTGCAAGTTGAATTAATGCATGAGTGTTTAGGACAAGGAACACTGGAATGAGTCATTTGATCTGAGGAAGGAGGAAATTCTGGAGACTATGGATTCTCCTTCCTATCCAGCAGTCACTTCATTTCTCATTTTTGTTTGAGCAGCTGCCTAAAGCAGAAACTACTACTGTGCTTATCAACTTCCTTAATCTATCTTGCATACGACCACTAAACTAATTTTCTCCACACTCTGGTTTTAACAATTCCCTCCTAACCAGACACAATCGATGCTCCCTGTTGCAGCCTGAGTTCCAGTGCCCCCAGTCATTCCTACTGAACCTGGAGTCTTGTCCTACCAGTCTACTCCCTGCTCCTAAATATGACTCTCACTTTCCCCTTCTGCTTAAATTATTTCCTTACTGCTTGAATCTCCTTCCTCTCTTGGTGTCTACCTACCAGATCTGCCACCTTCCAAAGCCCCTAAATGTCATCTGTTCAAGACCTCTGTCCCACAGAGGCCTGTCTGCAAGACTTGTAGGACATACTGTTTTTGGAACCAGCCAGCGCATCTGTTATAGAGGACTCTGTTGTCTAACTCTTGAGTTCTTCAAATCTTCTGTGTTTGTGCTTCAATTATTCCACTGGGTTTTAAGTTTCTTGAGAACAGAGTCATGCCTAGCTTAGCTTCATATGCTGCTTTTGACCTGGACCAATGTAATAAGTAGGTCCTGAAAAGACAAGTTGGTCAATTTTTTCAACATAAAATGAAATTGTGGTTGAAAATATATACTCTTTTACATATGCATATAGTTATCAGCAATCACTTTTATAATGAAAAATATTCTTCCTTTAAAAAACAAGATGGAAAATTAAGCTTTGGTCATTTCATAAGCACCCAGGGGCTTTTGTTTCTACTTTTAAAATATGTTTAATTAAAATATTTAAATAACATTAATTATGTATTATTAATATAAAATATTATTATTAAATATTAGTAAGCTTCAGTATCAATATTAATAAATTTACTTCTGGCTGGACACAGTGGTTCATGCCTATAATCCCAGCAGCACTTTGGGAGGCTGAGGCAGGTGGATCACCTGAGCCCAGGAGTTTGGAGTTTGAGACCAGCCTGGCTAACATGGTGAAACCCTGTCTCTGCAAAAAAAAAAAAAAAAAAGTAGCCTGGTGTGGTGGTGGTGTGCACCTGTAATCCCAACTACTCAGGTTGTTGAACTGGGAGGACTGCTTGAGCCCAGGAGGCAGAGGTTGCAGTTGCAGTGAGCCATGATCATGCTGCTGCATTCCAGCCCAGGCAACAGAGCGAGACCCCATCTCAAAAAAAAAAATGTACTTATATATTTACTTATTAATTAATAAATTAAATAAAATTTAATGTTAATACAGTATTAAACTATATTAATTATATTAAATTAAAAATTGTTTGAATTTTTTATTTTGAAATAATTGTAGATTTACAGGAAGTTACAAAAATAGTAGAGGGAAGTTCCTATATCCTCAGCACAATTTCCCGCAATGAATACATCTTACATAACTATAGTACAATATCAAAACCAGGAACTTGACATTGGTATAACGTGTGTAGAGTCTTATGCCATTTTATCACATATATAGATTTGTGTAACCACCACCAAAATCAAGATACAGAGCTACTTGAAAAAAAGAAACATCTTTTTTTTTTTTTTTTTTGGGACAGAGTCTCGCTCTGTCACCCAGGCTGGAGTGCGGTGACGCGATCTCGGCTCACTGCAGCCTCCACCTCCTGGGTTCAAGCGATTCTCCTGCCTCAGTCTCCCGAGTAGCTGGGATTACGAGTGTGTGCCACCATGCCCAGCTAATTTTTTGTATTTTTAGTAGAAACGGGGTTTCACCGTGTTGGGCAGGATGGTCTCAATCTCCTGACCCTGTGATCTGCCTGCCTCGGCCTCCCAAAGTGCTAGAATTACAGGCGTGAGCCCCCTCACCCGGCCTGTACTGCAACATCTTAAAGCTCTGCCTCTTTGTAGTCACACCCACTTCCCTCCCTCACCCTATCAAAACACTGGCAGCCACTGATCTATTCTCCAGCTCTATAATTTGGGCACTTCCAAATGAAATGAGAATTTCATTTTGATTTATTTATAGTGTTTGAGAGTAACTGTTTGAACAGATTTTTTAGTAGGTGCTCTAGGTGTAACATTATACATATGTTAACTTATCACAGTTCTACTTGTGTTGACGTTTTATCAGTTTCAGTGAGATATAGAGGCCTTTCCTTGTTTAAGTGCCTTGACTCTCCCTCATTTATAGCTGTCCCAAATATTTCCTGTACATAAGTTGAAAACTACATCAGACAATGCATGGAGTGTTTAGGAGAGGAAGTAACCTGGTGGGTTAGATATTTTGAGGAAAGAGGAAATTGTGGGGATCCCAGAGTTTCTTCTCCCAGCCAGTAGTCATTACATTTCTCTTTTTTGTCTGTGAAATTGCCTGAAGCAGAAATTACCACTATGCTTATCAACTTCCTTAATCTATCCTGCACATAACCACTAAACTGATCTTTTGCTTAAACCATCAGATATAATTTTGGCAATTCAAGAAAATGAAAGCTTACTCAATTTACACATCTTTCTACTGGTTCTCTTGTTTTTCTTTCTTAGTATTCCAAGATTTTTTTTCTTGTATTTCTTTCTTTTTCAAAAACTTCCTTTAGCTATTCTTTTAGGGTAGGCCTGCTGTTGACAAATTCTCATGGTTTTTCTTCATCTGAGAATGTCTTGATTTCCTCCTCATTCCTGAGTAATATTTTCACTGGATATAGAATTTTGAGTTGACAGGGTTTTTTTTCAGTCTTTGAAAAATGTTGTGCCAATGTCTTCTGACCTCTATGGCTTCCGATGGAAGAAATCTACTGCCATTCAAACATTTTTTCATTATTGGTAAGGCATCATTTCTCTCTGGCTGCTTGCAATATTTGTTTCTTTGTCTTTAATTCTCAGAGGTTAGACTATGAGGTACCTTGGTGTGGATTTCTTGGGGTTTATAATGGTTGGGGTTTGCTCACCTTCTTGGCTCTATAGGTTTATGGGTTTTGTTGTTAGTGGTGGTTTTTTTTTTTCCATATTGGGCAAATTTTCAACCATATTTATTTTAATACTTTTTTAGCTCCAAATTACTTCTCCTCTCCTTTTGGGACTCTGATGACATACATGTTAGACTTTTTTTTATTGTCCCACAAATTACTGAGACTTAATTTTTTTCCAGTCTATTTTCTCTCTTTTGTTCAGATTGGGTGGTTCCTATTGGTTTGTCTTCAAGTTCACTGATTCTTTGCTATCGACGTCTTACAACAGAACCCATCCAGTAAGTTTTTTCTTTTTTTTTTTTCAGTGCTAACGTTTCAATTTAATTGTTTATATCTTCTATTTCTTTTCTGAGACTTTAAAAAAATTTGTTTCAAGGATGTTTACAATTACTTATTGAAGCATTTTTACACTGGCTGCTTTAAAGTTCTTTTCAGAAAATTTTAACATCTGTGTCATTTTGGTGTTAGCATCTGTTGATTGTCTTTTCTTGCTTAAGTTGAGATTTTCCTGATTCTTGGTATGTTGACTGATTTTCAGCCTTGGACATTTTGGATGCTATGTTATGAGGCTGGATCTCTTTTAGATCTTCTGTTTTAGTTAGCCTTCTTTGACATCAAAACAATGCTGTCTGGTGGAGGTAGAAGTGCAGGTTACTCTATTGACATCCCAGGGTAGAGGTGAGGGAAAACAAGGGAGAGAGTGCCTAGTTACTGCTGGGTCAGGATGAGAGTTCAGGCTGCCCACTAAGCCTCCCCTGATACAGCCTTGGCTGGGAGGGAGAAGGATGCCTTGTTGCTACTCCCCATCTGGCCTCCACTGGCATGATAGAGGACATTACAGCTGGGCAGTGGTGAAAGTGTTGACTCTCTGCTAGACTCCCTCTGACACCCAAGTAGGTGGGAGTGGAAGTTTAGGTTCCCCATTTGGTCTTTACTGGCAGGGTGTAGGTAATACTACAATTTTTTCCATGGTTTAGCTGGAGTGGTTATTTTGTACAAATTTTCTTCCTTGCAAGACTGTCCCTTTCTGGTCCTTTGGCTAGTAAGTGCAGGTTTTCCTTTTTTTTTTTTTTTCCTTTACCTGCACTCATTATAGTTTTCTGCCTTCTCCATACTCAATTTGAGATCTATTAGGCATAGGCAAAAACAAAACCCTAGGCCAGTGCCATGTGATTCCACAGGTCCTGAGGTCCCTAACCATTCTATCTTCTTCTTTCAACGCTTCAGAGTCTCCTTTTATTTGTGTTTTATATAATGTCCAGGGTGTTTTGCCTGTACTTAGCAGAGGGAATAAGCAGAAGTGTTTTTACTCTATATTGTCTCAGAACCAGACATCCCTAAGGGCATTTAAAACATTCTGTATCATCTGGCAAATAGCCAGTGGGGACAATGTTCCCCTAAATTGATGGTGCGGTCCCTCATCTTCCACCCTTACCTGCCCAGTGTTCTGCTGTGTGAATTTTTTTTTTTTTTTTTTGAGACAGAGTCTTGCTCTATTAGTGCAGTGGCATGATCTCAGCTCACTGAAACCTCAGCCTCCTGGGTTCAAGTGATTCTCCTGCCTCAGCCTCCCAAATAGCTGGGATTACAGGAATGCACCACCATGCCTGGCAAAATTTTGTATTTTTTGTAGAGACAGGGTTTCACCATGTGTGCCAGGCTGGTCTTGAACTCCTGACCTCAAATGATCCACCCGCCTCAGCCTCGCAAAGTGCTGGGATTGTAGGCATGAGCCACTGTGCCCAGCCTGTCTTATTTCACTTAGCGTTATTATGCGACATTGCAGCATATATCAGAATGTCTTTCATTTTTAAGGCTAAGTAAAATTCTGTTGTACGTATATACCACATTTCATTTACCCATTTATCTGTTGATAGATGTTGGCTTGGTTACACCTTTTGTCTATTGTGAATAATGCTGCTACAAACATGGGTGTACAAACATGTCTTCAAGACCCTGCTTTCAATTCTTTGGGGTATATACTCCCAAGTGGAATCACTGGATCATATGGTAATTCTGTTTGTAATTTTATGAGGAATTGCCATACTGTTTACTATAGCAGCTATACCATTTTATATTCCCATCAAAAGTGTACAAAGGTTCCAATTTCTCCACATCTTCAGCAATGCTTGGTGTATATATAAAGATATAAATATATATATATATTTTTTATAGTAGCCATTCTAATGGGTATGAAGTGGTATCTATCTCATGGTGGTTCTGATTTGCTTTCCCTAATTAATGATATTGAACATATTTTTATGTGCTTATTGGCCACTTGTATGTTTTTTTCTTTTTGTTTGTTTCTTTATTTTTTTTTTTTAGACAGGGTCTCGCTCTGTTGCCCAAGCTAGAGTGCAGTGGCGCAATCTTGGCTCGTGGCAACCTTCGTCTCCTAGGCGATCTTCCCACCTCAGCCTCCCGAGTGGCTGGGACTACAGGTGCATGCCACTACGCCTGGCTAATTTTTGTATTTTTTGTAGAGACAGGGTTTTGCCATGTAGCCCAGGCTGGTCTCCAACTCCTAGGCTCAAGCAATCCACCCACCCCAGTCTCCCAAAGTGCTGAGATCACAGATGTGAGCCACCACACCCATCCCTCATTTGTATATCTTCTTTGGAGAAACGTCTGTCTAAGTCTTTAGCCCATTTTTGAGTTAGGTTGTTTGTTTCTTTTGTTGTTGAGTTGTAAGAGTTTTTTTTTTATACATTCCAGATATTAACCCCTTATCAGATATATGACCCAGTATTGTCTTTTTACAATTGGTCAGTTTGAACCAGCAACCAACAAAGTCATACTATATTAGTGCATTTGATCTTTATGACCCAAGTCTTATCTCATCTAGAGGAAATCCCTCTCTCCAATTCTCTCCCTGGTCATTAACTTGTGGCGAAATCCATGTCCATCGTCATGCAGAATCGTAGTTTTGAATTACAACTATGCTGCTGCCCTCCAAAGTTTCCTGCTTTACCTTTGATAATTTCAGCAGTAAATTTTCCTTATTGAAAAAGGAAAGTTTCTCTTTTGAATGCTCCTAGAGGACTAAAACTGAAAATGAGAAGAGGAAGCTTTATTCACATTTGGGAACCCAGCTAATGGGAAGGAAGGCACTGGAGACAGGCAGGTGTGAGGAGTGTGAGGGTCAGATAGGGGTGGGGAGCGCACATTTGGGTCAACAGCCTGGCCTGAGAGAAGAGAGGCTTTTCCCAAGAGGGGACCGGCCCAGGACTGTCTCCCCAGCCATAGGCAGCACATGGCAGACCCTGGGGGCACTGCCAGGGCCACACTGTGGCTCTGCTTCCCAGGGGATGCTGGAGAGAAAGGTTCGGCCTCAGGAGTTCTCTGAGTACACAGGGCCTTCCCAGGAGTACCTGAGGGCACAGGGGCAAGGCTGGGGAGGCTCCAGCATCCAAGTGGCTCAAGAGCCAGGACATGGCAGCAGATAGACCACTGAGACAAAAGCTACTGTCACTGACAATGTCTGAGCACTCTAAAATATCACTAGAGTTCTCTCTGGGATTATTATGAGTTTTTTTCTTTGTATTTTCCAAATTTTCTTAAACAGTGAAAAAGCAATACATTTGCTTTAAAAATAGATCAGTACCTTTAGGATTAACATAGATGTGCCCAAAGAAGATTAATAGGAATAACAGTGCAGTGCTCAGTGGCTAGAGTTGGGGGGTCCTCCAGACTCTTTGGAGCATAGATTAGCCCCTACTCAAAGACTGGGCCAGGGCCCAGGAGCATGGCACAACCCAGAAAAGATTGAACGTGGCCGGAGGAGGGCAGTCTCCTGAGTGTCTTTAGCTGAGATCAGTATTCCTGGTTCTGCCTGCAGCCCTGCTGAGGACTGAACCTATGAGGAGGGGGCCCAGCTTTCAGGAAGCCCCTGCCAAATCCACTGGAACCCACCCAGTGGACCAGCTTCTCTTACCCACATTACTGCTTCCAAACCTCTTCCGCTCAACACACAAAAGTTTCCAAGGTAGAATATTCTTTATTATGATAAACTCAGGATGCAGGATGTATTCCAGGATACAGAAGAATGGCAAATATAGGCTTTTCTCAGATATCTTTGAAATTATTATAATGCATACAAAATATGTAGAAGATGCTTCTTGAGATTGCTCTAAAATTTCCAATATTAAAGGGGGACAGGTGCATGGCAGCTGAACACCTCAACAAGATCATACATAGAGGGGTCTCCATTCCCTCCCAAGATCCTGAGAAAAGACACCTTGCTCCAGCCTGGCTGAAAGTGGAGCAAAGAGATGCATTTTCTATTGGATTTAGGGTCCTAAGGTCTGCCCTGGGGCACAGACACTTAAGACCATGACACCTTGTCCCCAAAGGACAGCTTGAGAGTAATGTACAAATCACTCTGGGAAGGAGAGAGGGAGAGAACAGCTGTGTCTGTAGTTCATTGTTGTGTGAGTTTACGCAGCTCTCCTCTCTCTGTGCTTCATTAGAGGTATAAATACCAGTTCACTGGGTCCTTTCCAGAGTTTGGTTTCAATGAGTAGGGACACAAGAGAAAAGGAATACAAGAGTGCCCAATTTTTGTTCAGGGACATGGTTGGGCTCCCTCAATGATGGGACTTTCCCACTTAGCTGTTCCTGGGAGCTGTACCTAGAGAAACGTTTGTATGCAGCTGCCTGTGTGTGTGAGAGTGCACGTCTGTACATATGTGTGTGTCTGTGTGTGAGTTTGTATGCGCCCATGTGCCCACAAGCTTTGGGGCAGGAGGCTCTTATATGGTCGCTGTTTGTAAACAAATAACTTTGTAAGGCAATCAAGGTACAAAGTTGGTGGGAAAGCTCTCAGAGGGTGGCCCAGGGAGGAAGGCTCCCTGCTCACATCATTACAGTGACTCATCTCCAGAACTCATACTTGATGAATATGCCAGAGGCCAGGATCCCTTCTCATGCCAGGTGGAGCTGAGAGCATGACCACAGGCATCCTGACAGGCGAAAATGAAAAGCAGCTCAAGCTGCTCAGGCAAGTCTCTTGGGGACTCATCACTGCTGAAGGTTGGGCAGAAGCTGGGAGGTGTCAAAGATGCAGATGAGAGGTGGACCCATTAAGAAATAAGGCTCAAGGTGGGATCTCCTTGTGCTGGGCCAACCTGCTTCCCCACCTGCCCTGTGGGGAAGTGGAATGGGAGGTGTGCAGAGAGGCACTGAAGCATCAGTAGGCATCATTGTGGAAGAAGCTGCCTCAGCAGTGTCGTGGTCACAGCAGTGGCCAACATGTAGTCCAGCAACAGCCAGCTCTCCCGCAACCAAGACTGCCCTCCCCCAGGAGACCCGGAGCTATGCTTCACCTTTCCCTACAGGGATTCAAACATAGCTACTCTCTGTTCTCCCCATCCTACTCCTCAAGTGAGGAAACTGAAGCTAAAGATGTATGAATGGCTCAGAGCAGAGCTGGCTCTGCTGGTCCTTCTCCTAGCCCCAGCTGGTCCTGTTCTATACTGTCCTGGCTGATAATCCAGCAAGTGGACATGCCACTCACAGCTACTGGTTCCATGCAGAACATGAAATGTGATGTCCAGCTGCTGCAGATATGTCTGTGAAGTTGGCCTCTCCAGGAATTGAGAGGCAAGTAGAGCACAGATTCCTCCTAATAACCAAAGGAGGAGGCAGGGCAGAAGTACATGGACAGGCAGACAGATACACGCACACCCAGGGCCTCAGAACAGTCTTCAGGGCAGGGACAAGGCCTTGGCAAGGCGAGTCCAGAACCAAGATTTGGTGCAGGGGTTGGTGTAATCGCAGACAGTGATGAACCTCAGGATGCTGGGGAACTCTTTCTTCATCGCCTTGTACTTGATGGGGATCAGTCGCTTCTGATGGGCACCTGCAAGCCAAGGGGTGCCCCATGGTGGGACAAGCCCAGTCTTCAACACAGGGGTTAACAACAGCCATCCCCCATCTAAGCACCCTGGCACACATTCACTCACACAAAAAGGTACACACATGTACACATGCTCAGGTGTGCAGAGATCTTCAGCAGTTCTTTGGTACTGCATCCACAGCCCTTGGGGAGGGAAGGCTGACAATCCAGAGGCCCCACCTACACATTCCCTCATTATCTTGCCAGAGCAGGGTTGAGCTTACCTGGAGAGAGGCTGAGTGCAAATTTGGTCTGGAAGTCACATTCCTTGCTCTGCAGGTAATCATCAGAGACAACCACCACCATCCGGCGGCACCTAGGGAAGAGTGGGCAGGCTGCAGGTCCCGTGGCAACTTAGTCCAGCATATCCCCTGGGAATAGCTTCAGGAAGAGCCCACTGTGCCCAGGCTGGACAGTGCACAACTAGGAGGAGATGCCCAGTATCTGGACCCCAGGGCAGGGCTTCATGCATCCACCCACCCACCCCATGGCCTTCTAGCCAACCTCTTTTCGATGAGTTCACTAGCAATGGACCAGACACAGGTGCCAGGCAGGACATCACGGTCAGACACACACAACTTCAGTCGATAGTTTGTCTGTTCCAGTTGCCGGATCATCTCCTGCACAAACTGGATGTCGCTGGGGCAATAGCAGATGAAGGCATCGAAACGCTCAGGCATATGCCCTGGGTGCACAGCACAAGGGTGGTGGTCAGAGCTCCATGGGAAGTCTTGGGAGGGGTCCAGCCAAGAGTCCCCTGCCTAGGCAACCCTGGGCCCTGTACCCTTCCCAAGATGATACTCCTCAGAGAAAGTGCCCTTCCTGGGAGAGGAAAGATGAATACCTCAGGGGCTAAGCTCTGGATTAACCACGAGACAGACATTGTTTCATGAGCATCTCACAGCAATCCAGATGTAAGACTATTATCTCCATTTCTCAGGTGAGGAAACTGAGGCTCAGAAAGATTAAGTGACTTGCCCAAGGTCCCACTGCCCATCTGCTTCCAACACCCATGCTCTTAACGCCACAATGTCCTATTCCACCTGTCTCATGGGAACAGTATTGGACCCTTACCCAGGGGGTCGTCAAGTGTGGTGATGCCCGCCAGTTCTGCTGTCCGTGGGACACTGCTGTCTACAGCGGCCACCTGTAAAGGCTTCTCAGCCTCCTCCTGCTGCTGCTTCAAGATATACTTTTGGCAATCTTCCTCTGTGGGGAAGAGACAGGGTAAAGCAGGTTCGCTGGGAGTGCCCACCTCTTTACCCGCAGTCAGGATCCAGGCACTGTCCCACCTCCTCCGCCTGGGTTGTTCTAGAGGGCTTCCCCAGCTCACTGGTGCCATGAGCAGTTCAACAGCTCTAAGAAGTTGAGCTCCCACTGGCTCTCACTGACCCAAAGGGATGTCAGTGGTGTTCTGGCTTTCTGGAAGGCCATCAAAGTCAGGTTTGTATCTCTGTCCCTTCCTAGGGATCCTGAGAATGGTACCAAGCTAGGTCTGCTTCTTCTAGGATTCAGGGCAGATGTGAGCAAGGCGCTGGGCATGCCAGAAAGGCTCAGGAGACCCACTGGTTATGGTGCAGTGAGGGCAGTGATTCCAACCCAGAAGGTGTGCCTGTCTGTGGGCAGCTGTACCCAATGCCCATGCATGTATATTATGTAAGTGCCACTGAGTAGAAAGAAGGGCTGCATTTCCCCAGGATCTGAGATTTCTAAGACAGTCCACTGTCAGTCACCCCACCTGTCCTGTTGCTCTACTTGAAACAGCCCAGATGCCCCCACAGAAGCCTGATTCTGACTCCTGGTCCTACCTGAAAGCCTCTGCCTAAGCTGCTTTCTTTCCATCTCGCCTCTCCGGACCTTTCTCCAGTCCTTCTTAATAACCAGTCCCGGTTATTAAGAAGGAACGGGACCCACATGGTTCTCCCGCTGCAGGCTTCTCCGGCCCCCGAGGCAGGAAATGGGGTCTCTCCATGGGAGACAGGATGCTGAGGCCGCGGAAAGTCAGCCTCCTCACCCCCCAGGTACGAGGCCAGGAAGGGGACGTCCTCACCAATGCTGGGTCCCAGCTCCAGCAGCACGTCGTCGCGGCCCAGCTTGGTAAGCAGCTCCAGCAGTCGGCCTACCGAGGCGCCAGGGCGTCCCTGCCAGGCGTCCAGCAGCCTGCCAGTGGGGTCGGCGTGCGTCTCCAGTTGCCGGATCTCCAAGTACTCAAAGTCCATCTCCTCCGCCAGCGCGGTCCAGTCGGCCGCCACCTGTGTCCGCACGTTCAAGAACAGAGATAGGCGGCGCCGCACTCGCATGTTGAGAGCAGCCAGGGGAAGGGAGGATGTGGAGGAGACCGGGGCCGCAGGCTCAGTGCCGGGACCTCCTGCAGCCATGGCGGGCTGTCCTGGAGCCTCGGCGCGGTCGGGTCGCATTGTCTGCCAGCGCTTCCTCTTTCTCCTACGACACCCGCCCCGCCCCGCCCCGCCGGCTTTCGCTTTCCGAGAAGCGCCGCCCTGCCCTACAATCCGGAGCCCCACGCAAAAGTGCGGAGGCGGGGGCTCCCACCTCTACCCTTGAGGTCTGGAGGCGGGGGATGTGGGAGCGTGAGAAGTAGGAATATGCCTTTTGAGATCTGGAGAGGTCCACAGCACTGCCCTCGAGGGTCTGATGATGGTAGTAGTAGGTAGGCGGCGGAGTGAGAACGACCCTCCTTCAGAGGTTGTAGGAAACGGGCCTTGCTTTTTGGGATCTGGTGGAGCCACAGTTCTTCTACTGGGGAATCTGAGGGGTTCATACGGTCCTGCCCTAGAGGATGGCGAGGAGGGGACAAGTGGGAAGGCACCACCTCTGCCCTCCACTGTCTCTGGGGAACACGCAATCCTGCCAGTAGGGGTAAGGGAAGACCCCTGCCGTGCTCCCCAGGTGGGAGTGGGAAAGGGACAGCTGTCTTCTGGAGCCTGAGGCATGCCGTGACCCTGCCATCAAAATGGTTGGGGACGTCATGACACTAGGTTGGGGACCACAAGGCACCCTGTCCTTTGGTGTCTGTGGGAAGCCCAGCGCTACTCTCCAGGGTCTCAGGTAAAGACATGGCCCTGCTGTTGGGAGTCAAGGGGGCACGTGGCCTTGCTCTTTAGGTTTAGGGACACAGTCCTGACCTAGGGAGCCCTGGTTCATTCATTTACTCATTCAACAAGTACTTATTGATCATCTACTAAGTGTCAAGCCTGTCCAGGCTCTCTGCCTTGGTGGAGCCCCCAGCCTAGCACGGGAAATGGGCACTAATAAAATCATTCCAATTGGGTGTGAAACTGGTAAAAGTGTGAAACGTTCATTCTCCAGTTAGAGAGCTTGTCACACCCCGGCACCTCTGTAAAATCTGTTCTCCCGGCCAGTCCGGAAGCCCAAATTCCCTATCTTCTCGAAAGAATGGCAAAGCCCACCCACGTCGGAGTAGGACTCGGGCGTCTCGGAAGTATTTAGGTCCCCCAGCTCGGGTACTGGGACCGGAGGGATAGCAGAGCCAACTAGGAAGTGGGTAGAGGAATTAGAGCCCCGGTTTCCATCTCCATCTCGCAAGCGGAAAGCGGTCCTGGCGCTCCAGCCTTCCGTTTAGCTGCGGGCAGGAGACATGGGTTTGGGGGTCGGGTCTCGGATTTGGCTACAAAAGGTGGAAAGGCTTCCGCTCTGCATTTCTGGGCGGGGATTCGTAAAGATCCACCTTTTGGTTGGCTGC
>NW_012106419.1:1468819-1469911 GCF_000951045.1 Mandrillus leucophaeus
TAGCCAGGATGGTCTCGATCTCCTGACCTCGTAATCCACCCGCCTCAGCCTCCCAAAGTGCTGGGATTACAGGCGTGAGCCACCACGGCCAACCTGTGGTTACTTTCAAATTGTCTCTTCTCCCTTCTGAATTTGTGGGCCCTGAGGGCTGGTCCTGGCTTGTGGATGTGTTTCCTCCTCTGTGGCTGACACCAGAAGGCTTTTCTCTGGAATTGCCAGTTGGCTGATTTAGCAGTTGTATAGGGAACCATAGCCCTGCCCCCAGGAGTGTTTTGTGCAGTGCTCTGTCCTGGGGTGGGGGTCGAAATAAGAGACAGGACTCAGTAGCCATGTACTCACAGCTCGGCCTTGCTGGCCAGGTGCCCTGCCTGTGGCTCCCAGAGGCCCACTGGACTTCCTAGGGCTCCCTGGCTATTTCCTAGCACTTGCCTAGTGTTCAGCTATCTCTGGAGGAGTCCTGCTAGAGCCCAGTTCACCTTACCTTCTCCTTTTCCTCCTCCCCAGGGTGGAGTCCATGTCCCTGGCTGACAGAGGGAACCCTGGAAATATTACTTCGCGCTTGATGGAGAAGGAGAAGGCCAGAGATTGCCTGATTCCTATGGGGTGAGTGCTCCCATAACTCTGTGTGCTTGTGCCCTCTCAGCCTGGAGCAGGGGGCCAAGGAACTTTATCATCTCTGGGCTGGCGGTGCCAAGCCTTGGCCTCCTTCCTTTGGGCATGGTCTGCTCTGCAGGGACTTTGGGGATGAGACTTGATGTTGCCCTTGACTTCCATTTCCTGAAGCCCCCAGGTCCTCTCTGTGCCCCCGAGTTTCCAAACATCACCTACCTTGTCACTCCCACACTGAGGTGCTCAGTCATAGGAAGGACGATGGTAGCTCCACTCCAAAGCCTTGGGGGCCTAGAAAGTTGAGAAGGCAGTGGGAAGCTTGTGATGATTGAACATGCTGGTGGGGGGAATTGGGCCCTGTCAGGTGCAACATGAAAAGTATGTGGCATTTGGCCAGGTGCGGTGGCTCACACCTGTAATCCCAGCACTTTGGGAGGCCGAGGTGGGTGGATCACGAGGTCAGGAGATTGAGACCATCCTGGC
>NW_012106419.1:1470056-1476873 GCF_000951045.1 Mandrillus leucophaeus
CGAGTGTGGGAAGACGCCAGCGCGGGCTGGGGTCCGGTTCGTATGTTTGGTTACCCTGGACGCCGGAGGCAGCTCCGCATCCAGCTGTGGTCGCTTTGTCTCCCTGGGGTGAGCAGGGGGCACTGGGGGTCACCGCGGCTCCTCTTCCTGCTGCAGGACACCACCCCCGACGAGCTTCTCTCGGCCGTCATGACCGCGGTTCTCAAGGACGTGAATCTGAGGCCGGAAGAGCTGGGGGACATCTGTGTCGGTGAGCGCACCACCTAGGCCCTGTGCTGGGCCCTCCCCGTTTTTCCGTTCGTCCAGAGCTCTCCTCACCTCCCCACCCCGAGTTTTCACTGGGGGAACTTCCATGGCCTTGACCTTTGAAGGGGGCCTGCCCCTCCACACCTGTGGGTATTTCTCGTCAGATGGGACGAGAGACTGAGAAAAGAAATAAGACACATAGACAAAGTATAGAGAAATAACAGTGGGCCCAGGAGGCCGGGACAGTAGGCATGCGAGGACCTGCACCAGCACTGGTCTCCGAGTTCTCTCGGTATTTATTGATTACTATTTTCACTATCTCGGCAAGGGGAGTCCGGCAGTGTGGGGGAAAGGAAGAGAGATCAGACTGTTACTGTGTCTGTGTAGAAAAAGAAGACATAAGAAACTCCATTTTGATCTGTACTAAGAAAAATTCTGCTTTGAGATGCTGTTAATCTGTAGCCCAGCCCTGTCCTCACAGAAACGTGCTGTATTGACTTAAGGTTTAATGGATTTAGGGCTGTGCAGGATGTGCCTTGTTAACAATGTGTTTGCAGGCAGTATAAAAGTCATCGCCATTCTCCATTCTCTGTTAACCAGGTACACAATGCACTGCCGAAGGCCACAGGGACCTCTGCCCAAGAAAGACTGGATATTGTCCAGGTTTCCCCCACCTGAGATAGTCTGAGATATGGCCTCGTGGGAAGGGAAAGACCTTACAGTCCCCCAGCCCAACACCCATAAAGGGTCTGTGCTGAGGAGGATTAGTAAAAGAGGAAGGCCTCTTTGCAGTTGAGATAATAGGAAAGCATCTGTCTCCTGCTTGTCCCTGGGAATGGAATGTCTCTGTGTAAAACCCAACCATACATTCTGTTTACTGAGTTTGGAGAAAACCGCCTTATGGCTGGAGGTGAGACATGCTGGCGGCAATACTGCTCTTTACTGCACTGAGATGTTTGTGTAAAGTCAAACATAAATCTGGCCAATGTGCATATCCAGGCACAGCACCTTTCCTTAAACTTATTTATGACACAGAGTCCTTTGCTCATATGTTTTCCTGCTGACCCTCTCCCCACCATTACCCTGTAGTCCTGCCACATCCCCCTCGTCAAGATAGTAGAGAGAGTGATCAATAAATACTGAGGGAACTCAGAGACCGGTGCCAGTGCAGGTCCTCAATTGCTGAGCATCGGTCCCCTGGGCCCACTTTTCTTCCTCTATACTTTGTCTCTGTGTCTTATTTTCTCAGTCGTCTCCGCCTTGGGAGAAATACCCACAGGTGTGGAGGGGCAGGACCTCTTAGGCAGGAGAACAGGGTGAACAGGGTGGTGGGGAGAAGGTCAGCAGGAAAACATGTGAGTAAAGGAATCTGCATCATAAATAAGTTCAAGGGAAGGTACTATGCCTGGATGTGCATAGTAGGCTAGATTTATGTTTCTCTTTACCCAAATATCTCAGCGTAGCAAAGAGTAACAGCAGTATTGCTGCCAGCATATTTCGCCTCCATCCACAAGGTGGTTTTCTCCTATTTCAGAATAGAACCAATAGTCGGCTTTACAGACATTCCCTTCCTAGGGACGTGCGGGAAACAGAGGCCTTCCTCTTTTACTAATCTTCCTCAGCACAGACCCTTTAGGGGTGTCAGGCTGGGGAATGGTAAGGTCTTTTCCTTCCCACGGGATATGGCCACGAGGCGGTATCTCAGGCTGTCTCAGTGGGGGGAAATCTTAGACAATACCCAGACTTTCTTGGGCAGAGGTCCCTGCGGCTTTCCACAGTGCATCGTGTCCCTGGTTAATAGAGAATGGAGAATGGCTATGACTTTTACCAAGCATACTGTCTGCAAACACATTGTTAACAAGACACATCCTGCACAGTCCTAAATCCCTTAAACATTGATTCAGTACAGCATGTGTTTCTGTGAGCACAGGGTTGGGGCTAAAGTTACAGATTAACAGCTTCTCAAAGCAGAAACAATGTTTCTTAGTACAGATCAACATGGAGTTTCTTATGTCTTCCTTTTCTACATAGACACAATAAAAATCTGATCTTTCTTTTCCCCACAACCTTCAGTCTGTCCCACCCCTCACCTTGAAATACTCAACATGATATGGCAAGAGTCTTATCCAGCGGATGCCACCCCTAGGTCAGCAATCACTGTTCCACCTCTCTGGGGTGACAACAGGGCTCAGAGGAGGATACCTGGGGAGATGTGCATCTTCAGAAACTCCTATTTCACTTTTAAGGGCAGGCAACCTGCCCATCTGTGCTGATTTGGAAAAGCTGGGTGCGTGGGCAAGTGAGCATGGGACGCTTAGCGACAGGAGCTGGTGGATGACCAGGACAAGCTGTTGTTTGGCTGGCTCTCCCTGCCCCAAACCCTGATGTTCCAGAGCTGCAAGTGAGCCTGCCAAGGGCTAGTGTCCCAAAGAAAGATCTGGAATGCCTCATCTCTGGTTTTCACAGCTATACCTTAGTGCACAGAATACCACCACCTGGCGCTGAATGAAAGTTTATTGTCCACAGGAAATGTGCTGCAGCCTGGGGCCGGGGCAATCATGGCCCGAATCGCCCAGTTTCTGAGGTAAACTTTTCTAGTTCTAGCCATGGGTTGGCCATTTTGATGCTTTACTGGGCCCACGCCCCAGGGAACTCAGTCTGCAGGTTGGGGAGGATAAGGTTGGACACCAGAATGAGGCAACCAGAGTCCTTGACTCCCTGCTCTTGTGACCTCAACCTCTCCCCTACTTTAAAGTGCTGAGCCAGGATACACAAGGCCTTTGGGACTGGAGCAGAAGTTCTCTGTGGCTTGATTTTTAGCCAAAGCCAGGTTGTCACTTGCCTTTTGTAAGTGTGGATTCTGCCCTCATTTGTCAGGTGAGTAACCAAGTAAGCATGCTGAAAAGTGACTTTCAGCCTCTTTACTAGTTGAGCTAACTCCAGTCATATCCCACTAGCAGAGACTTTGGGATAGGGCAGAACCATGGGGAAGGGGGACACTCAGGAGGAGACCTGGTAAACTTTCCTTTAAGCGCCTGCAGGGGAAAGAGTGCTTAAATTATTTTCATGTGTAGATTTAAGAACTGCTTAGCTTTGTACTTCTAGATCTATGGAGAAGAATAAATAGGAACATTAGCTAGTGAAGGAACAGGAAAACAAAAACCCTCTAGGAACTGGGAGAGGTTTAGATTGCCCAGCCTGTAGTTCAAGGACCCCTACAATCTGGCTCCAGACTTACCTTCCAGCCTCATCTCCTAGCTGCTTACTCACCTTGACTTTTCTTCGTTTAGCCGGCTGTCGGCCTACTGTCTTCCCTGATATCGCCATTCTGTCTCCTTGAAGTGCTAGCCCTATCTCCTCTTTCTGCCCTAGACAGAAAGACAAACCCTGCCCAAACACAGTCTCACCATTTTGGCATGACTTATCCAGGCTCTCAGGCTGAAAATGAGAGCCCCTTCCTCTCCAGTAGTAGCTAGCCATGCACTTCCTTCTGATGTGGTTTGCCTTCTTGCCCTATTATTTCAGTCTCTGCTAGATGATTCATTTTCTGTGTGTTGGTTGGGCATCCTCCAGGGCACAGTGTTATAAGCATCTCAGCATCCCTCAGGTGATGCCTTGTGGTAAGTAGGTATTTAGTGAACACTTGGTGGATTGAGTGAAGGAATGGTAACTACCTGCTAGGGAGTTAAGGGACCCTGGAGGGATCAAACAGGCTGCACAGGAAGCTATCCACCTGAGACAGTCTCTGCAGAACCTGGCCTGGGCACTAGTTCAGAGACTCCCAAATCTGGCCGTACACCAGAATCACCAGGATGCTTCCACTCCCTCAGGTTCTGAGTCTGTGGGTCTGAGGAGGTCTGGAAATTTCCCTAGGGCTTTTTACTGTTGGCCAAGGCAGGTTACATCAAGAGGGGAAGCCCTACTAGCTTCCAGGGCTAAGACCTGTGTGAGAGTCTTGGGGAACCTACCAGAGCAACGGATGTTAGAACACATGATTCCCATCAGAGTGCTTCGTCTAGGTGGGATCAGGCTTTCAAGAGTCCATGGGAACATGCAGGGTTAGCTATATGATTACTGGTAAGGTTGAGGGTCCCTGTCCTCAGACTTTAGGCATTTCTTTGGCTCTGGTGCTCTGTCCTAGCAGCAGTGCCTTTTCTCTGTTCTTTGGGGGAAACAGAGATACATAGTTTTCATTTTTGAATCTTCAAAGGGAGAGAGAGAAGGATCCCTGTGGCCCAAACAGGCTTCCCTTGCCTTTGGGCTGTGCTTGGTCATTGATTGAAGATAGTCACAGGAATGGAAGGGAATGTGCTTGGTGGCCCTGGGGAGCAAGTGCCTGCAGAGAGGGGATCTGTCCAGTAGCTGCCCACCCCCATTCCATGGATCTGGCCTGGCATGGGGGCAGGGCTGCTGGGTTTGTTCCCCTGCCCTTTACATCCCTTGAGGGGAGGCAGTTAGAAGCATAGGACTGCTTTCCATGAGAGCCTGGCATGGAATTGGGGGCTGATTCTACTCTCTCACCTTCTGTTTCAGTGACATCCCGGAGACTGTGCCTTTGTCCACTGTCAATAGACAGTGTTCGTCGGGGCTGCAGGCAGTGGCCAGCATAGCAGGTAAGTTATGACTGGGTGGGCACCTTGATCCTGGACCTGTGGGTTTGGGTCAGCGAAGTCGCTGTCTGCTGGGCAAGTAATAACGATCTCTGAGAGGACTCTAACCACAGAAAGAGTGCAGGAGCGCCCCCTACCACTGCCCAAAGCCTTTTCTGAACATTCCTGGGTCTTCCATTTCTGAGGCTGGGGCTGAGTCCCATCTAGAGACCAGGTGGGGAAGAGGCTCCACTGCTTCCAGAACAGGTGGACTCTGGCAAAGGATGTTTATGAAATGCTTTTGTTGCAGGTGGCATCAGAAATGGGTCTTATGACATTGGCATGGCCTGTGGGTAAGAATTTTTTTCTGCCGGAGCTTATTAACCAACTTGTGACAATAAAACTAATTTTCATCTGAGTTCTCAGAGGCCATGATTTCAGGATTCCCCCCCATCCCCATTAGGCAGCTGGCCGGGAGTGGGTTCTCACAAATGCAGGTTAAGAGTGGCAACCAACTCTGGCTGCTCAGGAATCACTCATACCTCTCAGCACTAGCAGGGGAGGGGAATTGGCCTCTAAAAGCTTACTTTCTTGGAAGTATTTCAGGCTGGAAAAGGTGGGCAAGCATTTTGAGAAAATCCAGCATTTGGGTTTCCTTTTGGGGCCCTTGTTGATTCATGATGCTGCTGAGAGAGAAGTTGCAGTTTGGGTTCTCTAAAGCCAGGGACAGCTGCCTACTGTATAACTAGTTTGTTCATTTTACTAGGCTGTCTGTCCCTTTGTCTCCCCACGCTGGTACCAATGTGGAAACTTCCAGCTGCCTATGGGCTGTGAGGGACAAAATGAGATCTGTGGTGGTTCGGTCACTGTCACCTCCACCTAGACTGTGGCTCCATCATTGGCTGCAGCAAATGGAGCTGCAGAAGTTGTATTTGGCAGTGCCTCCAGGGAAGGGCAGGGCACTGGTGCCCAGGCTTGGGTGGGCATCTGGTGCTGGGAGGGCAGGGGAGTAAGGGCTTTGGCAGGCTGGGGGAAGTGAGCAGCCCCAGGGTTCTGAAATACCCCTGCTGCCTTTTGCATCCTCTTTAGAGTATTTCTTGAGAGAACACATTGCTGGCCCCTGTTGCAGGGCTGTGGCAGCTGGCACTGAGTTGTACTGACCTATGTCTACAGTTGTAAATAAAGCCAAAGACCACTCTACAAGGACTTTGGCTGGGCAAGGGCCACTGCCCTTTGATTTCTGTCATGTTCTTCTATTTTACTGGGTGAAAGGTGGTGTGGATAACTTGAGAAGGGCTGGAGCTTTTATGAGTTTCTTAGAGAGTATCTGATTCCCAAGCAGGTTAAGGACCACGGTACTAGGATATTAAGATCTGGGCCAGGCTTGACACCCACATCACAGCCTGACTATTCTCCATAGGCTTTGATCAGCAAGTATGTAGCACAGGGCACTCTAGTTGGAAGTGGGCTCTGAGGTCAGACTACTTAAATGTGGATCCAGGCTGGGTGACCATGAACAAGTTATACAGTCTCTCTAGACCTCAGTCTCCTGATCTATAAAATGGGGATACCTAGCTCAGCTCTGTTGAAGTTGAGAAGAATAAATGGAGTAATACCAACAGCTTACACTGCAGAGTATTTGTCTGTCATGTGACTGACACTGAAGCACTCTAACATCTGAAAAGAATTCAGAATAGTGCTGGGCACATGAAAAGCACCCAGTCAAGGTTATCTGTTAGCATCCCTTGAGGCGTTAGGGTCCCCCATCGCCTCAAAACCCTTTTTTGACCACACTACGCCACCATCTCCTTCCTCTCAGCTCGTAGCACTTCCTTGTCTATGCAGGTCTGATCACTCTTTGAGCTCAGCTTTGTGGTTACTTTTATTTTTATTTTATTTATTTATTTTTGAGATGGAGTCTCGCTCTGTTGCCCAGGCTAGAGTGCAGTGGTGCAATCTCGGCTCACTGCAAGCTCCGCCTC
>NW_012106419.1:1478273-1518552 GCF_000951045.1 Mandrillus leucophaeus
AAAAAAAAAAAAGAAAAAAAGAAAAGTATGTGGCATTTGTGTGGAACATCTTAGCTTCTCTGAGCCTCTGGGCCATCCCCAGGGTCTGTGGGTCAGGAGTCCTGGATCCACTAGATATGTGAGGAGACTAAGGCTTGGAGAGGGGCAGTGCCGTGGCTTCTTTCACATACTGTATCTTCAAGGGAAGCCGATAAAGCCAGAAGCCCAGGCTGGAAGGCCTAGCTGTGGCTCTAGGTTCTCAGGATAAGCATAGACACCAGCCAAGGTGACCAGGAAGCCTAGGTTTGGCCTTTCTGGAGGAGATTTGGGAGTCCTCATCTCCCTACATTGCAGCAGTTTTCCTTGAGGCATAGAAGAAGCTGGCCAGGAGTAGCCAGTTAGTGCCCCCACCCAAGCCCTCCCCTGCTCCTTTTCTCCCCTGCGCTGAGGCAGCTCACCCAGGGAACAAACTCTTTTTTGCAACTGCCCCCATGCAGGCTGCCCTATCACTTGGAGAAAGTCTCTTTGGTGTATGAGCTTCTCAGGATCTGGCCAGCATTGCTGACTTCCCTATCTGTGCTTTTATATCCACCCTCAGGGAAGGCTGTACCATATCCTGAGTCATCACTACTGTCTGTGGCATGGACTGCCCTTACATCCTCTCCTGCTTACAGCCTTGGGAATCCAGAGTTCTAAGCACAGCTCTACAGCCTGGTCCCTTCCTCTAGGCTGTCAGACCAATGCCCACACTATATGCTGTTTGTGTTCTAGGATAACCTCTGAGAATGTGGCTGAGCGGTTTGGCATTTCAAGGGAGAAGCAGGATACCTTTGCCCTGGCTTCCCAGCAGAAGTGAGTACTGCTTGGGGAGGAATGTTTAAAGGGCTGGAGAGTGAGGTTTTGAGTCTATCCTAAGTGGTCTGAAGTGGCACCGTTTTGTAGTTACCGCTGGGCAGTGAGTGCTTTCCAGGCCTCGTGCCACCCAGGTTGGGGGTGGGAAGTGGGAAGTGTCAGGGCCACTGTGAGTTGGTAGTACTTCCAGGTTCTATTACTGTCTGTTCACCCTGACTTTGCCCTAGCTAGGCCTCAGTTTCCCCCTCTGTTCTTTTCTGGCTGTGGTTTGCAGATTGGACATTGTGGGAGTCCAGTCCTGGAGCGTGGGGCCAGGAATGTTAGGGACCCTGGCACCCTAGCTTCTGGACCATGCTGGGTCTGTGGCAGCATCCTAAGGCAAGAACTGGGGATGATATCAGAGAAACCCCAGGGGCTCAGGCAGGCTAACATTGGCAAGTCCGGCCTGTCCAGAGAGAGGGCAGCAAAAGCAGGAGTGGTATCTGGGCCAGCTTGGCTTCCCTGAGGCAGTGATTCTTAGCCACTTTGGGTCACATAACCGTTTGAAAATGTGTTGGAAGCCTTAGATTCCTTCCACTGGAATGTCCCTGGGCACTTAATATGCTGCACATGTTTGTATTCCCTTAAATACCTTGTGCTTTAAAACTGCTTAAATAAAAAATACATGAGTAGTTTAGTATATGTCACTTTAAATAGGTGGAAACTGGTGAGTAGATGACATCGAACTGTTAAGTTTGAGCAGAAAAGTTGGCAGAACCCAGCACAAATATTTCTGGGGTTCCATCCTCAGTTTAGCAGAGAGAGCCAAGCAGGCTTAGTCCCTCTCAGACAAAGGGCTCTAAGTGGAGGCACCACCTCCAAACACCCTTGCCCCTTTTGAGGCTGGGATTGGCCACGATCTGGAGGTCTAGGGCTGATGGTGAAGTAGGCCCTGTAAGGCCTTGGCCGTGCCCTCAGAGCTCCCCCAAAGTCCAGCATGTCCCTGAATTTAGCAGCCTAAGCTTGCATCTACCCAAATGGATAGGGGTTGGGGGCAGGGAGGAAGATAACCCTAAGGGAGCTGAGCCTGGCTGTCCATGGTGCTGGCAGGGCAGCAAGAGCCCAGAGCAAGGGCTGTTTCCAAGCTGAGATTGTGCCTGTGACCACCACGGTCCATGATGACAAGGGCACCAAGAGGAGCATCACTGTGACCCAGGATGAGGGTATCCGCCCCAGCACCACCATGGAGGGCCTGGCCAAACTGAAGCCTGCCTTCAAGAAGGACGGTTCTACCACAGCTGGTGAGACTGGTCTGGGGTGCGGGTGTGAGAAAGGAGGCCATGGCCATGCTGGGTGCTGTACTCTGGGAACCTGGAACAGACCCCTCTGCAAAGCAGAAGTGGGAGGGCTGGGATCTCCTCAGCCCCACCCTGATGCCTTCTTACCCCAACAATTTGCCCCTAGGAAACTCTAGCCAAGTGAGTGATGGGGCAGCTGCCATCCTGCTGGCCCGGAGGTCCAAGGCAGAAGAGTTGGGCCTTCCCATCCTTGGGATCCTGAGGTCCTATGCAGTGGTTGGGGTCCCACCTGACATCATGGGCATCGGACCTGCCTACGCCATCCCTATAGCTTTGCAAAAAGCAGGTAAGGTGGCTCCTTCACATCGTATCTGGGTCCCACCTGGATCCTGCAGCTGCCCTGCATGCTGTTGCCAGGGGCATGAGGGTGGTCCTGTGGGTGCTGCAGAGTGGAGGTGGGGCAGGCTAGTGTCCCATACTCCAAGCCCTTCCTGACCCCACAGCTGCGACTGGCTCACCCTTTTGGAAGAGACACATACCAGGCAGCCTGTAGGCCCGTGGATGGGGCGGGTCCCAGGGGAGGCAGACGGCCAGTGTGTCAGTTCAGGTCTCTGCCTTGCCTGCAGGGCTGACAGTGAGTGACGTGGACATCTTTGAGATCAATGAGGCCTTTGCAAGCCAGGTGAGCCCTTGTTTCTCAATGTTGCCTTGGCCCTGGACAGCCGAGGTGGAGTGAGCAGGCAAGTGGTGCAGGGGAGGGGTAAGAGGGCTGTAGCTGATGATCTGCCTCCTTCCAGGCTGCCTACTGTGTGGAGAAGCTACGACTCCCCTCTGAGAAGGTGAACCCTCTGGGCGGTGCAGTGGCCTTAGGGCACCCATTGGGCTGCACTGGGGCACGACAGGTCATCACGCTGCTCAACGAGCTGAAGCGCCGTGGGAAGAGGTAAGGCTTTGCTCCTGGCAGTGGGGTCATGGGGAGATACCCAAGCCAGGGCACCTGAGGGGCAGGGGATAGAGGTAGGTGGGTTTTGGATCATAATCTCGACAGACACAGTCCTGAGCGCCGTAATCCCAAATGTTGAAATCCCAAAAGATCAAAGTCCGTAAGGTCTTGGCTGGTCCAAAGGTAGTGAGTTATCTTGATTGTTCAGTTACAGATCAATCTCCTTATTCTACTCTTTACCTCCTTCTTACTTCTACACTTGACTAGTCAAGCAGAAAGATCCTTACTGTCTAAAATCCCAAAAAATCACAATCTGAAAAGATTAAAATCCTGAATGTTGAAATCCTAATGTTGAATTCATGTTATGAATTCTAGAGAAGGGATTAGTGCATTTTCCACCGTATGTAGAATACTGCATCATATTAGTTACACCATGTAACTAATTGTCTTATTAGGAAATTAAGTATGGTTTAAGGAGATGTGAATGGGTGCTAAGTTGACAAGGAATGGACTTAATTTTGGGAATACCTAGAAACCTGACAAAGTAATGTTTTGGGTGTATCTGTGAGGGTGTTTGCAGAGGAGGTTAGAGTATGCATCTGAGTGGACCAGGTGGGGAAGATCCGCCCTCAGTGTTGGCAGGCACCATCTAATTGCCTAGGGCCCTGGAGAGAACAAATGCAGAAGTTGAACTGTCTCTCTCAGAGCTGGGACACACTTTCTGCCTTGGACATCAGAAATCTGATTCCATGAAAGTGCATTATCACATTGACTTTGTAAGCCTTGCGCATGTACATAAAAATGTTGAAACTTCCTCAGTAAATGAAGAAGTGTGCTGTTTGTGCACCTGCATTTGTGAAAGATAAAATTTCTCAAGATCTTGGTTCTTTGGGTGACTACTTATGCAGTGCTGACCCATCCCAGGTTGGTTTGTTTTTTGAGACAGGGTCTTACTCCGTTGCCCAGGCTGGAGTGGAGTGGCTCCATCTCAGGCTCACTGCAACCTCTGCTTCCCTAGCTCAAGCAATCCTCCCACCTCGGCCTCCTAAGTAGCTGAGACTATATGTGCGTGCCACCACACTCAGCTAATTTTCTGTATTTTTTGTAGAGACAGGGTTTTGCTATGTTGTCCAGGCTGATCTCGAACTCCGGGGCTCAAGTGATCCTCCCACCTTAGCTTCCAAAGTGCTGGGATTACAGGTGTGAGCCACAGTGCCTGGCTCCATCAGTTTTTGATCAGTCTCATCAAAAGACATAGGTTGTCCCTCATGGTATTCATATGACTGCAGTTATAAAGCTGGGTGCACACGATTACCAGCCATTTATACAGTTTGCTTTTTAACCTATTTATGAATACAGTTTGTCTATTTATAATTGTTATACTCCTGTGACTATTGTTAGCATACCTGAGTGTTTATGTCTGTAAAAATTTGTAATTATTGCCTATTTTACTGTGTAAAGTAGCCTGTGAAGTGTTCTGTTGTTTTTGTTTCTCAAATAAATCCACTTTTAAAAATGTATTTTTTTTTTTTTTTGACATGGAGTCTCACTCTGTTGTCCAGGCTGGATTGCAGTGGTGTGATCTCGGCTCACTGCAACCTCTGCCTTTTGGGTTCAAGCAATTTTCCTGCCTCAGCCTCCCGAGTATCTGGGATTATAGGTGTCTGCCACCACACCCAGTTAAATTTTGTATTTTTAGTGGAGACAGGGTTTCACCATGTTGGCCAGGCTGGTCTTGAACTCCTGACCTCATGATCCACCTGCCTCAGCCTCCCAAAGTGTTGGGATTACAGGTTTGAGCCACTGCACCTGGCCTAAAAATGTAAATATTTTTTAAATCAATCTTTTAAAAAAGTTTTTTTCTAAAATGGGGTCTTGCTATATTGCCCAGGCTGGTCTTGAACTCCTAGGCATAAGTGATCCTCTTGCCTCAGCCTGCTGAATAGCTGGGACTACAAGTAGATGCCACCATGCCAGGCTTCCAAATTATTTTTTCCAGAATTATATTTTCTAGATTTTGGTCTTTTAGGATAGTGATTTTCAGGATTTTAGACTTTAGGGGTTTTTGTTCTTCCAGGATTTCAACATTTGGGATGATTGCGTTTGGGACTGTGTCTTTTGGGATTATGATCGGTCCCTGGGGAGGGGAACATGCACACAGAAACACCCTGAACTGAGGATGTAGGGGCATGATCCCTGTTTTCCCTGAGGGCCAGCCTTGAAAGGGATACTAGCCTGCAGTGGGCATCTGCCACCGTGTGTGTGCCCAAGTGGGAGGCCAGGGTACTGCTTGCCCACAGATCTGGTCTGATGGTTTTGCATCCTACTTGTCCATGAAGTCCTTCTGGCTCAGCCTGGTCTGGAGGTAACTTGGTGGGTGCCTTTGCCCAGCCAATTAAGTTTTGTTTTCACAGGGCATACGGAGTGGTGTCCATGTGCATCGGAACTGGAATGGGAGCCGCTGCTGTCTTTGAATACCCTGGGAACTGAGTGAGGTCCCAGGCTGGAGGCGCTACGCAGACAGTCCTGCTGCTGTAGCAGCAAGGCAGCAACACTACAGAAGCAAAACCACATGAGAAAACTCAGCACTGGTGGTGGTGGCAGTGGACAGATCAAGGCACTTCAACTCATTTGGAAAATGTGAACACTGATGACATGGTATAGGAGTGGGTAGGGTGTTGAGCCACGCATCAGACCCTCTTTAGCTGTGCAAGACAAAAGCAGCCTGGGTCATCCAGGCCACAAGGCCATGGTTAATTCTTAGGGCAAGGCGAATTCATGGATGAGAAGTGCAATGGGCATAGTAAAACTGCATGAATTTATCTTAGTGGCTGTGGTTTTTTTCCAAGGCTAATTTTGCCATACTGGTCTTTGCTATGCAATGAGTAGTGATTCTCAATGCGGTGCTCTCTACTGTGGTGTAGCCTATCCTTTGTGTTAGCTCTGAGGACATATCATGAAGGCCTAGGCTGAGACCATTGTGGAAGGGGGTTCTTCCATTCCAGGAGCTGCCCAGAGGTCCCCAGGTCTGTGTCTTTGTGCTGAAGATCTGCTCCTAATCCCTGGGCAATGTTTATTCTCCAGCTGGGGCCTAGGGCTGAGGGCTGGGGCGGAGCCTCAGGGCTGGTGAGGCAACATGTATCTCTCATCATAAGAGCCTTGGCCCCGGAGCCGCAGGGTGCAGGACTTCTCACCAAGCACACCTTCCACCACCATCGTGGACTCGTACAGCTCACTACTCCTGTGGGGAGCATGTAGGGGCTGAGGTTAGGAGGGGCCTGGGCATGGGGTCCAGGCCCTATGGGCAGTTTGGGGGAGGTTGGAAGGGGCTGTACCTGGCAGTGAAGAAAACCTGCAAGGCGATGGAGGTTGGGGGTGCATTGGCGGATCGTGCTTCTAGCAGCCCACTGCTTGGGGAGACGCCGAAGGCCACAGCGGCCTTGGGTGGCTCCTGCTGGCCTGCACCAAAGGGTAGGGAAGACACATGAGTGCAGGCAGCCCCATGTACTGCCACAAGAAGACTTCACCCTCCCCCAGGCCTGCATCTCTGGTCTTGCTCAGCACTGCAAGGCAGGGCAAGCCTGAGATCATGTGGAATTGGGGGACTGGCTGTTCTGCAGAAATTCCAAGTGGTGCCTGCCCTGGGAGCCAGCATGCAAGGACAGGGCACAGGGGCCCCCTTCCTGGGGGTCTTCTCTTGTCACAACCCTGTAGGGGAACAGTGGGTAGGTGGGAGAGTAGGACATACCCATCAGCATAGTCCAGTAGCTTCGGCAGCCGCTCAGGTTCATCAGGTAGACCTCCCGGACTCGCTGCTGGCTCACAAAGCAGGTCCCAAAGTCCACCCAGCTGGTGGAGAGCTGCAGCTCAGGCACGGCCACCACGGCCCGCAGGGGCACCACCTGTGGGAGACCAGGCAACCTTGTCCATTCTGGGTGGGCTGTGAGCCAGGGCCTCTGGGACACAGGGAACCCTGCAGACCCCAAGTGCTGATGCTCCTGAGGAAAACGGGAAGTGCCCAGCAGTTGGCAGGGGGCCAGTGCCACCTTCGAAGGCCACAGGCTGCTACTGGGAGTCTGCGCAGGGAAAGGGCCAGGGTGATGCCATCCATTCCCCCGCTGTCCCTGCCTCCCTAACTCATAAAGCTCCAGTCCCTGCACCCTGGCTGGTTGGGCTGCCCTCCTTCACCCCTCCTCCTACTATGGTGGCCCCCAAGGCCCATCCCTCAGCTTCTCTCAGGCCCTGGACCATTTGTTTGTGTCCCTTGGCCGCAGGCCTCACCTGTGCCCTGCTCTATCTCCTGGCAGCCACTGCATCACACTCAGGCGCTGCCATGCACGATCCCATGGCCTCAGTCCCAGCAGCTGCCTGGGTGCCAGGCTGGAGCGCCTCGGCTCCACTGCTGAGCCTCCTGTCCCCGGCCTCTCTGGAGTCCTCCCCAGGCCACTCCTTCACTCCTTACCAGTAGCCCCTGCTCAGCCTCCACACTACGACCTGGTGACCTTCTGGTCCATGGTGCTCGCCCTGGTGCTTGAAACCTAGCAAGCCCCAGGGCTGCCCCTCGCAGCTGCCTCAGGTGCTCACTGTCCCCACCCATCAGGCCTTTCTTTTGGCCTGGCCGTCAACCTGTTTCCCTTTCTTGATTAATCGGTGTACGGGCTTCATGTGCCACCTCCTGCAGGGAGCCTTCCCTGATTTCCCACACTCAGGCCCTCACCTGGCTTTGGGCTCATGAGGCAGGTGAGGGTGGATGGCCCTCATCTCTCTGCACACAGGTCTTCTAGGGGAGACTGAGCACTAGGACAGAGGCAGGGGTTCCTTATTTTAAGGGCCCTGCTAGGGCTTTCTCCTCTGGCCCCAGCAGAACAGAGCCCAGCCTACTTCCACCCTCCTCCACATGTGGGTGGGCCTGGGGCATGCCTGAGTGGTCTGGTTGGTGTACTCCAGGAGCAGGTTCTGAGTAAACACCATCTCTCTCTCTCCACTCGCGCTCTGCTGAATGTCCACCCCAGGCAGCGTCTGGTCGGCCGGGAGCTTCTGATAGGAGAGCAGCTCCAGGGAGAGTGAGAAGGACACGTTCACCTGAGCAGATGTGGACATGGTGTCATCTCCGGCTGCAGAGGGCAGATGGCCACTTCCCCACCTGGAGCTCCATCCTTCTTCCCTCCCAGGCCCAGCCTCTAAGGCCCGGACTGGCCCAGCCCTGCTCAGCCAACAGCCCAGCAGCTCCCCAACCTGGTGCTTTTCATTCCACAAGTGCTGCCCAGCACCTACTCTGCCCAGCACCTTGCTAGTGTCAGGGACAAGTCATGTCTGCCCTCAGAGGTCAGAGGCTAGAGGGGAAGGTACATGAGCAAGCTGCCCTTTACCACTTCAAATTCCCAGAGCTGTGGTTGGACTCAGAGGCAGAGGAAGGACTTGGTCTGTGTGCTGAGGACAGTGAGGAGCCTCTGACAGGTCACTGACCTGGCAGGGAGACAGGCTGCAGACCACACATGAGTGTGATGATGCCATACCAGGGGCTGAGGCTGTAACTGAGGCTGGACAGGATGGAGCTTGGACTCCTGGCTCCCAGCACAGGTCCTTGGTACAAGTTTATCAGAATCAACTGTGAGGCACTTGTTACAAATACAGATTCTTAGGCCTCACCCAGACCTTCACATCTCTGGAGGTGGGGTCTGGGAGCTGCTGCCTTAATAAGCTTTGTCAAGGGTACTAATTTGCTGGGAGCAGTGGCTCACATCTGTAATCCCTTCTTCCCTCCCAGGCCCAGCCCCTGAAGGGAGGTTTTGGGAGGCTGAGGTGGGAGGATTGCTTGAGCCCAGGAGTTGAAGACCAGCCTGGGCAATGTAATGAGACCTTGTCTCTGCAAATAATAGCTGGGCATGGTGGCATATGCCTCTGGTCCAAGCTACTTGGGAGGCTGAGGTGGGAGGATTGCTTGAACCCCCAGGCAGTTGAGGCTTCAGTGAACCATGATCATGCCACTGCACTCCAGCCTGAGTGACACAGCAAGACCCAATCTTAAAAAATAGGCCACTGATTTATTGGCAGGCTTAGACACCGCTGTCCTAAACCAAGATATGGGTGTAGGGATGAAGAAAAGAGAATAGTGTTGGGAGAACTTTAGGAGGGGGCATCCGCAGGGCTTGGTGGCTTGGTCAGAGATCAGTCTACGACAAGGGGTGCCAGAGCTCTGGGCATGAGCAAGGGGGTTAGGAGTGGTATTTGCTGAGACAAAATGCCACCACAAAAAGGAGGCACAGGTGTGGGGCAGGACAAGGTGGGGGAGGGGATGGGGAGTTCACTTTGGACAGGTTGAGTTTGGCTCTAGAGCCTGGGAGATAATTCTGGCCAGGAGCCAGAAACCTGAGCATTGTTAGCTCATGGAGGGTGAGATGCAGCACCATTATGTGATGTCCTTTTTGTGGAACCTTTGGGCTTCCCCAGAGCTGCCAAGGACTTTTAAATGCCTGGTGGCTAACTGCCGTGTCTCCTGGGAAGCTCTGGGGGAATGGAACCTCTGGCTGTGCTCTGAGCCTTGCCCTCCATTTAGCTTGTTGAGGGGAGCAAATGCAAAGTGGGTCAAGGGTGCCATTCTGTCTTCTGCAGATCCGTGTGTGTCCCTGACCTCCATGATGAGGTCCTCAGGGAGTTCCATCACCTAGCCCAGCGTCTAGTACACAGCAGGCCCTCGCTACACAGTGGAGTATACATTGGATAGAGAGAATATGGCTGTTCACTGAGGCTCTGGAAATGGACAAGACAACCCAGAAATGTGCAGAGTGAGGCTAGAGCCTGGCAGAGCTCAAGGGAGCACAGCATGAAGAGAAGCCCTCCAAGGAGAGGAAGAAAGAGGACCTCTGAAGCAGGAGGGGAAGTAGGAAACAGGGCAGGGCTGTCTACCCTCAGCCTGCCTCTGCGCACCCTGGAAGCCCACTGTGCAGATATGGGTGTGTACACACTCAGCCTCCTTCCAGTTGCCTCAGAGACCAGAGGAAGAAGTTGATGGTTTCTACTGAGGTCCTGACATTCCCAAGACCTTCCCCTACCCAACCAACTCTGAAAATACAGGATCCAATTATCACTGAGAATTAGTTAGAAGAGGAAAATTTACATTAGAATCTGGAGTGTCTTACAATTACAGCAACCCCATGGGCTCACCTGAGCTGGGACACAAACCCTGAGCTTGCATAGGAGGACGGAGTCTGTGTGGGAAGGGGAGGTGCCCACAAGGAGTGCATCAGCCTCCGCCAGCATCTCAGCAGTGGGGACTAAGAGGGAAAGGGAAGTCTGGGGACATTTCTGGAACAAGTGCATGCATGAATGTGAACACAATGTCTGGTGTGTCCATGCCCATGTCAGCCACTTGTGCAGAGGTGCTGAATGTGGTCTCTGGTGTGAGCACACCCCCGAGTGTTCATGCAGGGTATGGCAGGGTCAGGCACGCAGTTTGCATCTGGGTGCAAGCACGTGAGGGTGGCGTGCAGGGGTGCTGTCTATACACATGCAAGGGTGTGCCGTCAAGGCAAGGACTGCAGACGCTCCCACTGACCAGCATGTTCTCCTGTGCTGGCAGCACCAGCTGCTTGTCTGCTGAGGCTGTCTCCTCCTCACACTTCTGCTTCTGGCCAGGGCCAGGAACTCTGTGGTCCCGGCTCGCCCCATCTTGGGAAACGGAGAAGGGCCTGGAGACCATGAGCCGGAAGTAGTGTGGGATCTCTGTAGTGTTGGTCAGCTTCAGGTGGTGGGTGATCACCAGCTCACTCAGCACCTGGACAGCCACAGAGGTATGAGGCAGTAGGAGGCAGGGAATGCATCTTGTCTCTCTCTTCAACCTCATGGCTCTAGGGTAGGGCTGGGAGGGCTGGGGGAGGGGACTTGGACTCAGACTATAAGGCCTGAATCCCAGAAGGGCACACAGAGACATCTGAGGTCCAGGTAAGCTGGCAGGGCCAGAGGGTGGCAGCACACTCACCCCAGAGCAGGGCTGCTCGGGAATGAGGTCACTGGCCTGGCACTGGAATTCCATGCTGCCGCCGTAGTCCAGCTCCACACTTAGCCTGCCCAGCAATAGGCATTGTTGGGGCAAGCCAGGCACCTGGGGCCTCCTGGCTGCCCTGACTCTGCTCATCCAGCCTCAGGCCAGCCTTTCCCCGGGCTCCTTTGCTGACTTCTCCCACCCATGCCTGCCCTTTTGCTCTGAGAACCCTGCCTGGCTCCACCAGTGCCTGGTGAGGGTGCACCCCATGGGGATGAAAGGAGATGGGGCACCCCAGCTGACTCACTGTGCAGGCCTCACGTAGCTATGCAGGTCCAGTTTCAGGGGTCCCACCGCAAAGTCCTGCAGGCGATGCCTCTTCCCTGGAATCTCCCTTTCCACCTACTGAGCCCAAGTCTGATCACAGCTGATCCCTGGGCTGAGCAGGCAGCATGCTACCCAGGAGGGAGCAGTGGCTGCGGCCCCCAACCCAGGCCAGAAGAGCTCACCTTGCTGTCCAAGCTCATGAAACCCAGGGCGTAGCCAGTACACTCCACCTTGTGCAGGATCTCAGGGCTGAGCACCATGGGGGTGAAGGAGATGTAGATGGTGCTGCTGCCCCCAGCAGGGACCACCTGGCATGGACACAGCAGCCTTAGCACTGTCCCATGGCCACTGGCTGGCCAATGCAGACAGCTCCCAGCCCCTACCCCAACTCACCACCTGCTTGGGGCTGATACAGTACAGGTGGCCGGATGGCACCCCCTCATGTGCCTGCAGGATGACTGAGATGAGCTTCTGTGACACTCTATTGCTGGCACTGGAGCTGCCCTCAACCTGTCACCAAGGAGTCACGGAGGTTCACGCAGTCACTGAGGTTCAACTAGCCTACTGGCCACACCTCAGTGACCCTCAGTGGCCAGCCTGCCCCACCCCTCCACCCCTGCTCACCGATGAGTCAGTTTCATGGCTGAATTCTGATGAACTGGAGGGGCTTGGGGACCAGAGGAGGCAGCCACCCTCCGAGGTATCGGGGCACACAAGCTCGTTCCCGGCTTGGTCCCGCAGCGGGAAAGGTGGCCCGTAAAACACCAGCAGCTCCACCAGCCGGTCTTCCTTGTCTTCTGGAACGTAGGTCTCCCAATCCAGGCGGATGTCTGGGGCAGATGTGGGGGGCAGGGTGAGGAATTAGGGAGGTACAGACAACCCCTCTGGACCCCTCCTCCTCGTACCCCCAGACAGCGATGACCCGTTCTCCCTTACCTCGGTGGAGGGGGTGCCTCTCTGCCTCTCTAATGCCGCTTCCAGGCAATTCTCATTTAAAATTTTAAAAAAGGCTTTATAGACTTATGCCGTCTGGTTCTATCACCTGAAGTCCTCATGGTCACAAGACCAGGTCTCCATGTCCAGATGCCTGAATGCAGGTGCTTTGCTCTCTCCCCACAGCTGCTTCTCCTTCTAGCCTGTTTGTGGGCAGGCTGGGCTCTCTAACCCCCACACGCCCTTCCTTCTCCCCATCTATCCATCAGCCTATGTCAGCTTTCACGTCCTTCCCCAGCCAGACTAGTCTTTGGGGGCCGCCATCTCCTCCTCTGTCTTGCCAGCATCCTCATCTCTCCCTTCGCACCCACCTGGCAACCCCTGAAAGAACTGAACTGCACCATCCCGCTGAGTACCACTGCAGGAAGTCCCCCAACTGAACAGATTGCCACCCCCATCAATCTGTCCCCAACCTAAACTGGGGCTCCCCATTGCTCTCTCTCCAGCCTGCACCATGGCAATGTCAAGCTGTCCCTGCCCTCCTCCGACACCTCCATCTGCCTCCCCACACCCAGCCGGTGGCCCCACCTCATCTCCCAGAAGCCCCCAAACTGAGAAGTCCCCAAAGTCCTGTCCCAAACATAGACATCTGCCTGCATCAAACCCATCTTCCCCTCCCCTCCTGCCTTCAGTCCGGCTCCCAGCCCTCCTCAGGGGCCAGCGTGGCCAGGGCCCTCTTCAGTGTCACCAGCTCCCTCTCCTAACCCTTCCTCAGACCCAGAGCACTCTTTGTTCCCATATGCTTCCCTGGCCCACATGGGCTTACCCTTCCTCTTAGACTCAGCCTACACTCTGCCTCCCCTCCACAGGGCAGTCTGGCCCCTCAACACCTTCCCCCAGCACTCCGGCCTCCCATTCAGTTGTACGCCACACACTCCACACACTGCAGCCTACAGTCACGTCTGTCCCCTCCGTCAGGAGGGAAGCCCCTTGGCAGAGACCCTGCTGTCCTGTCCCCGCTGTATCCCCAGCAGCTCTCAGCCAGCTCAGGTCCTGCCGGCTGGAGGAATGAGAAAGGGATCCCCTCTCATTGTCTGTTCCTCCACACAGCAACCCTGATGAGAGCAGGGCATCCGTGGGCCCATCCACACCTCTGTAACTACAGGCCCCCTGGACACCTGGGTCCTGTTCATGGGCCATCGGCTTCCCTCCCACCTTCCCTCCTAGCCTGGCTCACCACAAGTCACAGCCTGTGGCGAGAGTCCTGCTTTCTCTCATGCATGTCTTACCACAGGGACTGGAGTTATTCAGGCGAAGGGTGCGGGTAACTGTGTCTCCTCCGGAGAGCTGGGTGCCGAACCTGGAGGCGGACAGACTGGATTCAGTACAGCCACAGCCAGCGTACACCTTGCAGGTGTCTCACTCAAGAATTAATGAGACCCAGGGCTGGGGCTTCCCCAGCTGGCACCAGGTGAGCCGGGCTCTGGGGCTGCCCTGTGCCCTGGCAATCCAACCACCCGCCCTGAGCAGACTACGCTGATTCCAGTTCAGCTGTGCCAGGGGCCCCAGGGCTGGTGCTGACCTCGGGCCACACTGACTACTCGCCACTTCTGCCCCCCGAAATGGTGGTGGCCATGTCCCCTGAGGCCACCTTCCCCCAGGGAAACCCTGGCCTGGAACCTTCTTGTAGGTGGCACCAATGGCCCTAGCCCAGCTGAAGAATAACAAGCCGACGTGGGCAGCCCAGCCCGGAGGCCGGAGGGTTTCAGGGGCTACCAGGGAGCAGAGGCTCAGGCTGAGCATGGAGCACCTGATGGCTGGTTCCTTCTGGGCCTGGTCAGTAGTGTAGGAGGTGGTCCTCAGGGAGCTGACGGGGCAGCCCACCACTGCCATATGCACTGGGATGACTGCCAGCGGCAGGTCTCCCACCTGCAAACACACCCCAGCCCTTTGTCACTCCTGTCACCAGTTGCTACCACATCCCCTCTGGGCAGGGCCTCCACTTGTCCAGCCAGCCCAGGAGGGGCCCCACAGTTTGGTCCCAGCCTCACTGTGTACCACTCCGGCTTCTCTCCCACTTCCCGCCATCTGTACTCTCCCTCCCAGCCAGGCAGCCTGCACAAAGCTCCCAGCCTGAGAACTTTTTTTTTTTTTCTTTTTTTAAATAGACACAGGGTCTTACTATGTTGCCCAGGCTGGTCTCAAACTCCTGGCCTCAAGCAATCTTCCTGCCTCAGCCTCCTAAAGTGTTGGAACTACAAGTGTGAGCCACTGCGCCTGGCAAGCCTGAGGCTCTTCAGCCTCTGGTAGTCCCCTTGATCAAATTTCTGTCTTTTAAATGAAAAGAACTTTATTACTTTTCTCTGCTAATCAAAAGTAATAAATCTTATTTTTTTTAAATATAAGAGTGTGATAATCACCTCCAATCCCACCTCTGCAGCATGACTTGCTATTAGCATTTCAGTGTACAAGTATCCACACTTCTTTCGTGTAGACTCAGATATAAAGGGGGAGCATGCTGCACGTGCCTTTCTTTAATAATCTTTTCTTTTAACAATATAGGATTATAATTATTATTATTATTACTGTTATTATTGAGACAGAGTCTTGCTCCATCGCCCAGGCTGGAGTGCAGTGGCATGATCTCAGTTGACTGTAACCTCTACCTCCTGGGCACAAGCAATTCTCCCACCTCAGCCTCCTGAATAGCTGGGACCAGAGATATGTGCCATCACGCCCGGCTAATTTTTGTATTTTTTGTAGAGAAGGGGTTTTGCCATGTTGCCCAGGCTGCTCTCAAACTCCTGAGCTCAAGACATCCACCCACCTCAGCCTTCCAAAGTGCTGGGATTACAGGCATGAACCACTGCACCCAGCCAACAACATAGGATTAATTTTTACTAATAAAGAGTTTGCGGCGTCATGTAACACGCTGTGCAGAATTCCCTTAGGGATGTGGCCCAATGTCTGTACCCACTCCTCTACTGACAGACATGGAGAAGGGGGGCTCAAAGTACCCATTCCCCTGTACCTTCACCAACAACTTTTAAACCTTGCTAATGTGTCAAAACCAGTATTTTGTGGCTCTTGTATTTTGCATTTCTTTAATCATCAGTGGTGGTGACAGATTTTAATATGTTTATTGGCCGTCTGTATTTGTCTTTCTTGGAGTTGTTTATTCAAACCTTGCCCACTTGGGATACTTTTCCCCAGCTTCCTGTTATTTCAGATCCCTTTTTATGTTAACATGATCAATTCTTTGTCATACATCACACACACAATTTAAAGCAAATATCTACTACAATTAATCTGTTCAATTTACTAAACAGTTCATGAAAATCTTCTATTTAACAACTTAACGGTAGGATAACGTATGCATGTTTCATCCCTCCAGACTAAATTAGGGGCGCCTTGCTGGTTACCTTATTCTTCCCTGTATCCTCCACAGTACAGTGGCCCACACAGGAACCCACACACAATAGATGCTCCATTTATGCTGAGTGCTGGAGCAATTAAATGGACCCCTGGGTGAGCCCCACCGAGGGCGGGGCAAGGACGTGGCTCTGGGAGGCTGCTACTGTCCCTGCACTCCATACTCCCTACTCCAGCTCTTGGGTCCTGGCCCAGGCAGGCAGCCTACTGTCTCCTCTTCCCTCCTCGATATGGCCCCAGCCCTGCACCTCCTGGGAAAAGGTGTGGAAAGTTCTACTGCTTACGAGGACCCCTCCTGCCTAAAATGCCTCAGCTAGAACACCAGAGGCTGCCTCAGACACGAACGCCTCGGTGGGCATTGTGTTTCAACCTGGTGAGGTTTGAGAGTCTGAGGGCCAGGTGTTGGAGGGGAGAGAGGCTGAAGGCGAGGGCTGGGCAGACTCCCCACTCCCCCAGGCCACTGCCCTCCTGTGTGCCCTTACCGTGCAGATGAGGTTGTCCCAGTACTCGCCCCACATGTTGGCACAGCCTGTGATGTCAATGCACAGCTGCTGGTAGGGCCCCAGCATGCCCTGGGAAATGTGAGGGAAGAAAGCAGCTCCTTTCCCGTGGGATAGCATGCTCTCCATAAAATCTGGGAAAGAACCGCAACTCTGGGAATTCACAGGAATGGGGCTGGGAGTGAGGCCCAAACCCTCGGGTGTGAGCAAAGCACTGCCCCCGACAAGCCACCCTTCAGCCTCTCCTTGGTCAGGCCACATGTGCCCTCCTCCTGGGAACCCGGAATCCAGGGGCAAGCTACTCAAAGTCCTGTGCGGTCAGCCTCTCTACTGCCTGAGAGGCCGGGTCCCTCCCTCATGAGCCACTGCCCATCCCAGATGGAGTCCAGGCCCTGTGCATAAGCCTGTGCCCTAGAAGGGAAGTGGCCTCAACAGGAAGAGGCAGTCAGGTGGAGAGCCTTGGCCATCTGAGAGCGGTCTCTGGTCCTGGTCCTGCTCCCTGGCAGCCTCCGGCCCACATCCACAGAAGGCCATTGCTCTGGCCATGGCCTGGGCCCCGAAGCCCCACCCTGGTGGCGCTTACCCAGCTGCTCTCGCTTGGCCAGGTGCTCTTGCATCCGCACTGTCTTTAGCAGGGCAGGAGGCATGTCGGGACTTTACAAGTGGAGACACAGAAATAGTATCAAGTCAGACAAGCCTGTCCCAAGACCTGAGCCAGGTTCTAGAGCAACCAGCATTCTACCAGGTGCCCAGCAGAGGAAGGTGGCCCTGCCTGCTCTTCCCAGGGGAGGGTGGGCCAGTTCTCTCCTTTACCTCCTTCTCTGGTCTTTGCTCCCACTGTACCCCTACCATTCAAACATCCCCAGCTGTAGGCCACCCGCCAGCTGCAGGGATTACCTCCCCAGAAACCCAGGCAGGCTCTGAAGCAGGACTCCCTGCCCACAGGCTCTGTGCCATGGTTACTCCTGGACGCAAACCCAGCCCAGACTCCCCATCTCTAGCCCAGAATTCTGCAACAGGCCCATTTCCAGTTTTTCTTGCTGACATCTGTCCAGCACTGGGTACACACTAGCTTTTCACAATAGAAAGTTAATGCCTTATAAACCGTTCATGGCTCCCCTTCCACCCATAGCAGTGGTTTCGAAGTTGGGCCCTCTTGCTTCACTAGATTAGGTGGTGAGGTGTCTACACAGTGGGGATTACGAAAAAAAAGTCCTAAATTATAATGTTTGATTTCAAGTTAGAGATTTGCAAAATTCCTGAATATTTAACAATCAGTTCTCCTGAACCAGTGCTAGCTGGTTCTGGCACACCTCTGTGTGTGTGTGTGTGTGTGTGTGTGTGTGTGTGTGTATGAGCATGTATGTGTGTGCATGTGTATACTTGTGTCTGTGTATGCATATGTGTATATGCATGTGTGTACATGCACACACGTGTGTATGTGTATGCATGTGTATATGTATGTGTGCATGCATGTGTGGGTATATGTACATGTGTATGTGTGTGTGTGTGTCTGTGTATGTGTAAGCAGCACTCTAGATCTTGCCTCTGTCCTTACACATAGCAGCTTTGCTGATCAGTGTCTTATCTATGGGGCACCCCATCTCACTCTCCACATGTCAGCCCAAACACGCTATCAGTGGTCCCTGAAGACTCCCTGCTCCTGAACTCTTCCTCCCACCCCTTGGCCTGCACAGTTCCTTCTGTCTACAGTAACCGCTCCCTCCCCACAGGCCCATCTGCCTGGTCCATCAGAAGCCTCCACTCCAGTAGGCCAGGCTTAGGACAAGGGGCCACAATCCCAGCCTCTCCTACAGGCCCACTCAGGGCCTGAGAGGTGGACAGCAGGAGCCATTTCCTCTCTGCCTGTCCCCAAGTCTACACTCCCATCTCTCACACCGTCCGGCCACTGGCCACCTAAGCCACAGAGAGACTCAACAGGGTACACCCCATCCAGCTTCATCTGCCCTGGGAAATAAAAGAAGCAAGACTTACAGGCTGGTCTTTTTGCTCAGGCTGTTTTGGGGACTCCCGAAGTACTCAAACTCGAGGGAGAAAGGGGTCTGTATTGGGGAGTGATTGGTGAGAATGAGCTGGCGATTCACACGGGTCCTCAGTGGCACCGTTGAGCCAAAGTCCAGGCGGAGCTCCTTTGGGTGGTCTGGCCACTGCTCTGTGCTGAAAACACTGTCCTGTGTCCATTGTACCATGTAACACGCCACCCTTGGCCCTGCCCAGACAGCTATCTTGGGTGGACGTGCAGAAGCTGCCCAGACACCAGGCTTCATCCTCAGACTCCTGTTTCATTGAGCTGCCAATCACAGACCCACCTTTCCTGCCCGCCCATGATGCTGAGAGAGGCCTCAAACTCTGCACAAACTGTCCCTGGCCAGGGGCGAGCTGGCCTGGCTCCCAGTTGCTGGGCCTCATGGGGGCAAGCCCAGGATACCTACAGCCCTGTCCCCTGCCATCTCCCGCCTGTCTGGGCACCATGCCTCCAAGTGTGTGGAGGGAGACCACACAGAGGGCAGGGACGGGGTAAAGGGAGCTGTCCCTACAGGAGTGGTGAATGGCCGCAATAACACTGTGGCATTTCCTGGCTGCAGGAATCGGATGGGCGCAGACTGACACCACAGTGCGTGCCGGTCCCAGGTGCAGTTGCCTCATTTCTCAGGCCACTGCCACCCCCAGACCCCCAACCCTGGGCTCACCTGCAATCAGAGCTCTCCTTAGAGATGGCGATGGCCACTTGCAGTCCCTGGGGCTTCCCAGAAATGCCTAGAACCAGTGGCTTCTTCATGCCTGACACGTGACAAGGGAGGGCCAGATGGGTCAGCTGTTCCTGTAAGAAAGCCCATGCAGGGGTCAGACCAGGCCTGGGGCCTCTGAAGATCAGCCCAGATGGTCTTCCGCAGCACAGGGGATTGCGGTGGAGGGGTCAACATGAAGGCCTTGACCTCTGGCCAGGCTCATCTCCAGTCCCTCCAGTGAGCCCAGCCAGTCGGCCCGCCCTCGGCCCCAGGAGGCCTGGCCCTTTCCTCAAGGGCTTATGGCTGTCTGAGTCTGCCCCAAATATCTGGGCATGCCCACTTGAAGGGAGATCCCTCAGAGAGGGCCTCTGGAGAAGCTGCACACTTCCTCTGATGAAGCTGCTACCCCAGAAATCAAACCCTCCCTGAGCAAGATCTGTTCCACACCCGGGCCTGCCTGTCTGTTGTCCCAGAGCTCAGGCCGGCCATCCCCATATTTGCCAGTGGGAACTGAGACCTGAGTCTGCAAGTCTCTGCAAGGAGGAAGTTTCTTTTCCCACAAGAACCACAAAGGGACAGATAGGAACGGCCCTAGGACTGAGCATATTCCACCCTGATGGCCTTCCTCTGGGCCACTCCAGGGGAAAACCTCTGTACCAGTTAGCCTCCAAGCAGTACCTGGCACAGTGCCTGCTGTGAGCAACAGCTCTGCCCTGGACTCTCTGGGCAAATCAGAAAGCTGGGCCCAGCTGTGGCCACAGAGAATGGCCTGGGGAGGGCAAAAGCTCATGCCAAAGGCCAGGCATGGCCAGTGGGTCTCAGGGCACATCCAGGCCTGCTCCAGGCTCTCTGACCATGTGTCCCTAGGGAGCAGACACAGCAGGAATGGGGACCCCAGAACCAAATGCAAGAAATCTCTTCCCCACCCACAAGAACCAGCAGTGTGGCCTAAGCTAGGGACTCCCTGGGGGCACAGGTGCATAAGGTTGGCAGGGTGCCTTCCCAGTCACTCGGGCCCTACATTGCCTTACTCACCTGGGTATGAGCAGTCAACTCCAACTTCAGCTGGCACTCCTCGCTGGGGCCCAGCAGGCCATGTCTGGGGGAGACTGTCACCATGCAGGAATCTGCTTGGTGCCCTAGGAGCTGGCAGACATGAGTGAGACTGTTGGCATTTACTGGGCTCCCAGAATGGACCAGTATCCAGAGAGCGCTCAGCACTGCTGCATGCAATGCTAGAGACTGGCAGACTGGGGCCCGCAGCAAAACTGACAGGGCTGGGTGCTCACTTCTGGGGATAAACCAGGGGTCCCTTCTCCTCTCCTCCCCAACCCTGGATGGAATTTACCACTTGCTGGGAGGTTGTCTGGACTAAAGAAACTGCCCTTGAAGGCCCCGAGGGATGGGCAGCAGAAGGCAGATGCTTCTGGTGCACATGGATCTGGCCTTACGTCCCACAACACTCAGAGCTCCCTAGTCAGCCACAGGCAGGAGCAGCACCACAACTGGGCTCCAACAGCTACCTGGGCCAGTCATGGGCAATGCAGGCTGGGAGGCTCTAGCTGTGTTCACCAGAAACTGCTTCTTGGGCAGGGAACTGGAATTCCCTAGAGGCAGGGCAAGAAAAAGCTGGACCAGATACCCTGCTCCTTTGAGGAGCTTTTACGCACACTGTGGAACAAGGGACAGGCTGTGGGAGGGAGGCTGAGTATCTCTGTTCTGCGAGGACATTTGGGGGACAATGCCCCGCCTCTACATGGGCCTCTGTTGCTGAGGGCTGCAGACTGCTGCCTGATGCTGTGGGCTCACTCACCTTGCCCCAGTGGAACTGGGTGGGCAGGAGGGTGCCATTGATAAGTGTGATGGTTGTCCTCGTAGGCACACCCAGGTAGAGATTTCTAACCTCCACCTGGCTGCTCTGTAGGTACACATGGGGCTTCTGTACCTCAGCATACACAGGAAGGTAGCTGGAACACAAGGAAACAAAAGGCATACTGATCAGAAAAGAAGTAAAGCTGTCCCTATTTCTAGATGACATGCAGTCTATGTAGAAAATCCCAAGGTATCTGTATTTTTAGAAACTCTAGAACTAATGAGTGGGTTTGGCAAAGTTTCAGGGTATAAGATCAATATACAAACATCAATCACATTTTTATACACTAACAATGAACACATGGAAACCGAAATTTAAAATATAGTACCATTTATAATTGTTCAAAAAGTAGAAATCTCGGGGGTAAGAGAAATTGTTGCAAGAACACTGTAGGCTTATTTCAAAGTGGCTTAATTTCACTTTTCCTCTGAGCATATTTCAGAATGGCTACTTCCCCTCCCCATCCCACCCTGGCTAAACAAGAATTTTTTTCCAGTTTTCATCATGAGAACCTACTGAGCCCCCAGGATTTTTAAACTCTTAAGCTAGCCTATACTCAGCCACCAGGAATTTGTTGAAGCAACCATTTAAGTGCTCTTCTGCTTCAGGTAAACTGATCTGTATTCTCAGTATTTGCCTGTATCTCCAGCTTTTGGGATGGCCATTTGTCCTGTAACCTCATTTCTCTGATACATCTAAGAAAAATCATCGTTTCAGTTTGTTCAGTCTTTTCTTGTTGTGAGAGCAGGAGCTTGATGGGCAAGCTCTTTACATGTCTGAATGGCTGAAGGTATTTTGTAGGTATGATTAATGTTCATAATCAGTTAAGTTTAAGTAAAGGAGATTATCCTAGATAATCTAGATGGGTCTGATTCAATTAGTTGAAAGGTCTTTTTTTTTTTTTTTTTTTTTGAGACAGAGTCTCACTCCGTCACCCAGGCTGGAGTGCAGTGGTACGATCTTGGCTCACTGCAACCTCTACCGCCCCGGGTTCAAGTGATTCTCCTGCCTCAGCCTCCCGAGTATCTGGGACTACAGGCATGTGTCACTGTGCCCTGTGAGTTTTTGTATTTTTAGTAGAGATGAGGTTTCACTGTGTTGGCCAGGCTGGTCTCAAACTCCTGACCTCGAGTGATCTGTCCACCTTGGCCTCCCAAAGTGCTGGGATTACAAAGGTGAGCTACCATGCCTGGCCACTAAAAGGTCTTAAAAGCAGGAATGGGTTTACCCAGACAAAGAAATTCCATGTGTTTATAACAGGTTCATCTTGTCCCCAAAAATGCCAGCACGCCCTTCCTGAAAACCTGCCCTACAGATTTTAGGCTTGCCTGGCTAGTCTCTATAGTTGTGTAAACTGATTCTTTGTAATAAATTTCTTAATAGGTTATTAAGAAATAAATATTAAGCATTGACTGATACAACCATATCAAGGTAAATTCATATGTAAATACAAAAGACAGAATAAATGTATTTTTGCATACTTTTCTATCTGATTTAAAGGGCAACTACATCAACCAATAACTATAAAACTGTCTTGATAGGCCTATAATGTATAAATATGCAATTTGTATGACAATAATAGTACAAAGGAAGGGGAGAGAATAGAGCTGAGCTATATTACAGTAACATTTCAGACTATTGAAATTAAGTTGATGTTAATCTAAACCAGACTGTTTGGAAATTAAGATATTAACTATAAAGCCCTGGACAAGTAGTAAGAAAATAACTTTTTAAAAAGTAAAAGAAACATGGAAACTAAAATGGCATACTAGAAAATACCTATCTAACAAAGGAGAAGGCAATAATGGAGGAATGCAGGAACAAAAACACAAAATGCATACAGAAAACAAATAGCAAAATGGGAGATGTAAGTTCTACTTTATCAGTATTTACATTAAATATAAATGGATTAAACAATCCAATCAAAAGGTAGAGATTAGCAAAATTGATTTTTAAAAAATGATCCAAGTATATGCTGCTTACAAGAGACACTTTAGATTCAAAGACACAAATAGTTTAAAAGAAAAAGGATGGAAAAATATATATCATGCAAACAGTATCCAAAAGAGAGCTCCAGGAGATATATGAATGTTAGATAAAATAGGCTTTAAGACAAAAATTATTATTAGAGACAAGGAAGGATATTCTATAATTATAAAAAGATCAATTAGAAAGATATAACAATTATAAACATGTATGTATCTAACAACAGCACCCCAAAACACATGAAGCAAAAACTGACAGAATTGAAGGAGAAGTCAACAATTCAACAATAATGGTTGGAAACTTCAACAGCCCATTTTTTAATAATGGAAAAACAACTAACCAGAAGATAAACATTGAAATAGAAGATTTAAACAACACTATGAACCAAACAGAACCAGCAGGCAACACTCTACACAATAACAGCAGAATACATATTTTTCTCGAGCACACAAGGAATATTCTCCAGAATAGCCCGTAAAACAAGCCTCAATAAGTTTTAAAGGACTGCAATTATATAAAGTGGGTTCTCCTACAACAATAGAATCAAATTAGAAATCAACAGAAAGAAATTTGTGAAACAAAAATATGTGCAAATTAAATAACACGTTCATAAACAACTCAAATAAGAAACCACAAGAAAAATTAGAAAATACTTTTATATCAATGAAAATGAAAACATGATTTATGAAAAGTTATAGGATACAGCTAAGGCAGTGGTAAGAGGAAAATTTATATTTGTAAATACCACTTTCTTTAAACAAAAAAAAAAGAAAGAAAGATTGCAAATCAAAAACCTAAGATTTCACCTTAGGAAACTAGAAAGAGCAAACTAAACCCAAAGCAACTGGAAGGACAGAAATAATAAAGACAAGAAAGCAGAGACAAATGAAATAGAAAATAGAAAAACATTACAGAAAATCAACAAAAGCAAAAGCTGGTTCTTTGAAAATATCAACAACATTGATAAACCTTTATCTAGACTAGACTGACCAAGAAAAATTTGCTCAAGACTCAAATTAGAGAAATCAGGAATGAAAGTGGAGACATCACTACTGATCATACAGAAATAAAAATAATTATCAGAGAACACCACTAACAACTATGTACCAACAATTACATAACAGATAAAACTGACAAATTCCTGAATTCCTAGAGTGATGCAAACTACCAAAACTGAGTAAAGAAAAACATCTTTTTCTGGGGAGGTGAGGGGTGGGGTACAGAGTCTTGCTCTGTTGCCCAGGCTGGAGTGCAGTGGCACAATCTCGGCTCACTGCAGCCTCTGCCTCCCAGGTTCAAGCTATTCTCATGCCTCAGCCACCCGAGTAGCTAGGATTGCAGGTGCACACCACCACACTGAGCTAATTTTTGTATTTTTGGTAGAAATGGGGTTTCCCCATGTTGGCTAGCCTGGTCTTGAACTCCTGACCTTAGGAGATGTGCCAACCTCAGCCTCCCAAAGTGCTGGGATTCCAGGAATGAGCCACTGTGCCCAGCCAAGAAAAAAGTCTAAATTGACCTATAATAAGACATTCAGTTACAGACATACCTCATACTTACTATGCTCTGCCTTATTGCACTTCACAGATACTGTGATTTTTACAAATTGAAGGTTTGTGATAATGCTGCATTGAGTAAGCCTATCAATGTCATTTTTCCAATTGCATGTTCTCGTTTCATGTCTCTGTGTCATGTCTTGCAAACTTTTTTGTTATAACTGTTATGGTAATCTGTGATCAGTGATCTTTGACGTTACTACTGTAATTGTTTTGGGGTGCCATAAACAGCAACCATATAAGACAATGGGCTCAACTGGTAAATGCAGTGTGTGTTTTGACTCTCTACTTACTAGTCATTCCCTTGTCTCTCTCCCTCTCCTCAGGCCTCCCTATTCTTGAGACACAACAATATTGAAATTAGACCAACTAATAACCCTACAATAGCCTCTAAGTCTTCAAGTGAAGAGTCATATTATCTCACTTTCAATCAATGATTAAGCTAAAAATGATCAAGCTTAGTGAGGAAGGCATATCCAAAGCTGACACAGGCAGAAAGCTAGCTTTGTGCCAAACAGACAAATAGTGAATGCAAAGAAATGTAATATCTAGCAAATGCCCTATTTGTGAAAATTTTCAAATAAAAGATAATAAAGCAAATATAATGCTATGCAAACAAGGAAAAGAAAATAGGAGAAAGAAAGAATGTGATCAGGTTAACTGATAAAACAGAGGAGAACAAAACTGCTGCTTGAAATCCCTGCACAGGTTACATGCAATGCAATCTTTAACGATGGAATGAGGGCATCAAAGGGCAGGGGAGCTGAGCAAAACACTGCTGAAGATCAATTGGCTTAGCCATGTCAGGGCTCCAGCCCCAGAGCTCAGAGCAACACATGGAATAGTGAGCTGCCTCAGGCACAGAAGTCAAATATCACATGATCTCACTCTTAAGTGGGTGCTAAAAATGTGTACATATGGACATAGAGATTGGAATGACAGACAATGGAGACTTGGAAGGGTGAGGGCGTAGGAGCGAAATGGGTGACGAGAAATTCGTTCATGGGTACAATGTATGCTATTTGGGTGATGGATACTCTAAAGCCCTGACTTGACCACTATATAATCTACACATGTAACAAAATTGCACACGTACCCCATACATTTGTACAAATAATAAAAATTAAAACTGAAAATTAAGAAAAAGGCTGGACTGCCACAGCATTTGCCCCCACTGAAGACTGTAGGTGTCATGCTGGAGAGAGGCCAGGGCAGAGCCTGCAGTAACATTGGACCTCTCAACTGTCACGAGGAAGAAACAACCAAAAAGATGCTATTCCTCCATTCTTATTTATGAATGAAGGCACAGATTGATTTGTGTAGCTGGCCAGTGTGGGTTTTCTCCACTGTTTGTTTAGGGCTGTTTTCCCCAAAGGTCCCTTTCTCTGATGGATTCAGGCTAGCTGTGTGCTCTGAGGGTGGTGACTCACATGTACTTTACCCCTTAGAAGAGGGGTGCTCTCCACATCTACCCCCTTTTACTCAGAAGCAACTTACACCACCAGCTCCTTAGGCAAATCAATTTCCTCCTCCATTCAAAAACAGGACTACACAGAAGTAGAAGAAAGCTCAAAAAGTAAAGGAGAAGCACTCCAACATCTGGGAAAACAGAAATTAGTTTTCTTGGGGGAACCTGAGAGGCTGCTGCATTGATAAGACTATAACAGATTACTATAGAAAAGGAAAGACCCAAGACCAACAAAGCTTGACATTTCAAAACATGATTGCCGCTTCTGGAGACAGATCCTCCTGCCACCCAGTAGGGGAAGGGGCGGGCACACAACCCACACAAGAGCAAGCAGAGCCCATCTCTGAAAAGAGCTAGATTCGCTTTCAGAGGTTGTTAAGCTGGGAGTGTGTGAGCCTGGAGCTCTAAGTGGCCTCTCCCCAAGGCAGAGTGCTAAGGGCCCTTGTCGACAGGGGAGAGAAAGGCCCACAAAGAAAGAGCAGCAGATGTGAGTGTTGGGACTGGGATGGAGGTAGGGAAGTGGGAAAGAGGGTAGAGAAAGAGAGAAAGCAGAAGACCAGACAAAGGGAAAGGGTTGGGCCCTTGGATTCAGCAAGGTGGGAATGCCCAGTTACATGAGCCAGTGCTTCCTCTTTTTTGCCTAAGTTGGTAATGTCTGTGTTTCCATCACCTGCTACTATAAACATTCTGATAATACAAGGTCCTTGCAGGAGAAAGAACAGAGACAGAAAAGGAAAGGAAATATGCAAAGACTTAATAGAAAGCCCTTCCCCTGAGCAGCAGGCAGACTTAGCCTTCACATCTAATGCCTGCAAAGTGCCCTGAAGGACCAGTGCAAAGACTCATATCTAGACCTGTATTTGTTATCACAGGAGAGGACATTCGAACAACTGTCAGATGGTCAAGTATACAAAGTCCGACAACATTTGTCATGGTGAGAGTGTGGGGTAGTGGCTAGTCTCACACACTGTAGGCAGAAGTATAAAATGACACAGTCTTTTTGGAGGATAATTCAAGAGCATCCATAAATATTTAAATGAGCATTTAAATGTTTTTACAATGAAACACCAAATATATGCAAAAATGAGAATAAAACATATATACAGTTTAAACATATATATAGTTTAATAATAAAACAACATCTATGTACTACCTCCACACAACTTTAGAAACAAAATATTATCACCAGCCAGCTTAAGAAAATGAATATATATATATATATATATATATATTTTTTTTTTTTTTTTTGAGATGGAGTCTCGCTCTGTTGCCCAGGCTGGAGTGCAGTGGCACGATCTCAGCTCACTGCAACCTCCGCCTCCAGGGTTCAAGTGATCCTTCTGCCTCAGCCTACCAAGTAGCTGGGACTACAGGTGAGCACAACCACACCTGACTAATTTTTGTATTTTTAGTAGAGACGGGGTTTCACCACATTGGTCAGGCTGATCTCGAACTCCTGACCTCGTGATCCGCCTGCCTCGGCCTCTCAAAGTGCTAAGATTACAGGTGTGAGCCACCACGCCCAGCAGGAAAATGAATATTTTATTTGAAAATAATTTGGGAAGGAGTGGGGAGAAGGAGATAGGGGATACGGATGAAACAGTACTTGCAGTGAGTTGACAATTATTGAAGGGAGGAAAGAGTACATGGGGGTTTATTACACTATTGTCTTTGTTTTTATATATGTGAGAAGTTTTCCACTAGAAAGAAAGAGAGAGAAGGAGGGAAGTGGGGGAGTGGAGGGAGAATGAAGAAAAAAAGGAATACTACTAAAATCTTTGAAACCTCTAGCATGTTCCTCCCAGAATATAATGGTGTGTGCTCATCTAAATATGTCACACTTTTTTTAATGTCCATTCTCCCGTTGACAGACAGTGTTTTTTTTCTAGTTTATCCTGTAGGAACAGTCCAGCCTGAGCATTCCTGCATGAGCACACATCTCCCACTGCGCATGTATAAGGATTTCCCTGGGACTATACTCAGAAGGGCAAACACTAGCTAATGCTAAAGTAGTTTCGAAAGTGGTTATACTAATTTACATCCCTTTAGTACACACACCCTAGAAAGATATATACATAATATAATCAGTGGATCGTCTCTAGGGAATGGCTTGCAGGTCATTTTGAGTTTCTTTTCTGTAATTTACAAATTTGATAGAATACTAATTTTCTGGATTCAATGGTTTTAAATCCAGAACATCTCTAGATAAATATGTAATATAGATAAATACACCACAAATATGCATAGAGTTTGTTGTAGTGACTCTTCCCACGGCCCCCTTACCTCCAGGCCCCATTTTCCACCTCCAGCTCCAGGACGGTCTCCAGATGCTGGCAGTGCCGGGCCTCCAAGGTGATGTCCACCCTGCACTCCCCCAGAGAGTGAAGCTGGCCACTTGAAGGCTCAATGTCGAAGGGAGACACCTGCCCCGGAGAACACTCAGGAGGATGAGCACTGAGGACACTTGGAATTGCAGAGGAACTGGGGGCTGGCCATGCCCAACCAAGGTCGCCCCTAAGCTGCCCCAGCTCTTCCAAGAACCATCTGGGATCCAGAAACAGGCAAGCAGGTAGGGGACCAGAGCCACAAGAGTCTCGGGATTAAGAGCATAGAAACTGAGTCTCCAAGTAAAGGAATACGTAAGCCAGAGGGCCCCATGCCCTGGCCCGGATCTGAGAGATAGAAGGTGGAGGGAGGTGCTCCAGGGAAAATGGGGAGAGTTAGGGAGCCAGAGGAGAGCTGGTGAGCCAAACTAGGGGGGTGGCCCTCTGAGCAGCTTCAACTGAGGAAAGCCACCAGGTCACTAATTTGGGGGTGGGGAGAGGCTGCTGTGGCCACAGATTTCTCCTTTGCACCCACATGGTCTTTCTCCCACCCCCTCCTTCTGTCCCCCACTGCAGTTTCAGCTTTATTTACCGCCCCCCTGCCCTGTCTGCCCCTCCTCCCATGCCAGGCACACACACAAAGGGAGAGGGGAAGGGAAAGAGCAGGAAGGAAAGTGTCCCCATCTGGGGAGGGCTCTTTACATTCCATTCTTCCTGCCCTGACTGAGAGAGGACACTTGGCCCTGTAAGGAAGGAGCACTTTGCTTTATTTTGTCTTTGTTGCTCATGTGCATCTCCCTTGGAGCTCTGGAGCTCTGGGGGTGGCTGTAGTCTGGGGTTGGGTTTCAGCAGCTCTGTGTCCCCTAATCTGAGACCATCTAACAAACCCCAACTCCCAACATTCTTTTGAGAGCTCAAAAGAATAGAGTGCAGAGAACTGTAGAGACGGGATTCCCATCAGCCTTGCTTATGACATAAATCTTACAATACTATAACATTGGCAATTATTTCCATTATAAAACATAATTATTCTTCACAGTAGGAAAACACCACAGACTGGAAACTAGAGAAGAGGGATCAGGTGTGATGCTGCTACCCATCAGCCGTACACGCTGGGGAAGCCCTGCCCCTTCCAGTCTCTCCTCTATCAAATAAGGAGGCTGACTGGGGTCTGTAAGCTTCCAACTGTGCTCTGGAAAATCCCAGGAAATCCCTGGAAGTGCAGGGGACTGGAATGTGGGGAGAAGCAGGATGGGGCAGAGGTGCCTAACAAGGGGGTCTCTGGGTGGCTAGTGCAGTCACACTTTATTCTATGTACTGGGCTTTTGCATAAAGTTTCACTTGAAGAAAGGGTTCAAATGCCTTGGCTAAACATAACGTGGACACTAAAGACACTGATGCCACCCTGCCCCCAGCCCCATCCCAGCCCAAGCCCCAGCCTTAGTCTTCTGTGGTTTCAGGATCCATGGTGGGAGATTAATGAGCCCTGGAGGGGAGAGCATTGAACTCCAAGCCTGTGTAATAGGTACTTGGCAATGGCGTTGGCAATTTGATGCACACTGTCATAAACTCTAGGTTTCAGAGTGCCCAGCTACAGGCTGTCAGATAAAGGAGCAAGGCCTCCTTGGAATGGAAAGTCCACTTCCCTGGAGAAAAGGAATGCACACTAGCAAAATAAGGTATATGCGTGGCTTGGATTGTCTTCCCTGGGCTCCCTAATACAGAAGGAGAAGTGTGCGGTGTTCTGACTCGGAAGGCAAGTGGGCAAGCAGGATGGGGACCTCGGTGGAAAGCAGCCAGAAGGAGAGTGCAGTCACCAAACAGACATGGCCAGGGTCTCACATGTGTGGTCCACCAGGGAGCTGCAGCCATACCGTGGTGAAGGGGCAGTGATGTACGACTCACTGTGGACACTTTGCAAGTAGCTGGTGCTTTGTGTGACTTTGTCTTGTTTCAAATCACCCATTGCATTTAAATATGATGATGATAATACTTAGCTGCTTTTTTTCTACTTTTATCGTGAAAAGAAAAGTGCTACTTGAGTGGAAATAAATCTTGAATTTTCTTTTTGGAGCCTTGGGTTTGGGCTGCCAGCCTGTGACCAGATGCCATCTGGTAGTAGATCTCTGGGAGGATCCGAACCTTCCAGAGAGTGGGGAGGAGGTGGGAATGTGGCCAGAGCAGCAGCAGCCTTGGAGGCTTCCTGCCCAACCTAGCTGCCCATTTCTTCCTGCCTCGGGCGGCTCTGATGAGGGAGAAACCCATGCCCTATTTCTGAATCCGATGGTAGCAAAAGGCACAGGAAATGCTGGTGGGGGGTTACAATTGGCTGTAGAGAGGAGCTGAGCTGCCTCAGCGATGGGGAGAACCGGAGGCACCGCCAGGCGGAAGTCACCAGGCAGGCTTTTCCTCCCCCAGCCTCGAAGTTCTGATCTAAATGCACCAGGGCAAGTTCGACCAGGACAAGCTAAATGGGCTCATTGTGGGGGCACCACAGGAACCAGCAGTGCCCGACTTACATCCTCAGGCCTTTCTTGGAGGCAGACTGGGCTCTCCTTCATGCACCACGTGGCTGGGAGCTGGCTGACGTTCCGGATCTGGATGGAGTTTGTGGCTTTCTGCCCCAGGCGGAGCAGACCAAACTGAAGGGCTGAGACGTTGATGATGAGGGCAGGCCCCTGAGACACCCAGAGGGCCTGTCACTGGGCCACCTGGGGATGGCTCTGTGTCCCAGCCCTGCCACCTCCCTGGGCCCACCCCGCTGCCCAGCTCCACCTGCAGCACCTTAAAGGCTGCCTCAATGTGTAACACCACTGGCGAGGGCGAGTCTTCGATTTCACACAGCAGGTCCTGGCTTGTGGGGCCGGGGACACCCCCAGTAAAGTTCAACTCAAAATCGCCGACCTCACTGGGCTCTGAGAGAGAGAGGGAAAGGGAGAGGCGGAGAGGAGAAGCAGGGGCAGTTTCCTCCTATGGTTGGGCCCAGACATCTGGCTTGCAAGGACTTCTCATCTCCCTCACATCCCAGGCCTCAGCCAGAGCAGTCACAGGACACCAAGAGCCCTGCACAAGCCCCTTTAACTCTGAAGATTTCTTCCTGAGCCAGCAGGTCACAACCCCTCCTGCAGTCCCCAAGGTACCTATGACCCCCGTGCCGGGCTCCACTTCAATGATGTGGCAGTCGCTGATCTTCCCCCACAGGTATCTGATGGGTGACTTGCTGTTGTTCCACATCTGAAAGACACCCGAGACCAGGCTGCCCATTCACTGCTCCTTCATGTCAATTCTGTACCTGCTGAAGGACTGTAGGGTTGTGGGCTCGCAAAGAGTCCACATGACACTTCCTGGCTAATTCCTGGCCACCCAAAGCGATGGGCCTCCCAACCCAAAAGCATCCTCCCTCCACACTGCAGTACACGTGGCTGACATATTCTGCCAAGGACGGGAATGGGTTCCATAGCCCTAACTTTCAGAGGATTCTGGGAGGCTGATAAAATAAGACAGCCGTGCCTGGCCTACACATCTGTGCAAGTCAAGTTGGGTTCAAGGCCCTGAGAACAGCCTTAGCCTTCATGCAGTGGCTGCTGCCATCTGTCCCTCCTGCTACATCCTCCTTACACTCGCACCCATGTCAGCACAGCCTCGGCCAGCCTAGGCAGGGGAGAGACAATGACCTACCTTAAAAGTCTTCTTCACATTTATGCCAATGTAGTTCTCCCCTGGGATGATGAGGGCATATGGCTGTAAGAGAACCTGGAAAGGTTCTACTGAGCCTTTCACCTCGATTTCCAGGACGATCACATCATCCACAGAGTAGGAGGAGTGCCCCAGGTTCTCCGCTTCTGAACTAAACACAAACCCATCGTGAGCTAGGAGCCGACACACCTGGAAGCACGTCCTAGCGTGTCCCTGCCTCTGTCCCACATGTTTGGCCTTGTGAAAAGAAAACACTCCCTAACCCACAGCTCCTGAGTCCCCTAAATCAGAGGCATTAGCCAGTGCCTGAAAGGTGATGAGCACCAATAGCTGTGACAGTGGGTTAGTCTAAGGACTGGGACAGGGGCACTGCCCTGCTGCCTCCAGGGACCACTCTGCAGCCTCCAGCCTGGGATCTCTGCACCGGGCTGGCTGGAGCCCCAGCCTGAAGGTTTACACTGTGGGGGCAAAGACTTCCCTCCGCACTCACCACCCCCCAGTTTGGTTCCCCAAGAGCAGCAATGGGCCTGGGGCACAGCTCCAAAGTTCCTGGGGTGGCCTCATAGTGAGTTTAGCGAGCTTAGTGTGCTCAGCTCATTGCAGGGCTGGGTTGCAGGGCAAGGCAGAAAAATGCTCCCACTCCCCAAAGCCTGCGGGGGCCAGGCTGCCCACTTCCCCTCGCCTGATACCTTCCCCAGGAGAACCCCCAAGGTAGGTGAAGTCCCAGCTGAACACTTCTCATCCAGGGCCCAGTTTCTCTCACCTTACAGGCTCTGGGACTTCCTCTAGAACCATCTGGAGCACACTGTGAAAATCTCTCAGCTGCAAGGCAAACACAGTGCCCTGAAAACACCACCGCGTTCCAGCAGGTTGTCCTGGAGATGGCTGGGGCATGGCAGGAATTCTTCCTCCCCTTAGCCTAGAAGGACCTTCTGAAAACCCAAGGATGCTTCCCTGCTGCCTCCTCCCCTCCTTAGGAAAGTGAAGTTGCTGCCAGAACATGAGCCAGGACTCAGGGACCTGTCTCAGCTGGGCCTGGGAGCAAGAAGGAAAGGAAAGTCCTTCCTGATGCTGACAAAGCCCCTCAACATGTCTGAAGCACCATACCTTCCCAGGACAGACAACGAGGCAGCTGGATGCTGGGACTAGAGGCAGGATCACTCATCTCAGTCCCAAACCCACTAACAATGGCCCTGGAGCATCCTTTTCATGCCCAGCTTGAATTCCCCTCCAGCCTAACTGTGGCCCACAGGGCTTCACTCCACGTTGGGGCCAGCGCTGTGCTAACCTGGCCCTCAGGTCCCTGCACCTCACTCTGTCTAGGGGCTGCTGTGGTATGGATGGGGATGGTAATGTTTTTGCCATAGTAGACATGTGGGAGACACCCAGAGCTGGGGAAAGTGGCTCAGGGTCTTGCTGCAGACAGGGTGAGTCTGGGATCAGGACCAGACAAAATGAGCTGCTTTGCCCCGCACACCAGGTGTGTACTCCTTCCCAACTCAGCCAAGTGCTGGCCTGGGCAGGATGGCACCTCAGTGGGCCCAGCTGTGGCTTCAGTGTGATTAAAGAACACAGGTTGGGGGTCTAAAGATACAATCCAACCACGTGTGGCTACTGAGATGACACCATTTGAACCTCATGAGGAGAAAAGCTCAGGATGAACTCGTGGTCTGTGTGGGGGCTGAGAACCCCCTTCCTGGGCATGATGGAGAAGGCGGTCTCCTTGTCGGGGTGGCACTTGATGCTGCCCATGCTGAAGAATTCTCCAGGCATGAGGGGCTGTAGGTTGGGCTTCATGATCTGCCAGTAGAAGGCCAGCTCCACGTGCCTGTGGGGGCAATGCATCTAAGGCCATGTCCCAGTTCTGCTGGGAACAGGTCCCTCCACCCCATGCCTCCCCGCCCTGCTCCAGGAGGGAGCAGCAAAGGACCTAGGAACAGGAAGAGACCAGGTCAGCCTTCACAGCCTTCCAACGGAGGAGCCTGGGTTGGGGGGACCCGGGTGAGGGGTAGCAGGTGGGTGAAGGAGTCTAAGACAGAGACTATGTAAGAGAGCCCCTCACTTTCCAGCCATGGCAGCTGGAGGTTGGAACTACCATGACTCAGGGGACATGGTAAGTCAGGAATTCATGCTCCAGTCATTAAAGTGGAGGCGTCTATGCATCACCCCCCAATATCGGGAATATCTTCTGCAGTGTCTCTCACCACATGAGTTTCCAAGGTTTGCCACATCAACCCCATCCCTGCCCTCTGCCTTTCCTGCTGTGGGCTCCCAGGACACTGTGTCCAGAAAGATATGTGCCCACTGGCTGCCAATAGGAACAGTGGCAACTCCACAGCACGGGAGGGGCAGGACTTGCAGCTATCCTGGCTGGCAGAGTCCTGTGTAATGCCTAGGGTCCCCAGGGCAGCCCTGGTTGGGAGGCTCCCTGAGATTTGTCCTGGTGTCATGGTGGTACTCAGAGGTGGGTCAAGAAATAAATGGCAAGGAGAATGAAACGTACAGACCACAGTCTGTCTGCCTTTGGGACTTGGATGGATTCCCCTACACGGCATGGTATGTCCTCTCTGGAAAGCTGTGGCTGGCTAGGGAGGGTCCAGGATGATTTGGGGCAGCACTGTCTAACCTAACTTCCTGAAGGGATGGAGATCTCATAGATCTGCACTGTCCAATATGACAGCCACTAACTACATGTGGCTCGTGCCACTGAGGAAGTGAGCTCTTAATTTAATTTTAATTGATTTAAATGTAAGTAGCCAAGAGTGGCTACTGGTTTCCATGATAGACTGTGTCAATCTGGATCCCTCAATTGAATCTGGATATCCATTCTGTGCCCAGTCTTCCCCAGGCCCTTGGAAGGACCTCCTGTCTCACTGGGACTCAGGGCCAGGTAAGCAAGGAGAAGGGTTGGGTATTGGGGCAGACACAGGGGTTACCCACGTAGCATTTCGAATAATCAGCTGCTTCCTAGCCGTGGACCGAAGGTTTTCAGGCTCAAATCGTATGAAGTGCTGGGCTGTTAAGTCTGTGAGCTCTCCAGGGTCTGGTTGGCTTTTTTCACCAGAAATATAGATCAGATCCAAAGCAATCAGCTGCCCAATTCCTGCCAAAGTTGGGTAACTGAAGTCAGTGAAGGCTCACTAGGGCTGAAATCTGGCCAAGACTGCTGCAGGACCCATCCTCCATCCACATGCAGCTGGCCTTGACCATGATTCTTGCAAGCCCACACTGGAGGGAAAAGGAGGATATTCGCGCACAGGTTAACATTCTCACATCTTTGAAGACCAAAAGGAGGCGATTTTGAGAACCTAGCATATAGCAGGCACTCAATTAATGAGGAAGGGAGAGAAGGGAGAAAAGGAGGGAGGGAAGGAGTAAGGAAGGAGGGAGGAAGGGAGGGAGGAAGGAAGGAAGGAAGGGAGGGAGGAGCGACCAGGGGCATCTTGTTGCAATTCCTAGGATGCCTCTTCTAACCCTACAGAAATCTAGAGGTGGCTCTGGCTGTTTATGTGTGAGTCACTGGCAACTCCCCAAAGGAGATCAAAGTGACTTTCAAAATGAAACAATGAAAGATTTCACATCAGGTTTCCATCTGTCTCTTGCTAGAAGGCTCCTTGGACTGTCTTGCAGGCCACACTGGCTTGGGTCTCCAAAGTCAGACCAGAGCAAGGGGCCCAAAACTAGACTCTGGCACCTGGAGGCTGCAGCATTCTCAATGTGCGCTCCTGACACAGAGAGGGTACAGCTTGGCGGCTGCCAATGCTAGTGCGGTCAGTGGCCCCTGGAGCTGGGGCAGCCCCTCCAGCCCTGACCCTGGGAGTGCACTCAAGCCCACCTATGGTCACCAGCTCCTTTATCTGGCAGTTGTCGCACATGATGATGAAGGTCTGCTCTGCCTTTCCTAGGCTCTTAGGGCAAAACAAGACCTGGGGGAGAGAAGGGTTCTTCTGTTACCTCCCATTAAAGGGCTTCCACCCTCCCTGCCTCCCACCCTCCTCCTCTCAGACACACACCCCTTTCTTTGCTCTTCACTCCCTGCTCCCCTCCCTGCCGCCTCCCACTTTACTCCTAAGGCCAAGTGTTTGACCCTGGCTCCACCCCAGAGAAAAGCAGGGAGCAAGCTGAAAGGATATGAAGATGAAGTTCACAGAGACCAAAATACAAATGGTCCTTAAATGAATGACAACACATATCCTCATTCATAATAAGAGAAATGTCAATGAAAACCATCCAGAAGAACGGCTTTTTTACCCCTCATTACTGGCAAAGAGCTGAAGGTGAGCTGTCATAAATGCGATGATTTGTTTTCTATTTTTTTCCCCATTTCCCCCAACCTCCAGCCCCAGTAACCACCATTATACTCTCTGCTTTTATGAGTTCAATTATTTAAGGTCCAACATATAGGTGCAATCATGCAGTATTTGTCTTTCTGTGCTTGGCTTAACATAATATCCTCCAGACTTATCCATGTTGTCACAAACCACAGGATTTCCTTCTTTTGCAAGGCTGTTATTCCATTGTGTACATATACCTCATTTTCTTTATCCTCTATCAATAGACACTTTGGGTGATTCCATAGCTTGCCTATCGTGAATGATGCAATGAACATAGGAGTGTGGATATCTTTTAAATGGTATCTTTTGAGCCCAGGAGTTAGAGGCTGCAGTGAGCAATGATCACATCACTGCACTCCAGCCAGATTTCATTTGTATATATACCCAGTAGTAGGACTGCTGAATCATATGGTAGTTCTATGTTTAATTTTTTGAAGGAACTCCACATTATTTTCCACAACGGCTGTACTAATTTACATTCCCATCAACAGTGGGCAACGGTTCCCTTCTCTCCACATCCTCGCCATCACATGCCTTTCATCTTTCTGATAATAGCCATCTAACGGGTGTCAGGTGAGAGCTCACTGTGGTTTTAATTTGCATTTCCCTGATGATTAATTATGTTGAGAATGTTTTCATATACTCGTTGACCATTTATATGTCTTCTTTTGAGGAATGTCTATTTGGTCTTTCGCCCATTAGAAAAAGCAGGTTGTTTTCTTGCTGTTGAGTTAGGTTCCTTATACATTTTGGGAATTTACCCCTCCTCAGATGTGATAGTATTTTCTCCCATTTCACAGATTGTCTCTTCACTCTGTTGCTTGTTTCCTTTGCTGTGTAGAAGCTTTTTAGTTTGAGGTAATCCCATTTGTCTACTCATGTTTGTTTTTTTGTTTGTTTATTTGTTTTGTTTTTTGAGACAGGGTCTCACTCTGTCACCCAGGCTGGAGTGCAGTGGTGTGATCGTTTCTCACTGCAGCCTCTAACACCTGAGCTCAAGCGATCCTCCCACTTTAGCTGCCCAAGTAGCTGAGACCACAGGGGCAAGCCACCACATCTGGCTAGTATTTAAAATTCTTTTCTAGAGATGGGGTCTCCTTATGTTGCCTAGGCTGGTCTCAAACTCCTGGGCTCAAGCAATCCTCCCACCTCAACCTCCCAAAGTGTGAAGCCACCAAACCTGGCCCCTATTTTCACTTTTGTTGCCAGTGCTTTTGAAATCATATACAAAAAAATCATTGCCCAGACCAATGTCATAGAGATTTCCCCTATTTTCTTCTAGTAGTTTTATATTTTCAAGTCTTACATTTAAACTTTAATCCATTGTATTAATAAGTAGATTTTTGTATACAGTGAGAGATATGGGTCTAGTTTCATTCTGATACATGCAATGATATTTTGTCTTGATTTTCTTCAAAATCATCTAGAAGAGCAGGGTGGGGATTGGCTGAGGGAAATGGAGGGGTAGAGATGTAACAAGATTGGCCAAGAGTTGATAATTGCTGAAGATGAGTAATGAATACATGGGTGATCATTGTTCTATTTTTGTGTATGTTTTAATATACAATGTCCATGAACAGTTTCTAAGTTTGATAATATACTGTATTGGCAAAGGTGTAAGGAAACAGACACCCTTACATATTGCTGTTGAAAGTATAACTTGGTACAATCCGCATGGTAAGGATTTTGGCAACATGCATTACAATTATGAGGCCACAAAGCCTGGATCAGCAAATCTACTCTAAGGACTGTATCCTGTGGGTAGACTCATCCTTGGACAGAGTGATGTATGTATAATTTATACATAATTTGTAGCCAGAGATCAGAAAAAAATCTTTGTGTCCATCAGCAGGACACTGCTGAACTAAATTATGGTCCATTCACACAGTAGGATACTATGCAGTTACTAAAACATATGAGAATGATCTCTAAGATATAGAGTTAAGTAGAAAACACAAGGCAAAGAACAGAGTATAGAGTGGGCAACTTTGTGTGTGAAGAAAAAAAAATGGAGAAAAAAACATGTACAGTTGCTTATTTAGGCATAGACTATCTCTGGAAGGGCATTCAGAAAACTGGCCAGGTGTGGCCTCTGCATGGCTGAGGAACTGGGGTGAAAGGGAGCATTTCACTGTTTACCTATGTGCATCTTTTGAATATTTTATTTTTATTTATTTATTTTTAGAGACAGGGTTTCACTCTGTTGCCCAGGCTGCAGTACAGTGGCTCAATCACAGTTCACTGTAACCTCAGACTCCTGGCCTCAAGTGATCCTCCTATCTTGACCTCCCAAAGTGCTGAGATTATAGGCATGAGCCACTACACCTGGCTCTTTTGAATTTATTTTTTACTTTAAAAATTGTCTATACAGACAGTATGTCACTATGTTGCCCAGGCTGGTCTTTAACTCCCAGACTCAAGCAGTTCTCCTGCTTTAGCCTCCCAAAGCGCTACAAGTACAGACCTGAGCCACTGCACCCAGCCTCTCTTTTGAATGTTTAATCATGCAAATGTATTTCTTATTTGGAACTATGAATACATTTTGGAACAGACAAAACCCTAAACAATCAATAAACAAAATACTCAAGAAAGGCAAAGGGGAAAGCCTCCCCTGGCTCCCTCGCTGCTCCCCTAAGAGTCCTGCTGCTATCCTCTTCCTTTACTTGGAGATCCCAGGAGGACGGGATGAGAGGGATGTCCAGGGCAGAGCAGTTCCAATTCCTTAACGCTTTGATGAGCCTGTGACAAGGCCTGGACTACACCAAGAGAACAGGGAACCTGGCCTGTGTATGGGCCTTGTGGACCCAACCTGCCCCTCAGCAGTTGATGAGGCCTGACAAAGCCCCTGAACTGGCTCAGTCTCAATCCCAAGAACTAGGTTCTCATCAGGGATTAGATCAGCAGGGACCTGAATAAGAGAGCCACATCCTAGGGCTCCAGAACCCACTGGGCGCTTGAAACTGAAAAGCAGCTGATAAGAGGAAGCCCTTCCTGAGAGCGTGGCAGTCGAACTCCAACTTGGCTACACACCAGCATTCCCTGGGGGACTTCAGAAGTCCTGTACCCAGGCCACAGCCCAGTCTAGTGAACTCAGAACCTCAGGGGTGGGGCCTTGGTGTTGTTTCCAGGTCTCTCAGGTGATTGCAATGTGCAGTTGAGTTTAAGAGCTAATAAGGGCTGCTGGATCTCACTACCTGGTGATATGGCACAGGCCAAATCCACCCCCGAGAAGCCAGACAGTTTTTGCTCCTGAATGTCAGATGCCTCCCTTGGAAGGCTAGTGTGAAAGGCCAAGCGTGTCTGTGGCAGCCCCACACCCAGTCACATGCAGTGGAGCCAGACTCCTAGACCAGGAGTTGGGGAGAGTGGCAGTATGCCACAGCAGGGACAGGAAGCAGCACCATTTCTCATGGGCACCTCTAGGGACCAGCAAGCAGGTGTGACCAGCTGAAGGGGGGCGGCAAAAGCGGCCAGTTAGGAAAGGAGACGCCCATAGCCAGGGGCAGACCGCTGAGAGCTTCTGCAGAGGTTCAGGATGAGGCCTAAGGGAGGTGGGCCTTGCTGACCATACAAACTGGGGATGAAGCAGGAAAGTGAGACAAAAGTCATGATAACCACAATAAGCAGGTACCAGATGATAGAGGGGCGTGGGGGACGGAAGGCCCAGTAGAGACTGAAGAACCAAGGGAAGATCTTGGAGGCAGCTTGGGCATTGGTGGAGGTGGCTCCCAGACTAAAGGTGTGGACTAGCAAGGCTCAGGTTTGTGATGCAATGCTAGGGCTCTCTGCATTTGCTTTGTGAAAATGCTCATAAGACAGTCAAATGACATCTGACATCACCCTACAGAATGCAAGAATATGTGTCTCCCCAGAAGTCACTAAGGCTGGCATATGGGATGGGACTGGACACTTGAGTCATGAAAATGGAGACAAATGCAAGCATGCAAGCAGTTGAGAAAATATATGCCAATGTCTGATTACCTACCTCCACTAATACAGCATGTCCCGGGGCCAGCTCAAACACCGAAGGCAGGATTCCAAAAGGAGGTTGTTCAACAAAGCCGACAG
>NW_012106419.1:1520067-1555201 GCF_000951045.1 Mandrillus leucophaeus
ACTACAGGCGCGTGCCACCCCACCCAGCTAATTTTTTGTATTTTTTTAGTAGAGACAGGGTTTCACCGTGTTACCCAGGATGGTCTCGATTCCCCGACCTCGTGATCCGCCCGCCTCGGCCTCGCAAAGTGCTTGGATTACAGGTGTGAGCCACTGCGCCCGGCTGTGGTACAGGTATTACTGACATAACCAGGACTGTAACACTGGTCCCCTTATACATCCATTCTCATTCAGGTTGTGGCAGTTGCATAGAGAGTTTACAACACTCTGCGTTCTGCGTGTTTCCAATCATAGGTATACTCTAGCAAGTTCCTCTGGGGGTTATTTCCTTTGATAGATTTGTAATTTTTCCAGTTAGCAACCTGTGATCACTCACCTTGAAACTTAGTGGTGGCCAGCTTGTTTTGGGAATAATGCAGAACCTGCCAACACTGAAACCCACATTTTTGCAGATGAATCTGGTCATCTTGACTCCCCCAATGAGGCAGTAACCACAGTCCAACACCGGTGACACTGTATCCACAGAAGAATATATGCAAGAGAAACAACAGGTCACTCTGAATGGGCCCTACTGTCATGGTTCTCCTGAGGTCCAGCCAGAGATCAGGACAGCTGGTCCCAGCCCAGCACCCTACGCAGAGAGGATGAGTGGGGACATGTCCTGACCCTGCACCCACTTGGGCTCTGCCCAGGCTGCTGCTAGCCACATGGCAATAGTGCCATGGGACTCTACTCACTCCTGGCTAGAGCAGCAGAAGTCAGTGCCCATTGTGGATTAATGCTCAGCCAGGGCCATCCAGCATGGCCCTTGAGGACTATGGCAGAAGTAAGGGGGATCACAGTCCCAAATTCCAGCCTATGCCCAGCTGGAGAAGCTTGTCACTGAGGGAGCCCAGCTGAAGCCAGCTTTGCTAAGGACGCCTACCCCTACAGCCACGAGGACAACACCTGTTAGGACTCCTCAGGGTGCACAGGCACCTATTCCTTGCCCACTGTGGCACAGGTCCTCTCAGGGGTATTCATAAGTCAGCAAAACCTATGGTGGGGTTAGCTGGACTGTTGGCCTCCTCCTCTGCTGTGAGTCAACCTCCACTGAGAAAACCCAAAAGCAAGCAGGATAATCATGGCTTGACACTGTGGATAGCTACAGAAGCTGCTAGCAGTTTCCTCTGTAGGACCCACGGACCCTGCCCAAGAGAATCAAGCTGCGTGCTGCTACAAAGGGAACGTGAGAGGCAGGCAGTCCTTATGGGGACTCTCCAACCTTAACTGAATCTGTGGGAAGATGCGGTGCACACTCACATGTCAGCACGGGGGGTGGCCTCCGGGCCTGCAGGGGGATCAGAAGGGTGTGAGCTGACTGGGTCTCCACTAAAATAAAATCATCAAAATCCCCAAGGCAGTCAGGAAAAAACTGGACAATGTACTGGCAGGTCATTCCAGGAGCCACCATTCCACCTTTTCCTGGGAACATCCCTGTGCATGACAAAAGTGACAAGTGAGGATCCAGGCAGCAGCCAGCCACCAGGGCTTGAGCTCAGCTGGTACAGACCCCAGCCACGACTGGGGCTGGCTCTGTAAGTGCCTTCTGGGCCAAAGCAGTGCTGACGGCAGGATAAGGGCACACGACGGGAGCAGGCTGAAAGGGTGTCAACTCCAGGTAAGCACGCCAGAGCCTGGGGGGAGATGACCCTATCCATCTGGAAAGGTCAGGCGGGGCCATGCCTGGCCCTTTGGCTTAGAATTTCTATGGTGGGCAGCAGATAAACTTTTGAGATTTCTGAACAGGGGTGACATGATCAGAGTTGTTCTTGAGACAAACACTGTGACACTAAAGTAGGAAGGCTGACTGGGGGCTGCTGCTGGCACTTAAGTGAGGAGTGGAGAGGGCCTGATTGAGGAGAGTGGCAGCACAAGGAGTGGGGAGATGGCAGCACCAGTGCCTGTGTGGAGGTGGTCAGGAGAATGGAGCTGTCAAGGCTCTGAGGACGCATTGCTGGTGGAGCATGAGGGGCCCTCAGGGACTGCTGATGGGGGGAGTCTGGAGCTGGGCTCTGGACTCAGGGCGGGAGTCAGCAACTGGTGGCAAGCTCAGCAAGTGACTTTGAGGCAATCTACACTACTACTGCTACTGCTACTACTACTACTACCACCACCACCACCACCACTACTACTATTACCACCACCACCACCACTACTACCAACACTACTACCATCATTACTACCACCATTACTACTACTACCACTACTACTAATACCACCACTACTACTACCACTACTATTACTGAACTTACTGATACTGAACTTACCCAGTCCTAGAGCAAAGTATGGCGTGGAAGGTGGGAGGACTCGCAGGTAGCGACTGGTCGTGGTGGTGTTCTGCAGCGCGATTACCATCTGTTGAAAGGTAAGATGATCTATTTTAGACACCAACACTTATGGACGAAATGATACAATGTTCAGGATTTACTCTAATATGGAAAGGGGGAAGAAGTAGAAATGAAATAGGCTTGGCCACATGTTGGTAATGGTCGAAGCTGGCTGAGGGGTACATGGGGATTCATTACGCCATCCTATGTACTTTTGTTTGTTTTGGGAAGTTTCCATAGTAAAAAATAAAATACAGGCCAGGTGCGGTGGCTCACGCCTGTAATCCCAGCACTTTGGGAGGCTGGGGCAAGTGGATCACCTAAGGTCAGAAGTTTGAGACCTGCCTGGACAACGTGAAGAGGCTCTGTCTCCACAAAAAAAAAAAAATTAGTTTAAAATTTTAAAAATAAATAAATAAAATGCAAGGTAAAAATGAAGGCAGGAATAGATCTGACCTATTGTTTAAAATAATAACTAATATTTATGAGCATCTGCTCTGTGCCTCCTGAACCTCACAACAACCAGGAAATGTGGGAACTGTTTCTATCTCACAGCTGAAGAAACTGGAGTTCAAAGAGGCACCAGTGAGGTTTGAGCCTAGGATATCTGGTTCCAAAGTTTTGCTCACCTCCCCTCTTACTTACTGTCTTCCTCACCACGTATCTCTTTGAACCATTCTTCCCATGGACACGAAAGGTGTTATGGCACCTCTATGTCAGGATGTAATTGGGCCTCTTATGTAACACATTCACCCCTTTAAACCCCACTTTCTTTTCTCCCACCCCAGACTGGGAGACCACAAAGGGCAAGGTCTAGACCTAACCCTCCAACGGCACCCAACACAGTGTGTAGCACAGCAATACAGGTACGCTGTTGCGGGAAGTCAGGGACCCTGAACAGAGGCACTGGCTGAAGCCGCACCAGAAGAACATAAATTGTGAGGATTTCATGGACACTTATCACTTCCCCAATCAATACCCTTGTGTTTTCCTATGCCTATCTTTACTTTAATCTCTTAATCCCATCATCTTCTTTGTAAGCTGAGGAGGAGGAATGTCACCTCAGGACCCTGTGATTGTATCAACTGCACAAATTGTTTGTAGAGCATGTATGTTTGAACAATATGAAATCTGGGCATCTTAAAAAAAGAACAGGATAACAGCGATGTTCAGGTAACAAGAGAGGTAACTTTGAACTGGCCACCGGTGAGCCAGATGGAACAGAGCTATATTTCTCCTCTCTCATAAGCAAATAGGAGAAATATAGCTGAATTCTTTTTCTCAGCAAGGAATATCCCTGAGAGAGAATGCGCCCTGAAGGTAGGCTTATAGAGGGCCCTTTTTAAGGCGTCCAGTCTTTTATGGTCGAAGCCGAAGGGATGAAATAAGCCCCGTCTCCTGTAGCGCTCCCAGGCTTATTAGGACGAGGAGAATTCCCACCTAATTCTGGTCAGACAGGTTATCTGCTCTCAAACCCTGTTTCCTGATAAGATGTTATCAACGACAAAGCGACAAAGCGTGCTGAAACTTCATTAGCAATTTTAATTTCACCTCATCTGGTGGTCCTGTGATCTCGCCCTGCCTCCACTTGCTTTGTGATATTTTATTACTTTGTGAAGTATGTGATCTCTGTGACCCACATCCTATTCATGCACTCCCTCCCCTTTTGAAAATCACTAATAAACCTTGCTGGTTTTACGGCTGGGGGAACATCACGGATCCTGCCAACATGTGATGTCTCCCCTGGACACCCAGCTTTAAATTTCTCTCTCTTGTGCTCTTTCCCTTTATTTCTCAACGCAGTCGAGACACTTAGGAAATAGAAAAGAACCCACGTTAAACATCGGGATTGGGTTCTCCCAATAGTACACATCTTTTGTTAATGTTTTGTGACATGTTACACTAGAAAACAATGTATAAATTATAACATGACAGAAGCCATGTTTCCATCACCCAGCTTAAGAAATAAAACATTACAGATAAAGTTGAAATCCTCTACCAGCGCCCCCCCCACCAGATAAAAATCGACATAAATATGAAGTATGTCTTCGTATTTTTATTTATAGGTTTGTATTCCTAAATCAGCGTTTACATCAATTTTTGGCCAACACTACATATTACACCAATCCACCTGTGAAACAGCTGGTAGGAACTAGGGTGTGAGCACCATGGGATGGTATCGTCACAATTACCAAGGCTTTCACTAGTGGTCAACTGAAATGAGGAGCAGGTAGAAGGCCAGGCAGTGAAACATGGTAGCTGTGGTGGCTGCAAGGTTTGGGACAGTGATCATTATAAGGATTGTGGCACGGGCTGGCTTTCCTTAACAGCACTGGAAGCTTTGGAGGAAAAAAAATAATAGGCTTAGGAAAGCCAACTGCCAACTCAAGGCCTGCTGTGAAGACATTCCTTGCATTCCTGGGTTTCAAAGAATTGACTCTGTGTGTGTGTGTGTGTGTGTGTGTGTGTGTGTGTGTGTGTGTGTTGTTCCTTACTGTTTGGTTTGGTTTGCTGTTTCTTACCTAGTATTTCTGCACCTATGTTCTTAAGCAAGACTTACATGTTTTTATTTGGTGTCAAGGTAATTAGGCTTATTACATAATAACGATGGTACATTCCCTCTTTTTCTAGTCTCTGAAACAGTTTCATAAATAGAGAATAGCTTGAATGTTTCATAGTCTGTACCCGCAAAATGATCTGGGCCTGGTGTTTCTTTTTGTGGAAAGTTTTTTGTTTTTTTAAAGTTGTTTTCTTCTAAGTTGGACAGCCACATGGTTTAAAGAGTCAGAGTTCGACAAGGTTTTGAAAATAGAAATACCGCCCTCTTCCCCGGCCCCACCCTGCCATTTCCCACTCCCCAAAGATAAACACTTTTTCCTCCTTTAGCTGATTATTTTGGTATTTATTTCCATGTCTCCAAATAGTATACTAGTTTTGTTCAGTTTTAGGTATTAGTTATGGATGGAGGATATGGATAGTCTCTCTTCCGTCTCCCATATCTGACTCACCATATGACACGCCCTTCCTATTCCCCATCTTTCCAATCTAGTTATATCATACTACTGGTTAGATTAGTAATTCATGTTATATTCAAGTTACTAAGTAATGCTATTCACAGTTGAGCACGAGGTCATTCCTTTCCCTGCCTTGTACAATTTTTGGTTTTCCTGGAGTAAATAATCAACTAATTATTTTGTTAGCTTTGTACTTACCAATAATTCAATCCTTCTCCACCACCCGACGAATATCTCCTCCAAATATCCAGATGTATCAGGGACTCTTCCTAACGTCATCTTCATAAATCAACCTCTCATAGAGCCTTCTGGCCTCTTCTAATCTGGGCTAGTTGTCCACTACACCTACTGCTATCATATAGGATAACTTCTGTAGCAGTTTTAAGACACATCCATAAGTTCTTTGACACTGTTCTCATGAGAGATGAAGTCTAGGCTGGACACTGGCTCACACCTGTAATCCTAGCACTTTAGGAGGCTGAGGCAGGTGGATTGCTTGAGCTCAGGAGTTTGAGACCACCTGGGCAACACAGCAAAAACTCTTCTGTACAAAATATACAAAAAATAGCCAGGTGTGGTGGCATGCACCTGTAGCCCCAGCTTCTCGGGAGGCTGAGTTGGGAGGAGTTGCTTGAGCCCAGGAGGCAGAGGTTGCAGTGAGCCAAGATCATGCCACTGCACTCCAGCCTGGGCAACAGCCAGACCTTATTTCAAAAAAAAAAAAAGGTTTAAAAAAAAAGAGATGAAGTCTACATATCTTCCCTTGAATCTGGACCAACCTTACTGATTTGTTTGTAATCTACGGCATGCAAAGAATGTAGTGCTGTGCAACTTACAAAATTAGGTCATAAAATGTGATGCAATCTCCTTCTTGCTTGCTAGGATACTCACTTAGAAGTGCAGATCCTTGGCCAGGTACAATGGCTCACACCTGTAATCCCAGGACTTTGGGAGCCCGAGGCAGGTGAATCATCTGAAGTCAGGAGTTCAACACCAGCCTGGGCAACATGGCAAAACCCTCTCTCTACCAAAAATATAAAAAATTAGCCAGGTGTGGTGGTGCATACCTGTAATCCCAGCTACTCGGGAGGCTGAAGTGGGAGAATTGCTTGAACCCAAGAGGCAGAGGTTGCAGTGAGCCAAGATCCTGCAACTGTACTCCAGCCTGGGCAACAGAGCAAGATTCCATCTCGAAAAAAAAAAAAAAAAAGTGCAGATACTCACTTGCATGTCATGTAAAAGCCTGATTAACCTGAGATTGCCATACTATAAGGAAGCCCAGCCCACATAGAGAAGCTATGTGGTGTAGACAGATGTTCTGGTAGACAGCCTCAGCAGTCTATCTACAACAGCATCAGCAGCATCAACCCCACCTTTTATGTCACTCCTAAGCACTGACTCTCTCCAGCAATGGCCTCAGACATTGTGGAACAAGCCATTCCCAATGTGCTCTGTCTGAATTTTTCACCCAAGGAATTTGTAAACATGATAAAATGATTGTTTTAAGTTGCTGAGCTTTGGGAAATTTTGCTTTGCAGCAATATTAACTGCAAAATCTCTTAAGAGTTATTAACCTGGAGATTTCCTTCACCTCTCCCCTATGTTGGATCTCTTGGTACCACATTCTATGCCTTTCTCTTCTTTGGTTTCCTCATTTCTATTAGAGAAGAATGTTCCCTGGGAGGCTCCTGAGAAAGGGTACATGGGACATAAATTTTTAAGGACTGAAAATCTGTAATGTTTTTATCCTTACACTTTATAGTTTATCTGGGTAAATAACTGTTATGAACATCAAAGGGATGAGAAGTAGGCAAAGATCAGAGGAAAGACTGTTCCATGGCAGTCTATGTCTACCTCATCTACAGCCCCAGGATCTCCAGGCTCTGAGCACAGGCTTCCACAGCAGGCATCTGCAAGCCCTGAAGAAGAATATCTTCCATATGTCCATGAGCAGCTCTCCCTTTTCCCTATTCTACTCCCTGACATGATTTTAGCTCCCTTCCTCTGGGTGTTTGCCAGCTTCTACAACTGTCCTTAAAATGTGATGGCCAGACACAGAAGTCCCAGACACAGAAGTCCCAGACACAGAAGTGCAAAAGACAACACATTACTGTTAAGTCCATGGAGTAAGCAAAATGCTTCCTCTAATGTTCAGCATGTAGAGCTACCATATTGGTCTGCTTTTTGCCATGAGTGGTTGAGACATTCCTAAAGAATTATGGATATGCAAGTGTTCTTTAAACTGTAAAGTGCAATCCGTGTGTGTGTGAAGGGATTGTTATCATTAGGCCTAGTTGTCTTTGCACCTGGTGAGCAGAGTTGGCGACGGCTAAGCTTGGTCTCGACCTGATTCCCCAAGATGGTGGGAGGCTTTTAAAAGAAAGAAACTGAGAAAAAGGAACATAGAAAGTCTCTGCTCTTGCAGGCATTATTGGATATACTGTTAAGACGTAGAGGACGGTAAGAAGGAAAGGGGGTTCAAATATGTATATGTATTTGCTTATGGCTCAAAAAGAAACAATGGAAGAACACAAACTAACAGAAATAGTTACCTATAGATATCAGGAAAGTATAAGAAAGAGGAGGAGATAGGAATCAAAGTTAGAGGGAAAGTTTTGTTTCTGTTTTTTAAATGGAAAATCAAGCTAATAAATGTAAATGGAATAATAAAATTAGAAATTACCATTTTGTAAGCCCTTTGGCAGTCATCTAGGCTGTTAACTATTAAGTGCAAGTTTGATAAGAACTTTATAGGGAATGAATCAGACTTTCAACACCTGATGCCATTCATAACTGACCATGGGACACCCAGATCCCACGCTTCCTCCTGATGCCATTCATAACTGACCATGGGAAACCCAGATCCCACGCGTCCTCCTAATGGAATGCAATAAGAAATACACAGTACCACCAAAGAAGTATTCTTGTCAAAAAAGAGGAAAAGTGGAACTTGAATCTCATCAAATCTCTCTATATAATGACCAGTTTGTGGAAAATACGGAAGATAAAAGAACACGTTTAATGTCACCACAATAATGCAATTAGCCAAATGCAGGGTGTATGGAATTGCAGTTTCTTCAACAAATAAATGGCATTTTTAAAAAGCAAGAGGTGGGAGAGGAATTATTATCAACTAAAGGAGAATTAAGAGGTACTTTAATCAAATGCAATGTTTAGATTTCTGATGCAAAGAAACCAAATATAAATTGACTTTTGTTTAAAACAAATGAAGATCAGACACAGACGGATATTAGTTGATATTAAGGAATCATTATTAATATGGCTGGGGGTGACAGTGGTACTATGGTTACTTTTTAAAACGCTTATCTGTTAGGGATACTAATTGATGTATTAACTGAAGAATGACGTGATATCATATTTTCCTTACATGACTCCAGCACATACATGTGCGTATAGACACACACATGAAGAGGTTGTAGGAGTAATAGATAAAACCACATTGGCAAAATGTAGATAACTGTTGAAGCTGTATGTTGGGCACATGAGGAGTTGTTATAGTCTTTTCCCTAGTTTTGTGTACAGTTGAAAATTTCCATAATAAAGACTTTTTAAAAATAAGAAAGCAGATGGGGTGGGAGCTGTAAAGAAACGAATGTCTACCTCGTAAACTGGACCAATTTCATAATCTGTGAAAAACCCAATTGGTGGCTTAGCTAGAAACACTGGAGTATCAGCACAACTGTGGGATGAGAAAAGAGGGGAGAAGGTTGTTAGTTTCATCCATACAATGAAATAGTAGGCAGTGACTGATTAATGTAAAAATAAATACAGAAAGGTCATCAAAGACATTCACAATATGCCATTTGTTGGGGTTTTCTTGGATCTTATTGTTAATGCAGATTATAAAATAATTTTACAGTATGATCCAATCTTTATGAAGACATATTTCGTTTTCAATATGCACAGGGAAAACTCTACATGTTTAAACACTAATAGGTAACTAGGTTTTTAATGTAGGTATCTCAAATATTTGTCTTCTCTAATCTTTTCCTCTCCTCTCCTCTCCTCTCCTCTCCTCTCTCCTCTTCTCTTCTCTTCCTGACAGGGTCTCACTCCGTCACCTAGGCTAGAGTACAGTGGCACAATCCTGGCTCACTGCAGCCTCTACATCGCTGTGCTCAGGTGATCCTCCCACTTCCGCCTCCCAAGTGGCTGGGATCACAGGTGCATGCCACCACGCCCAGCTAGTTTTTGTATCTAATTTTCCTTAATAAAAAAAATTAGAGGTCTAATAAAGAAATGTTAATAGTTTTAGGCTTATTAAAATTATGAACCCATGAAGCAACTTATTACTTTCATAAGGACAATTACTTATATATAGGCAAAGGCACTCTTCAAGAAAAATCACAGTTTACACTAATTATTTATAATTAATCAAATTTCAAATGCTGTTATTATTCAAGACCTATGCCTCTAATGGGATTGCTTCCATTTGACCCAGATTGCTCCAATGTAAATAAAAGGCCAACACCAACCCCTATTTCTCAAGACCTCTGGCAGGTCAGAAAAGCATAAACCCAGGACTCTGGAGAAGGTCCAAAGGCCACATCAGTAGGTGACCCTGCAGCCCTGCTCTGTTCTGATACTGCTACTCTGCCTCGAAAGTCTAGGGACCTCTACAGCCAGACCAAACAGAGGACCATCTAGGTTAACTCTAAAGGGGCAGGTTTTCTGAGAGTTCAAGTCAGGGAAAGGCATACCTCTGTTCTGGCTCTGTACTCTGGAATTCTCCTATCCGTGCTGGCTTCTTTGGAGGAAAAATAAGAGACTTGCCTCCATATGGAGTGTTAGGAGGAAAAAAACGGGGATTTTTTAGGAAGTGATTCCGACTCTCCATTCTGGCAAGCAGAAGTCGGTCTAGTTCTCTCTGTGGCACACGTAAGTGGTTCATCCAGTTTTTATTCTTGGGTTGACTTGCTTTCTTTGAAACATACAAAAGCATAGAGTCAATGACAGGCAAAGGAACTGTGCATGTTGACATCTTGACCAATTGCATGACCCATAGATGGCCAACAGAAGCTCTACTCTATTTTGCGATAGATTCATCACAGCTTCTCATGTCATCTGAATGCCTCCCCCTTCATTGCCTCTCTGTCCCCCCAAACACTGCTGTGCACAGGCTTCCAAACTGACCTTGAGAGGTTCTCTGGTCCTTTGTTTGGCCTTAGGAGTTAAACTCCACGTCAGGCTGTCCACAGTGTGGTCTAACTCATCTTCGAACTCAGCAAGCTTCTTCCTGCATGAATCTTCAAGCTTCTTGTTTAGCTCTTTCTTTGGGATGGAATGCTTCTCACAGCTAAATGTCAGTTTGGAATATCCAGGTAGGGAGATGCCTACAGCATCAAGGGAACAAATTGAATTACTATAGCAAGGTGAGGAGGTGGGCATTCCTAAGATGCCCAAATAAAACCACCAAAGCCACAGTTACCTTGATCTTTCTCTAAACTTTCACATTTACCACACTAGCTATAATTGCTCTTCAACATATGAATTACTCCTGGAACTTATTCTATGTATTCGAAATGGCCAGGCATGGTGGCTCACACCTATCATCCCAGCACTTTGGGAGGCCAAGGTAGGAGCATCACTTGAGCCCAGGAGTTGACACCAGACTTGGCAACACAGTGAGAGTAAGACCCCATCTCTACCAAAAATAAATTGAAAAATGTGCTGAGTGTGGTAGTGCATGCCTGTGGCCCTACATGCTCAGGTGGCTGAGTGGGGAGAATTACTTCAGCCCAGGAGGCCAAGGCTGCAGTGAGTTATGGCTGTGTTCTGCGCTCCAGCCTGGGCAACAAAGCAAGACTTGGTCTCAAAAACAAACAAACAAACAACAACAAAAGTTAGGACTAGAGTGTCAGAATATTTTCCGACACGGTCAAAGAACATGAGTAGACCACTGTCACACACACATGCATGTACACACACCCCACACATGAGCACGCTTTCTGAAGAGCTCACATGTATACACACCCCATACACGAGCTTTCTGAAGAGCCCACAGAAGGAATGAAAGTTTGTAGGAGCTTTTTACACCCTTAAGATCATCCCCCGTCCCCTGGCTGAGCGCAGCGGCTCACGCCTGTAATCCTGGCAATTTGGGAGGCTGAGGCAGGTGGATCACTTGAGGTCAGGAGGTCAAAACCAGCCTGGCCAACATGGTGAAACCCTGTCTCTACTAAAAATACAAAAAAATTATCCAGGCAAGATGGAGGGCACCTGTAATCCCAGTTACTCAGGAGGCTGAGTCTGAGGCAGGAGAATTGCTTGAACCCAGAAGGCAGAGGTTGCAGTAGATCACGCCACTGTACTCAAGCCTGGGTGACAGAGCAAGACTCCGTCTCAAGACAAAAGAAAAAGAAAAAGAAAATCCCCCCCAAAGGTTAAATGAGAGCATTCATTGCTAGCAATAATGCAATCAAATGGATACCATCATAAATCTCTTAGCACAATGCCTGGTTACTTCTCAATACGTGTTAGCCCTATTCTTATTGACCTGCATAAGATAGTGAGTTTCCAACTAACTTTAAAATACTAAGTGGCGGCCAGGCACAGTGGCTCACGCCTATAACCCAGCACTTTGGGAGGCCGAGGCAGGTGGATCACCTGAGGTCAGGAGTTCGAGACCAGCCTGACCAGTATGGAGAAACACCATCTCTACTAAAAATACACAATTAGCTGGGCACAGTGGCGCATGCCTGTAATCCCAGCTACTTGGGAGGCTGAGGCAGGAGAATCACTTGAACCTGGGAGACGGAGGTTGCGGTGAGCCGAGATCATGCCATTGCACTCCAGCCTGGGTGACAAAAGCGAAACTCTGCCTCAAAAAAAAAAAAAAAAAAAAGAAACTAAGTGGCTTAGTACTCCGTGACACTTGATTCTGCTACCTCTTTCTTGCCTTACTTCCCTATGCAGCTCAGACCATCAGTGGAACTCTCCCTAGGAGCACCCTCAATTTTCTAGATCCCAATCTTCCCACCCCAAACACCTTCTCGGCCCCAGAAAATCAAACAGTCCCTCAACCGGAGCTGTGGGAGAGCTTGTCTTCTGAGCCCAGCATGCTAGGCAATCCTGATATCTGTCCACAGAATCCACGTAGGGACTTCTCCCTATCCACATGGGGACTCTTCCAAAAGTCTAACTCCCTGCTTAAGCCCACATCACAGCCTCCCACCCCACTCATTCTCAGAATATCTTGCCTCCCATATCACAGGAAACTGGCCCAATGTCACATACATGTGCATACCCTCTCTGCCTCTCTACCTAGCCTTCCCTATATTCTGAGAGGATGAGAAGCTGCACTCTTCATGCATGGGAAAACCCATAGGTCCATGTTCCAACTCATCAGGAACATGCTCCCTTGCTTATCTATGTCTTCAGTTTTTCCTTCTCTCGGTTTTTCAACTACAACTCCAAACATTTACATAACTCTTGGTGTTGGGCAGCAGATGTGGGCATCATAGTCCACATGGAGAAGACTGGGCTTCAGTCATACAGGCTGGGGAGCACTAGTGAGAAACTGGCATGCTCAGATGCTCAGATTTGACTTTCCCAACAGTCACCATCGAATTAAAGAAAAGGGGGAAAAAAACCTCTGAGCAAGGAAATGGCAGCAGAGGTGGCCAGTGTGGCCCTGCTACTGCAGAACTTCCCCCAAATGATATCAGAAGTGCTGAGAGCACAGAAGCATTACCTTTAGGTGCAGGGTGAAACGGCACTGTATCGGTGTAGTAATCTTCTGGGGAGATCAAACGATGTTTCCGTAGCAACTCGCTGTCTATACACCATCTGAAGACACTCTTCACTTCATAGAAGGGAAGGGGAGAACAAGGTGTTTCCAGACAGACTGACCTTGAAGAACCCACACCCAAACTTTCTTCATCTTCCAAGTCTAAACTATCTAACAAAATTCCTTCTCAGAACCCTGTGGGAATGTTGAGATTTAAGAAGCTAATCAAGTATCTATCAGCCACTTACAAGAGGTCAACCATTGGGCAAAGCTGTGTTGTATTATCTGAGCTAAAATACTGTTGCAGAGAAGTCTACAAGAAAACAGGATTATGAGAAATACGGTAGATTGAATAAATGGTCCCAATTCTTCATTCCTGTCTGTATCCAGGCTCTTGACTGTGTAACTCTGCAGTGCCTGCTACTAGAGATAGTGCACTTCTTCACCCCTGACTGTGGCCATGTGACGTGCTTTGGCCAATGAGATGTTGGCAAAGGCTTGAAATGCACTTGTGCAGCTGAGCCTTCCCTCTTGTGGCTTTGCCATCATTGTGACAAGAGCTTCCCTGTCCCTTCATCTTAGACCCCAGAGGGAATCCAGAGCAGACCTGAGCCTGACCTACACAAGGAGACACGCCTAGCTGGACCCACAGCTTAGAGCCAGTCCAGCCAGCCAAGCCCAGCCAGCTCGGCCAATTCCCCACTGACCTGCAGACACAGGAGAGAGAAAATCTCAAGAGAGGGAAGGTGATAATTAACGTCTATGGGTGATGAGCCCAGAAATAGTAGCTTTTTATAACATATTTTTATAACATATAAATAACATTATTTATAAGCATTCCAAAGAATTAAAACTAGCAATGGCTACCTTTGGCAAGTGGACTGAGGTTGGAGAGGTGAGGTGGAAAAGGCTTTTTTAAAAATAGACTTTATTTTTTAGACCAGTTGTAGGTTTGCAGCAAAATTGAGAGGAAGGTGCAAAGATTCCCCATATACCTCCTGCATGCACAACGTTCCCCATTATCAACATCCCCCACCAGAGTGATACATTTGTTACTCCTGAAGAACCTACATGGACACATTACTATCACCCAAAGTCCTTGTTTACATTACAGGTCACTCTTGGTGGTGTACATTCTGTGCATTTGTGCAAATTTATAATGTACAGGTGGAGGCTTTTTATTCTTCATTAGAAGTTCTTCTAAACTATTTGATTTTTAAAAGCCATATATATTTATTACTTTGATAAAAATTAAAGAAAAAATAGGAAGATATAAGACATTTTCAGCTTTTACACAGTTTTATTATCACTTATCAATTCTTGATAGGCAATGCCAGCCTGGGAGTGGGCATTTCCACACTGTAAACAAGAGAGCCACTTAGCCACCCGCATCGGTCCTGGCCTCAGGTAGGGGACAGTGCAGCCACGCTCAAGAGCAAGCGGCTGTGTCCGGTTTTGCGGGGCAACCTAGAGCACCAGAAAGTAGTGTCACACAGGGGATCAGGACTGGGCAGAGACAGCACTGAAAAATCTCATTCCCCTTCATCCCATCCCTCAACAGATGTTTCCAGGCAAGAAGATATGGGAGTGTTTGTAAGAGTGAATGGAGTAAGCAAATATTACCAGGGGAGCTTTTGGATATTCTTAGGGATGTATAATTTAAGTATACTTCACAATATTTCAGATACATCAAGAGGAATAAAGAATAATACAGTGAATATCCATGGACCCATAAGTCATTGCTAAGACAGTTAACCCCCACCATATTTTGAAGTTACAGATTCTTAAAAATAAAACTTCGCCTGGCCAACATGGTGAAACCCCGTCTCTAAAAAAACAAAAAACAAAAAACAAAACTTCTGCATGTCTTAAATATAACATGTCATATGTCATCACACCTATGTGATCCATGTAGTTCTAATCATCGATTCTTACTGCTTTTTAGTATACGATAGACAATAACCTACCTGTCCATTCCTCTAATGATGCACCCCTGAGCTGTCTCCAGGTGTTTGCTATTTCAAGCTTCTGAATACATTTTCTTGTCTGTACATACAAGACGCTCCCAACTGGACTTGTTGTCACCAATGAGGCCCACAAAAGGCAGTGGTCTCGCCCACTGACCTTCACCCCTTTCCCTGACGTCATCATCATCATTCTGTGTGAAAGGACATCCCTCTGGCTTTAATTTGCTGATCAGTAAGGATGAGCATTTTTATTTATTTTTCCATTTCTGCAAATTCCCATTCATGGGTTTTGCTCTTTCCTAAGTGAGCTGTTTGCCACTTTCTTATTGACTCCTAATTCTTTATGTATTCTGGATACTAAATCTGTTCGTTATATTTGCTTTTGTGTATTTTGTTTTCACTTTTTTTTTTTTTTAAAGTGAAAGCAAGTTTATTAAGGAATAATAAAGGAATAAAAGAATGGCTACTCTATAGGCAGAGCAGCCTGTTTTTATTTTTTATTTCAAAATAAAGAAGTTTAAAATGTAATGCAGTTGGCTGGGCATGGTGGCTCACGCCTGTAATCTCAGCACTTAGGGAGGCCGAGGAGGGCAGATCACTTGAGGTCAAGAGTTCGAGACCAGCCTGGCCAACATGGTAAAACCACATCTCTATTAAAAATATAAAAATTAGCCAGGCGTGGTGGCGCATGCCTGTAATCCCAGCTACTCAGGGGGCTGAGGCAGGAGAATCACTTGAACCCGGGAGAGAGAGGCTGCAGTGAGCCAAGACTGAGCCACTGCACTCCAGCCTGGGCAACAGAGTGAGACCCTGTCTCAAAAAAACAAAAACCAAAAACCACTAAATTTAACTACATTAATTTTTTTTGTTTGTTTTTTGGAGACAGGGTCTTGCTCTGTTGCTCAGGCTGCAGTGTGGTGGCACAATCTCAGCTTATTACAACCTCCACCTCCCTAGCTCAGGTGATCCTCCCATCTCAGCCTGCCAAGTAGCTGGGAGGCGCATGACACCACACTCAGCTATTTGTGTGTGTGTGTGTGTGTATATATATATATTTTTGTATAGAGATGAGGTTTCACCATTTTGCCCAGGCTGGTCTCAAACTCCTGGGCTCAAGTGATCCACCCAACTCGGTCTCCCGAAGTGCTGGAATTACAGGTGTGAGCCAGCATGATCATCCTGAATTTCTTAATGTTTTCGTCACTATTTGGGCTTTTAGGACCTTGTTAAAGAAGTCCTTTTGTCTCCGGAGCTCATGAAGATGCTTTCTCATAGTATCTTCTAGGCTTTAAAACATTCAGAGCTTATTTGCTGTGTGGTGTTGGCGAGGGCTCTAATTTTTCTCCCCGCAACCCGGATAACCAGGGTCACCCAGTTGACAGAGCTTTAGAGTCCATGTTGCTTTCCGTTGCTCACACTCTCACTGACTGCTCTGTTCATCTGCCTATCTCAGACTCACACCCTTTCTCCAGGACCACTCTCCTTCTGCTGGAAGTATGTTCTTCAGTGAGTTCCTTGAGTCTCACTCTCCTGAGTTTCCTGTTGTGATAAATTCTGTTTCCCATCTGGAAATGCCTTTACCATGAGCAGATGCTTGAACAACCATCTATTTCAATGCCTGATTCTAAGCTGACGGTGAAGAGTTCCAAGTCACACTCACTGTATCACATGGCTTCCCGCTCCTACTATGGCCACTACAAAGTCTACTCTCAGTCTCAGCATCTGCTCTCTGTAATTCGTGTTTTTTCCTTGGCTGCATTTAAGATGTCCTCTTTGCGCTTAGTGTCCTGCAGTTTCATTATGATATGGATGTGGATTTCTGTGCTTCCTGATTCTGTGTTCAGGCTTTCATAAGTTACAGAAAATTCCTGGCCATTGTCACTTCAAGCCTCATGTCCCCACACTTCTCTGTTTAAATGTGTGCTGTGCCTCATCCTGACCTCCACACTTCTTATGTTTCATGTTTTCTATCTCTTTGGCTCTCTAGTGTGCATTTCTTCTGATTTTCTTTTCCATCTACTAATTCAAAATCTCTGTAGCCAAAATGGATCTGTTGTTAAACCCATAGTTTCATCTATTGTACTTGTCATTTCCAGATGTTCTCTTTGATTCCTCCCCAGTCTGCCAGGTCATTTTTAGTGGTCTTGTGGCTCCTAGTTCAGGCTGTTTCCTTCCTTTAGTCTGCAAATATCTCAAGCATTCTTAGTTTAATTTAGGATGTCAAAGGCTGGGTTCTCAGAGGTTCAGTTCCGCTGTGGTTCTGCTGACTTACTCGTGGTGGCTTTTTCTATATATGCTTGGTAATTTTACCTGTGAGCTCACGTTTAGCTGGTTTTAATCTGTGGAAATCCAGAGAGACCTGGGTGTGCTGGGAGCAGCCACCTACCATGCATGTTCTCACTAAGTTTGCAAAGAACACCATTCTTTTAACCTGAGCCACTTCTCAGGGCTGTGCTTATAGCAAGTGGCAATGAGGTCATGTTTCTTCTGGTCAAAGTGCAGGTTTGTTGATTGTCCACTGAAAAAGCAGTGAATTCTCCATCTCAGCATGCATCGGCCATGACACCAGCCCCACTGCTTGCACAGCATCTGCCTGGGCCCCTTGTGTCACCCCGTGGGAAACCTGTGCCAGCAAGAGGCTCATGCTGCTTGCTGTGCTCCAAGGACCCAGGAACCTCATGTCTTCAGTCAACATCTGTGAAACCCTAGGCTGGCAGGTTAGTCTATAAACAGAGTAAAAGCCAGACCCAGAAAAACGTCAGTCTCTCCAGGTGCCTGCACGCTGCCCTCATGGAGGCAGGAGAGCTCCTCAATGTGAGTTTTCCAGATCACGCAGCTGCCACCAACACAAACTTCAAACCTTTGTAATAGGAAGCTATGCTTACACATCTCAGGGGAGCTTTGGCCACCCCAATGCATGATCTCAGATAAACTTCCCTCTGGACTCCAGTGGACAGAGGCCTCATCGTCTTTGAGGGCACAGTTCCAACTCCACACCTCATGTGGTCCAAGGCTTCAGCTCTGTGCCACAAGTTGCTGGTCACAGGAAGCAGTGGTTCCTGCTTTTGGCTGATGCACCCACGGCCAGCCAGGGGTGTGGGGTTTCTCTCGGAATAAATGCCTTTAGAGGCTACGGTTCTGGTTTCAGCTCCCTCTTCATTTCTGGCCGTTGGGAGATTTCCCTTGCTTATTTGTGAGTTCAACTATGCACCTATCTGAACCGTTCCAGCAACATTCAAAGCTATCAAAGATTCTGCATTTCTCATAGAGAGAGCAGAGCTTGCTGTGCAGGTACTCGTGGTCCTGGGGAGTCTCCACCAACCTGCTTTCTATGTTGAGGTCCCACACCTTCACCGACAGGTGAAGGTCATCAGGTACTGCCCACTGTGGCTAAATCTTACATTAGGTATGGATGAAATTATTTATGAGAAGAAGGACCTGCTGCTGGGATCTTGAGGCTCTTCAAAAAACTTGGGAGTGCCTGTTGCACAGGGCCAAGGAGCCATGCTGTTCGGTCCATGGTCCCTTTGCTGCTACTGTAGACAAGCACGTTGCACTGGTGTGAGTGGAACTTGGCTGCCACAAAGACTTCCGTCAGCTCCTCCATGTTAGCCGGTTTGATGTCTGCCACATCAAAACGTCTATCTGTGATTTCTAAGTGTCATAAATTAATTCTCAGGTCATTGATAGTGCATAATTCTAAGTGGATCTTGAAGTCATCCATCTTCATCATTCAAGTTATAACTTTCTGCTCTTTTATCTCATCCACTTCTTTTCCATAATTTTATAGTTTTATCATTTGTAGAGAGTAGAAAATGAGCAGTGTTCTCTTGTAACCATCTAATTTTATTTTTTAATAAAATTTTAAATATATTTAAGTAATTTTAATATATTTATTAAAATTGCACTCCAGCCTGGGTGACGAAGTGAGACCCTGTCTCCAAAAAAAAAATTTTAATATATTTATATAATTTAAATATATTGTAATTTCAATTTCTAGACTTTCCTAATAGCCAAACCGTGGTTCATGACCTTTAAAGGTACTGTAAACATTATATTCTCCCCTAGAATGAGGACGGCTTTTGTTCTCTACTTCCTGCTGAAAAATAACTCTGCCCTCCTTGTCTCCTGCCACAGGAGCTCCAGAGTAATTAAACTCAACGGTGGAAATGATATCTGCTGCAGAGTGAGGCTATGTAGCCCCCTGGTCACTCACTGCTGGTCATCAAAGCCTCTTCTGGCCTCTCCCCCGCGGCGGATCTTCAGTCATGTCCTCCTCAATGGCCCCATCAACTTGTGAGAAGCACCATTGGAACTCATTGCCCACCAGCAGCAGCCGCCTCCAGCTCCTGTTATGGCAGCAGGCAGCGGCGACAGGTGGGGTTGGGCAGGGACCATGGCGGACCAGGGAGGAGGCTTCTGTGCCACTGCCGCTGAGCGAACAGTCCCGGTTGTCACCACCGCCCAAACAGAAGACTTGTTGGAAGTTTTCAAACTTTGTTGTTTGCCCCATTAGCCAAGATTGCTCCATGTCGTAAGACATGGTGCCAGCCAGGTGCGGTAGCTCACACCTATAATCCCAGCACTGTGGGAGGCCAAGGTGGGCGGATTGCTTGAGCCCTGGAGTTCAAGACTAGCCTGGGCAACACAGTGAAACCTCATCTCTACAAAAAATACAAAAATTAGTGGGGGTAGTGGTGCCCGTCTGTGGTTCCAGCTACTCCGGAGGCTGAGTTGGGAGGATCCCTTGGGAGGTAGAGGTTGCAGTGAGCCAGGATGGAGCCAAGGCTCTCCAGCAAAAAAAAAAAAAAAAAAAAAAAGGAGAAAGAGAGAGAGAGACATGGTGCCTTTGAATGGTCTTTCCTTTTGGAGGTCTCCCATAACCAACCTATCAGTGAAGACACACCTTCCCCCATCACATATGTTCATTGAGAGTTCCGTCAGGAAAACAGAAACCAATCTGTGTATATCAAATATTAAAGGTTTTCATACAGAGGATTGCAGACTGAGGGAAATAATGTCAGGGAAGCCATCTGCTATAGTTTAGGAGTTTGTTCCCTCAAATCTTATGTTGAAATTTGTTCCTAAGGTCGGAGGTGGGGCCCAATGGGAAGTGTTGGGTCATGGGAGTGGACCCCTCATGTGTAGATGAATGCCCTGGGTGCGGGCAGGCAGGGAGTGAGTCCTCACTATATTAGCTCACCTGGCCCCCCCGGCCCCCCACTCACACTTGCCTTCTCGCCATGTGATGCCTGCATGGCTCCCCTTTGCCTTCCCCCATGAGTGGAAGCAGACTGAGGCTTTCACCAGATGCCCAGTATTCCAGCCTGCAGAATGATGAGCCAAATCAACCTCTTTTCTTTATAAATTACCCAGTCTCAGGTATTCCTTTACAACAACACACATGGACTAAGACATCATCATTAACAACTTCAGCCAGCAGCACTGAAGCAGGGCTTTCATAAGATGTTATCTGGAAACTCAGCCTGGGCAACATGGCAAGACCCTGTCTCTACTAAAAATACAAAAAACTAGCCGGGTGTGGGGCTGTGTGCCTGTGGTCCCAGCTACTAGGGAGGCTGAGGTGGGAAGATCACTTGAGCCCAGGAGTCAGGGGTTGCAGTGAGCTAAGAGTTGCACCACTGCACTCCAGCCTGGGTGACGAAGTGAGACCCTGTCTCCAAAAAAAAAAAAAAAAAAAATCTGGAAGCTGTTTTGAAACTCACAGCCACTAAATCATATGCCTACTACTGCTTTTTGAAATAAATGGCCTTCCTTTCCAAAACTCACCAAGGGCCTCTCATCAGCTGACCTATCCTGGAAGCACAAGGGGGAGGTGCCTTCTGGGAAACGTACTCCCTGATCTCTCCTTGGCGACAGAGACTTTAGCAGGGGGTAACAGCAATACCAAGTTGACACAAGCTAGCCCAGTTCCCAAGGACTTTGGTGATGGCCTATTTAAAATATCAAAAGATAAGACTTCTATACAAAGGATAAAGGCCATGTGACAAGAAGATGTATCCTCTCTCTTCTGATACAATTCTTTCCACAGTCCTGCCCCAGGGTATGGGTGGCTATGTGCTGTGTCTGCAGGAGCTGTCAGGCCTGGACATGTAGCCCGTGAGCCTTGGAAAAGCCTGTTCTGGCCTTGTGACCATCTTTTCTCCTCTGGGAAGGGTGGGCTTCCTATGCTAACACTGTGGCTCCTGGGCATGGCTCTGCGAGGTCTTGGATAATGTGGACAAGTTTCCAGCAAGGGACAAGAAAGAATGAAAGCACAAGATGTTCTGCAGCATTCTGATCTTTCTCCCTCCCTTTCGAGAATTTACATATGCTTGCCACTTTGTCACATTTGTATTAGCAAACAGGGAAAGGTTGCTTCTATGCCTCAAATAAGAAACTTTTAGGGGAATGTCCTCATTGCCAGTTATCTAAGTTATAAAAATAAGTTACCTTGCCCTTCTCTGAGAAGCAGACACCAGAGGGTACCCATGGAACTGGATTAGCATGTCTACTTCTTCACTTCTTAAATAAAAGAAAGACACATTACCAGCAGAGACCTGAGAAACCAGGGCAGATAATGTCTGATTAGAACTTAATATTATTCTTGGGTAAAAATAAAATGAAAGTCATTGAAAAATTCTCCCAACTGACATTTGTCTCCTGGTTCTCAATGTTTTATTTCACTTTCACTAAAAAAACAAACAAACAAACAAACAAACAAATCAAAGTAGTTAATTATTTAATCTCTAGCCAACAACAACAAAAACGGGATAGTAGCTGACTCCCAGGACTCAAGGAACATCAGGCAACCAGTAAAGACTCTGGAAATTTGCTACCAATAATCTCTGCCAAAATCCACATTATCTGGGCCACCATTGAGGGAGGGGTCCTTGCAGCTACGCTCTGCTGTGGTGGAGGAGGAAACAGGAAGAGATACAAAACCTGTGCCTGAGTGTTACTGTTTAATGGGACTTGAGTCTCAGAGGTCTGGCAGGCCTAACGAAGGATAGGGCTTCTGCTGCTCAGAGCCACACTCTAAGAGAAGTCATCAACACTCCTGAGACACTGTGGCTGATCAACAATCCTTCCTCCTCCCGACCGAAGAAAGCTATGGGTTTTGACAGCAGACACACCCAGGTTCAAATCTAAGTCCCACCCCTTCCAAGTTGTGGGGCTTCAGGGAAGTCGTTTGATCATCTAAGTTTAGTTCCTACACCTGTAAGATAGAAAGAAAACCTACCTTACAGGGTTGTCGTGAGGATTTAGTGGGATAACCTGTGCAAAGCATATTAGCATCTGGTCTCCAGTAGGTCCTTGTAAGTTTAAATGCCTTTCTAAGGCACTGCATTTTCCACTTCTTCCTCCCTCTAGATCTTTCCCTCTAGGCCACAGATATAACGGGTCTTCTAAATATACTGTCTTTTCTGTCTACTGCACTGAAAAATGATAATTTTCAAGCATTCAGGGGAATAGGTCAAAGTCTTTGCGGGGAGTGGTGGAGGGAATAAAAGGAATCAGGGTTTCTTGAAGAAATGGCTGATTCCAGATCTGGGGCCAGAAATACCCAAGATGAACCTGGAACATCTCACCAGCTCAGAAAGCAAGGAAGTTATCAAAGACAGCTATTGTCAAATGAATCAGCAGCTTGAAAAGGCTCTCTGCCAAAGATGGAACAATTTGAGCACCAAAAGGATAATAAATAATTTGCAGTCATGAAATCCAAGAGTCCACAATGATACTAAAACAACCAAAAAACCTCATTAGTCACCTTTGGCAGATGTTAGGGGAACCAACTCAGTATTTTAAACACTGGCAAATAAAGGGAAAGAATTAATGCTGCCCATACTTTGGGGTAATCAAAGTAGTTTCTGAAAAGTTTATAGAAGTACTTCAGCTGACAAATAAATAAAGAATGATAGAATTATTATTACCATTAGCATTTCACTATCATTTGTAACCCCTAATAAAATAACAAAATAAAAAGGCTGCCAGCATCATGAAAAGAGAGATATCAACCACATATCACGTACCTCCTGAGGGAAACACACAGTATCACCTATGAAGTGCTCTTTCCCCACCACCCAGTCTGCATTGAACCTAAGCCTCATAAAGTCTCAAGAACTAATTACAGATTTATAGGAAATACAAGGAAGAACAGGTTAAATGACACCATGATGCTGATATCAGTAAAATTCAGACTATGGGCAAGTCTATAGGGAAAACAACCCAATTTTGATTATAGGTAGTTAATTGCCCCCTCAGAGCATTGTTAACATTCTGAGATGCAACTTTTCAGCTTTTTTTTCATGCATATACACTATAAAAATGGGATTATCCTAACATTGTTCTGTGACTTTTTTGCTAAATTAATAAATAGCAGACAGCCATCTGTATCTACAACACAGGTATAATTCATTCTTTTAAACAACTTTGTAGTATTCCATAGTATGGATATGCTATAATTCATAAAGTCAACACTTCTTTGCATAGTTGTATTTCTAAAGGATCACTCTTTAAACTTCTGCATTAAGAAATGAATTTTCAGTGAATGCTGGTGGTTGGGCCATGGACCTTTGATGAGGAACAAGATATTGGTGTAATCTGAGAATACCTCTCTACAAAATGCTAATCAATTATAATCTGATTTAGAGAATTTAATGCAGAAAATCCTGGCAGACACCAACCCACTCAGGGGATAGAGATTAATACCACGTGACCCTCCTGGTGTGCTGCAGTGAGATGAACAAGGAATAACTTTATGTGGTGTTATTGCCCAGAATGTGTGCCTAAGTCTGGTTATGGGGAAGCATCAGACAGAACCATCCCCATCCTACAGAATATAAGTCTGGTCAATAACTCTCAGGAAGATGAAAGGCAAGAAAAGATCAAGGAATTGTTCCCAATGAAGGCATCTAAACAACAGACATGATAATTGCATGTGACATGACTTCCTGGACAGGATCCTGGGCCTGAGAGGGGGAAAAGCTACAGTAGGACAGTCGGTAAAATTTGAATGGGATGTAAAAGTTTTCCAAATCAAAATGGAGTCACTTGTGTTAAAAAAAAATACCGTGACAAATGGAGCTGGGGAAGGCCATGCATAAATGCCTGATAACAAGAATTACCACAAAAGACACCTTGTATTAGTCCATTTTCATACTGTTATGAATAAATACCTGAGACTGTGTAATTTATAAAGTAAAAGAGGTTTAATGGACTCACAGTTCCCCATGGCTGGGGAGGCCTCACAATCATGGTAGAAGGCGAAGGAGGAGCAAAGGCATGTCTTACATGACAGTAGGCAAGAAAGTGTGTGCAGGGGAACTGCCCTTTATAAAACCATCAGATCTCATCAAACTTATTCACTATCATGAGAATAGCAAGGGAAAAACCTGCCCCCTGATTCAATACCTCCCACCAGGTCCCTCCCATGACACGTGGGGATTACGGAAGCTATAATTCAAGGTGAGATTTGGGTGGGGATGCAGATAAACCATATCATGCCACAAAAATCACAACCTCACAAAAGGTCATTGCAACCTTACACACACACAAAAATCTGCCCAGCAACTGCCTGTTTAACCTCAGACTGGTACTACTCTTGTTAATGATTCTTTAGCCAAGGATAATTACTTCAAAACCATCGTATAATCCTCCTCACGTTTCCTTTAAAAACCTTTGTCTTCCTTTACCTCCCTGAATATGCACACAGTTTGCAATGGCACATGTATTCCCATTGCAGTGCCCATCATTTTCTTTTAGAGAGTCTCTCTCTCTGCTATTTAGGTTGACAAGCATCTGTGGGTCAGAGGTTAGTGTTGCACAGAAACTGATTTCCAGGTTGTGGGGGTTACATGCTGGTTATGTAGGACAGTGTCCCTGTTTTGGAGATACACATACTGAAGTGGTTTGTGGCAATGAAATATTCTTTTGTGGTAATATTCATATCATCATGTCTGCAACTTGCTCTCCAAGTATCCAGAAAAAGCCTAGAGAGTGGGCGATGGAGCAAACACAGTAAAATATCAACAGCCCGGGAATCGGGCGGGCATATGGGAGTTCTTTATACACACCTGGAGGCAACTTGACAAGGCTCTCAAGGTCCTGTACTCCAACCTGGCTCATGACCCGCTCGTTTTCCGCAATAGCCCGTGCTTGGGCCTGAGTGATATGTCTCTCCAACATTTCAAACTCATCCAGCCGCTGCTTATAGAGCTCCCGAATCTGGCAGGGGGATGATCAAATGCACAGAAATATGGTGAGATTACTTACCATTACTTAGCTTTACTCAGCCCTACCCCAGGATCAGGGCTTCCAGTGAAGCATAGAATAGTCAGAGAACTATTGCAACCATCTGGTCTGACCTACTGGATCTGAAAACTGAGACCCATAGAGGGGAAAGGTTTAAAGGTTTCATAGTCAGGCCAGTAACAGACTCGAGCTTGGTCACCTGTCTCCTGGCTTCACAGTAAAGAGAGCTGCCATCCAAACAGTGAAATACCAAATACAAGTTAACACACTTCCTGCAGTGCCCCCATCCCCATTCAGGGAAGGACTTGTTCCCTAGCTACAGGGAACGTCATCAGCAGACAGCCCCTTCACAGTCTACCTAAGCTGCCGAAAAGGAGTCACCTGAGACCATGCCTTTTCTGCAGCACCCACATCCTGTGTCTGAGAGAGGCAGGGGTATAAAGGCCTGGCCATTTTGACCCAAAGAGAGAAACTCTGACAGGCAATACTCTCTCCAGGGCAACCTGCTGCATTTGTCAAAGCTTGTTGACAAATGCATCATCAGAGTTTGGCTTCTTCCATGGCTCACTCCTTCTTCCATTCCCTTCCCCTCACAGGTGTTGATAGCTAACAAACACCTGTAGCCCAAACTCTGTCACAGTACTTGCGCCCAGAGAGTCCACTTGGATGCCCAACATACTCCTCAAGACTCATTACAGATTGACTAGTCAACCAGCCAAACTTCTGATCCATATTTTCTGGTTCAGACTTCTCGAGGCAAGAAGCAGAGAGCTCACGGGTATGGGTAATATGAAAGAGTTCACATTAGCCAGGCATGGTGGTGTGCACCTGTAGTCCCAGCTACTTGGCAGGCAAGGGAATTACTTGAGCCTAGGAGTGCAAGATCAGACTGGGCAACACAGTGAAACCCTGTTTCTTTCTTTTCCTTTTTTTTTTTTTTTTTTGAGACAGAGTTTTGCTCTTGTTGCCCAGGCTGGAGTGCAATGGCATGACCTCGGCTCATTGAAACCTCTGCCTCCCAGGTTCAAGCGATTCTCCTGCCTCAGCCTCTGAAGGAGCTAGGATTACAGGTGCCCGCCACAATGCCCAGCTAATTTTTTGTATATTTTTTAGTAAAGATGGGGTTTCACCATGTTGGCCAGGCTGGTCTTGAACTCCTGACCTCAGGTGATCTACCCACTTCAGCCTCCCAAAGTGCTGGGATTGCAGACATGAGCCCCTGCCCCCAGTCTTATTTTCCTCTCTTATTTATTTATTTTTTAGAACTGGAGTCTTGCTTTGTGGCTTAGCCTGGAGCACAGTGGTGCAATCACAGCTCACCCCTGCCTGCTCTTCCTGGGGTCGAAGGATCCTCCTGCCTCAGCCTCCAAGTAGCTGGGACTACAGGCATACACCACCATATCCAGCTAATTTTTAAATTTTTTGTAGAGATGGGGTCTCAAATTCCTGGACTCAAGTAATCCTCCCATCTCAGCCTCCCAGAGTGCTGGGATTACAGGCAGGAGCCACCATGCTCGGCCAACCCCATTTCTTTTAAAGAGAAAGAAAAAAACAGTTTATGTAGGAAGACAGTGTTCCTTATTGTATTCTTAAAGTTGGTGGGATCGCAAAGATGTTTACTTAGTCATTCTTTTAATAAAGATTTATTGTGTACCCAGGCGTGGTGGCGGGCACTTGTAATCCCAGCTATTCGGGAGGCTGAGGCAGAAGAATCACTTGAACGCAGGAAGCAGAGGTTGCAGTGAGTTGAGACTGCACCATTGCACTCCAGCCTGGGCAATAGGAGCGAAATTCCACCTTAAAAAAAAAAGATTTATTGTGTAATTACCATTTACATTTGGGGAAATGAATCAGATATGGTTTCTGCTCTTAAAGAGTTTACAGTTTAGCAGGAGGGGCCTGGCAAGGATACAAATAGGTGAAATCAACTCTTAAAAGTGCTATGATAGCATATGAATGAGGATATAAGGAAGGCTAAGAGGAAGTAACTAAATCTTTCTGGGGTCAGGAAACGCCTTTCAGGAGACAGTGGCCTGGGACAGTTCCTCAAATATAAAGTACTATGTTCTATGTCATGTGTTTTATTATTTGGGTCTGCTGACAATCTCTGACCCTAATTTTTGGATGTAGGAATTAGCATCTTATCCAAATAACAAGGCCAACTATCACTTACTGAGGGCTTACCGTGTTGTAAATACTCAATATTGTAAATGCTTTACTGTATTGACTTATTTAATCCTCAAAACAACCAACCCATGGGGTGAATATTATTATCTGCATTTTAAAGATAAGGAAACTGAGGCATATAGAAGTAAATACCACCCAAAGTCATATAGATGGTATGTGCAGGAGCCAAGACTTGAACCCAGGGTGTATGGTTCCAGAGCATTTGCTCTTAATCATCAGACCATGCGATATTTCTATAGGTGGGCCTGGGGAAGATCAGCTGCCAAGGGGGTTATCTCAGGCAATGCAGATACTCATACGGAAGAGTGATTATTGCTTCTCCCAGGGAGAACGAATTTGAGTCCTGTACAGACAGTCATATGGCAGTGACATCTAGAGACAAGTGAGGAAAAGGAAAGAACAGATGATGAAAAAGGAAAGAGGGAGAGGAATACAGGTATAAGAACAGCAACATTGCCGGGCGTGTTGGCTCACGTCTGTAATCCCAGCACTTTGGGAGGCCAAGGCAGGTGGATCATGAGGTCAGGAGTTCAAGACCAGTCTGGCCAACATAGTGACACCCTGTCTTTTCTAAAAACACAAAAAATTAGCCTGGTGTGGTGGTGTGCGCTTGTAATCCCAGCTACTTGGGAGGCTGAGGCAGTAGAATCACATGAACCCAGGAGGTGGAGGTTGCAGTGAGCTGAGATCGCTCCACTGCACTCCAGCCCAGGTGACAGTGCGAGACTCTGTCTCAAAAAAAAAAGAAAAAAAACAAAAACCCAGCAACATTACAGAAGTGGAATAACAGATGCCTGCTCTTTTCAAAGTTTCTTTTTTTGTAATTACAAAATTAATTCATGTACATTGCAAAATTCAGACAACATAGAAATGTGCAAAAAAAGTTAAATGTCCCATAAGAGTATTGTTAACATTTTGTTGTAAAAGTTTTCAGCTTTTTTCCCATGCATATATATTATAAAAAATGAAATTATCCTAACATTGTTCTATGGCTTTTTTGCTAAATTAATAAATGGCAGGCCAGGCGCGGTGACACACGCTTGTAATCCTAGCACTTTGGGAGGCTGAGGTGGGCAGATAACTTGAGATCAGGAGTTGGAGACCAGCCTGGGCAACATGGTGAAACCCCATCTCTACTAAAAATACAAAAATTAGCCAGGCATGGTGGTGCATGCCTGCAATCCCAGCTACTTGGGAGGCTGAGGCAGGAGAATCGCTTGAACCCAGGAGACGAAGTTGTAGTGAGCCAAGGTCTCGCCACTGCACTCCAGACTGGGTGGTATAGTGGCTACTTATAGGACAGATACTGAGAAAATAGAATCCAATGAACTGGGTGACTGGTCATGGGGTTTATAGGTTTATAATGCTCCATATATCCTGACTCATGTGAATGACAGGGATGTGAGTCCAAAGTTCAAGGGCAAGGTCTGGCTGGGTAGGCTGAAGTCTTAGCAGAGTGAATGTGGTGACCCATGAATCACAGAGTACAGGGTCCCAGCCAGGGGCTGCACTTGAAGAAGCCTATAACCCATGGAGGGGGCGAGGCTGGTCCTATAAGTATCTCATATACTCTATGGGTCTTCATTTTGTTAATGTCTATCTACCTCAGCTAGGTTGAAAGCTACAGAGGACAGGTTGCGTGTGTGAGGCTGGGTGTGCCCGAACACTGGCGTTTTTATTCACTGCTGAATCCCCACTGCCTAGAACAGAGTATGACATCCAGCAGACATTCAACAAATGTGTTAAGTGAAGGAATGACTGAGGTTAAGGACGTGGGATGCATGTTACTTAAGGGGCAGGTAGAGGACAGAACAGAAAGGAGAAGAAGAAGATCTGAAAGGCAGGAGGCACACCGGGGTAAAGGATCGGGTATGGGAGAAGTGCCCACAAGTTTAAGGGAGTCCTGAGTAGTGTGGCCAGCAGAGGCGGACTCAGCACAGAGGTCCCAAGTCAGCTGGTTTTCTCCTTGTACAGACGAGGAAGCAGAGTTGCTGTTCTAGAGACTAGACACACTTCCTAAAATCTGCGCATGAATGGCCAGTCAAGATTGGATTGTGATTTGTGATACAAAGGCACCCCAAAGCCTTTTGGCCTTATCACCTCCATGGAACAACTATTCAGCGGTCTGCCACAGTCGTTCATTGATATACGCAATATATAACGTATGTGTCTAGAGAAATACAGACAGGTGCTATAGATATATGCCGCATGTTGTGTGGTATCTGTGGTATTTGCATATATGTGTGTATGGATAGAGTGTCCTTCCACTAGTAATGTCGGGCCCACTTCGGCATGGTGGGCTGTTTCTCAGCTGCAGCCCCAGATCCTGGAACAGCACCTGGCACCTGGCCGGCGCTGACGCGTGCCGAGCGCTGAGTCCCCGGCACCGCCGCGTTACCTGCTGCAGCTGGTCCACGAACTCCTCGTGGCGTTTATTTTCGCTGCCGCGGGCCTTGATCAAACTTGCGCTCACTTCGTCGCCGATGACCTCGGCAGAGTACAAGTTGCGGAAGACACCGGTGAGCAAGTGCGAGATATCTTGGGTGCGCAGCGAGGAGGGGCGCAGACGAAGCAGCTGAGGCTCGGGACGCGGCGCCAGCGTAAGCTGCGTGAAGCGGCGGGACCGGGCTGCGAAGCTGTAGTGGAAGCCCTCCGAGTAGGAGAGGGAGGAATACAAGGACTTCCAGGTGGGCTGGCTGGGGCTGCTGGACTCGGCTGGTGGCGAAGTTGGCGCCCACATTGTCCCCTGGCACTCGTTGGTCCGGGACGCTAAAGATCCCCGCTTTATGGATCTCCTGGTCTCCATGGCAACTGAGACGCGGCTAACTCCCTGCTGCACTTCTGCTTCCGGCCCTACCCCTTCCGCCTTGCCTTTCTCTCGGATCACGTCATCGCTGTGGTCATCGTAAACATTCGCATCTTCAGCATCGTCCTTTTAAAAGTGAGCTTACTAAGTGTGAGGACCCATGGAGAAAGGTTTAATTGACACAGCCAGGCCTGTCTGCAAAACCTTGTACCTAACTACCTACCTTCATCCATTCTTTAATTTGTTAAGCAACTGTTCATTCACTCATCATATTTATTGTGTAAAGATTGTGTTTCAGGTCTGTGCTGGTAGCTGAAGATACCAAAGAAGTATGATGCTGCTTCTGCCTTCAGGAAGTGCGCAGTTGTGTATGTGTGTGTTTGTGATGAGGGCGGTGGGTGTGGAGGTAACAGTAAAACAACTGTACTTTAGTGGATTAAGGCCAAGGTGGAGATAAATATTGGTTGTCATGGAACTACAAAGGAGGACAGGAACTTAGTCTGTAGAAGGAGTGATTACTTCTTGGAACAAATGAAAACCAAGCAGAGATTTCAAAGAATGAGTAGACTGAACATCATTAGTCATCAGGGAAGTGGAAATTAAAACCACAATGCAATACTACAGTTAGTAGAATGACAAAAAACAAAAAAGTACTTAAATAAGAGCCAGGTGTGTGTAGTGGCTCACACCTGTAATCCCAACACTGGGAGGCTGAGGCAGGAGGATCACTTGAAGCCAGGAGTTTGAGACCAGCCTGGGCAACATAGGGAGACCCCATCTCTACAAAATATTTTAAAATGTGGGAAGGGCTGAAAGAAATTCAGGAGGAGTGGAACTTAAAAGAGTGTGAGGGTGGAGGAATGGTACTGATAGGTTAGGGCCAGATCATAAACGGGTTGGTAGGCCACAATAGGGAATTTGGACTTTATTTTGAGGGCAGTAGGAGGTTCATCAAGGGTCTTAAGCTAGGGCATGTCGTGGTCAGCTCTGTTTTACTAAGATCATCCTGATTGCTTTGAGAATAGACAGGAGAGGCAAGAGGCATCAGAAAGTTCAGTTAGGAAACTAGCACAGAGGTTAGGAAAGAGATGAAAGGAGATTGGATGAGAGAGAGGGAACTGAATTGGAGATAGATCCAAAAAGTAGAATTGACAAGACTTGCTGGTGGATAATGGGAGGTAAGAAACAGGCACCAAGAATAACTCCCAGGTATCCTGTGTGTGCAATCAGCGGGGTGATTACAGCATCACTGAGATGGAGAAGAGGACTGCATTTGTCCAGGGCAGCAGCATGACATCACATTGACTGTTGTCATTTGCACACCATGGCTTTTGCTCACAGGTGATACAACCAACCACTTTATACTCCACGGTGAGTTTGCTTGCCTTACATCCTGAAACTCACTTCCAGAGATGATTGCTAGGATGCTTGCCCACACACCTGGGCTACTTCCACTTCTACTTCTCTTAGTTGGGCCTGGCTCTCTCTTTTGTCCTTTCCAGTACTTTTCTGTCCTGAGAGCTGAGAAGCCAGGGATGCCTGCCCTGGACTGCATACTTGAGAGGCCCATCTCTGGCTGTCCCCCAACTGCACTCTTTCCCACAGAGTAAGAGACCACAGGGCCAAGACGATGTGCCCCATGCCCCCTCTCCAGGTACATGGGACCCCGAAAGTATGCGCCCACATGTCCTGAGTTCATTCCAGGACCTATGCAGGCCTCTTCTTTAAGTCAGCCTCTCAGGGCTGACTTAAAAGGGTAGCTGTGGTGAGGGGAGGAGGAGGGAAGTGGAGGGAGCTTTGGCAAACAGGCGTTTCTCCAATTTTCCACAAGCATGCAAGGCCCCCAGTGGTGCAAGAAGGAGCTGTGGGTAGGAAGAGGGGTGTAACAGTCTGGGGCCTCCATTGCTCTAATGTGGCAAATGGAGCCCCAGTTGGGTGGTCTCGTCAGTTAGGAGCAGTTCCACTTGTGGAGGCTCCCTGGCCCCCTTCCCTGTTATAGGGAAGGACAGGACAATGGACTCTTGCCATTACTTTTGGCTTCTCTATCCTGCCTCTAGACAGCCTTAGAGAAAGTCACAGTGTCTGACTAGCCTGGGAGAGGTCTCCCTTTGCATGACCCCTCCCACCCTCTGGCTCCAGGCTAAGGTCACCAGCAACCGTCCTGTCTTTCCAGAGGCAACAGCCACCCCTCAGTCCTCATCTCAGCAGCCTCTGGTGCTGCTACCCATTCCCTCCAACTGATGCACTCTCTTCCCTGCCTCCCTATTTCTTCTGTGCATCACCTATCTCCACCCTCGGGTCCCTGTTCTTCCAATATCTCTCTGCTTGATAAACTGGATTCATCCCTGATTCCACCATGCCCGGCATTCAATTTGTTTGCTCCCTGGCTAACTGGAGAAATGAATGACTGCAACCCTACACTGGTAACAGGTCTCAGGTCACTTTTGGAACCACTCTTCAGCTCCCCTCCCCTGGGGACTTCATCAGCACAAAGGGAATTCCTTGTGAGTTGCTGTCTTCATTTTATAACCTGTTCTATTGACCACATTTTTGTTTGTTTGTTTACCTCTGCGTTCCCACACACATTTTTGGCCTTTACTTTTTTTTTCACTGCTTTTTTCTTTTTGAGACAGGTTCTCACTCCGTCACCCAGGCTGGGGTGCAGGGGTATGATCATGGCTCATTGCAGCCTCAGCCTCCTGGGCTCAGGCAATCCCCCTGCCTCAGCCTCCTGAGTAGCTGGGACCACCAGCGTGCACCACCATGCCCAGCTAATATTTAAAATTATTTGTAGAGACAAGGTCTTCCTATGTTGCCCAGGCTGGTCTCAAACACCTGGATTCAAGCAATCCTCCTGCCTTCACCTCCTGAAATGTTGGGATTACAGGCATGAGCCACTGCACCTGGCATTTGGCTTTTTTTTTTGAGATGGAGTCTTGCCCTGTCCCCCAAGCTGGAGTGCAGTGTTGCAATCTTGGCTCACTGCAAACTCCCCCTCTCAGGTTCAAGCGATTCTCCTTTCTCAGCCTCCTGAGTAGCTGGGATTACAGGCACACACCACCATGGCCAGCTAATTTTTGTATTTTTAGTAGAGATGGGGTTTCACGATGTTGGCCAGGCTGGTCTCGAACTCCTGACCTCGTGATCCACCCACTTCAGCCTCCCAAAGTGTTGGGATAACAGGCGTGAGACACCACGCCCAGCCAGATGTCCAACGTTTTGATTGCAAGGAAATTTTTGCTTATCTGTGGTGGTGGATATAATGAACATTATGCATGGACCTTTTTTTTTTTTTTTTAAGCTGATCAGCTATTATTAGTGTTAGCGTATTTGATGTGTGGCCCAAGACAATTCTTCTTCAGGTGTGGCCCAGGGAAGCCAAAAGATTGGAGACCTGTGTATAAAAACAAATTCAAATAGTACATAAATAATGAAAAGGAAGTGTCTTCCTCTCAGTCCTTTCCCCCAAATTATTAGAGTATTTCTGCATACTTTCAGCTGTTTTTTCTGCCTGCATGAACACTGATATTTGTCAAGACATTTAAAAAATTATTTAAAAACAGGCCGGGCATGGTGGCTCATGCCTGTAATCCCAGCACTTTGGAAGGCTGAGCAGGTGGATTGCTTGAGACCAGGAGTCCAAGACCAGCCTGGCCAACATGACGAACCCTGTCACTGCTAAAAATACAAAAATTAGCCAGACATGGTGGCACATGCCTGTAATCCCAGCTACTTGGGAAGCCAAGACACAAGAATTGCTTGAACCCGGGAGGCAGAGGTTGTAGTGAGCTGAGATAGTGCCACTGCACTCCAGCCCAGGTGACAGAGTGAGACTCTGTCTCAAAAAAAAAAAAAAAAAATTAATAACACAAGTGAAATAATGTTATACATGGATATTGTCCTGTCATTTGTATTTTTCACTTATTATATCCTATGGAAAAAAAAAAAAAAAAAAATTAATAACACAAGTGAAATAATGTTATACATGGATATTGTCCTGTCATTTGTATTTTTCACTTATTATATCCTATGGCAACTCATGGAGAACTACTATTTTTTTTTTTTCTCCTATAAATAATGCTGTAATGAGCAACCTTGTTCATGTTTGTACATACTTTGCATAGCTGTACAATGTTTCTGTGCAATAATATCATAGAAGTGCTTGGCCAAAGGTGTGTACATTTTAGTAGCTGAGATACTGCCAAAATGCCCTTCAAAAAGATTATACCAGAATATAATCCCATATGCAAAATGTAAGAGTTCATGGACATTTTAAACGTTTTGAACCATATCCCAGATTTTTTCCCTAGCTCACATCTCCCTCCCAAACTCCGGACTTGTACATCCATCATGTTCTTGACATCTGGATGGTACCTCAAACTTAATGTGTCCGAAATCGAGTGCCTGCTCCTCCTCAGCCTTCCCCATTTCAGTTAATGGGAGCTCCATTCTTCAGGTGTCCAGGTCCAAAATTTGGAGTCATCCTTGACTCCTCTCTTTCTCTCACAGCCCCCACCAGTAATTCCTGTTGACTCTACCTTCAAAATATATCTGGAATCCTATCAATTTCCACACTCAACTCCTACCTCCAAGGTCTGAGCCACCATCCACTCCCACCTGAATCGGGTATTACAAGAGTCTCCTCACTGGGCTCTTGTTTTAGCCCTTGTCCCTCCATGGTGACTTCCAGCAGTCAGAGGATTCTTTTTACATTAGTCAGATTATGTCCCTCCCTGGCTTGAAGCCTTGCAAGTGCTCCCCATTTTGCCCAGAGTAAAAGTTGAATT
>NW_012106419.1:1556333-1558918 GCF_000951045.1 Mandrillus leucophaeus
AAAAAAAAAAAAAAAAAAAAAAATTAACCCTATCCCATTCCTGAACTCCTTTATCCGACTTTTTTCATTTTGCTTATTATCTGCTAATATCCTATACAATCCATTTCTTACATTTGTTAAAATGTCTCTTTTCTTTCCATTAGAATTTGGGCTCCAGGACGGCAGGAGTTTTTGGTGTGTTTTGTTCACAGATGATTCCCAAGCCTCCAGAACAGTGCCCAGTACACAGGAGCTGCTCAGTAAATATTTGTTGAATAAGTGACATAGCAGAACAGTTTTCAAATGTGGGTCTCTTCAGTCCACATACCCCTTAAGTGTGCTTCCTCCCTCAGGTGAGTTAGCCTCTGCCTCTTCTTTCAGATAAGGGTCTGAGGGCAAGTTTCCTGACTGTTCCCCACACCAAGCACTATATTCTGCCTCTGGGGTGGAGGTGAGCATTGGGACAGTCCACAGTGAAATAAACATCACAGTTCCATTACAAATGAATACACAATAAAATCCCACAAATATAATTATGGAATAGTAACCCGAAATAATCCCATACTGTCCTGGGACTACCAGCAAGTCCAGTTCATTATGTTATGCCATAGTTCACTATGGCATCCTGGATCCCCGGAAGGTCAGGACCTGAGGATCTGACCCTGCATGAGCTGAGGACTCTCACTTTGCCACAGCTGCTCCCTTGGGAGGAGCAGCCTTCACTTCACTTTTCCTCCTGATGCATCTGGACTTGGGCCCATGACCCTCTGGAGGGAGCTCTTATGGGGGTTTTGCAGCCCTCGAAAGCAGCAGGGGCATGAGCTTAAACCAACAGCCTCAGGCTGGGCTCTGGCCACCTGGATCTGTAGAGGAGGCCAGGCAGAGGATGGCTGTGGGAATATGGGATTCTGGTGGCCTTCTAGCAGGTACTTATTTGTGCCCTGTACTTGCCATCCATTATTTCTGCCAATTCTAAGGATGATTATAGCTCCTGATTGAGGAGCTCAGAGAAGCGAAGTCACTTTTCCAAAGTCTTAACAGCAGGAAACTGCAGAGCCAAGATTTAAACAGCCCCTTCACCCCGTATCCTGGAGCAGGGGCTCTTAAGACAGGGAGGGGGAAGAATAAACCCCATCCACCTCACCTACCCAAGCTGGGCTAGGTTTGCATTTCATAGGGCAGGGACTAGAAAGGGCCAGCCCTGAAGCACGCTTGTAGCCTGACCATCCTGAAAATTGTCATTCTTGGGTAGATAATACCCCCTCCTTAGGCCTCCAGAGAAAGTGGTGGTGGAGAGGCCAAGGGAAGTGGCTTGAGGCAGGCACTGGCACCAACACTAGGTCTCTCTTCCCTGTCTCCAGTGATCCCAGAAACTCCATCACCCCATCCACCCTCGCACAGACATGGAAGACTGGGCATGGTCAGGAGAGTGAGATGCCAGAAACTCCCCCATTAAAGAACTAGTCTTTGGGGCATGTGTGGGCCCTCTGTGCACCCAACTAAGCCTGCCAAATAGCCCTCTGAGTCACCGGGATCTCAGGGCATCTTGCACAGGCAACTGAGAGCTGGGTTTTGAGGAGGGTAATTTAGGCACCTGGCCAGGGCTGGGCCCACAGACAGCCCTGGGAGTTGAGGGCAGAGGGAGTGAAGGCAAAGGGAATGGAATCCAGCAAATTTGTGGCTTGGGGCAAAGCCTCTTTGCGTCCTCTGAGCTCCAGTCCCTCCACACAAGTTCAGTCGTACCGCATAGGCTTACCCGCAGCAGGAACCAGCAGAGCACCTCCCAGCCTGTGAGAGCCAGGAGGGCCCGACAGACAGGGGAGGAGAGGAGAGGACTGGAGTGAGGGCTGACCCACAGCTCCAAGCAGCCGCCGGGTTTCTCTATGAGCAGGGTGGGGCCCAGCCCTCATGTCTGGCAGAACCTGGTTGCTTGTGCCAGCTCTGAGTCAGCAGTGCCCATCCTGCCCAAGAACCCTGGGCTAGGGAGGAGGCTGCAGCTCCTATGTCTGTGTCAGGGGCCAGAGGAGGGATTCTGTGAGGTGGGTTTGGAGCATGCAAAGAAAGAGCCTGGCTTCAGCCCCCACCATGGTACAGAGACAGAGGGAAAGGAGAGGCTCCCAGGTAATGTCCTGGCTTGGGGCCTGGGGCTCAGAGTTGGGAGATGATGTGAATATATAGGAATGATGACTGAAATGAAGCCATGTCCACTCCTGGTGTCAGAGTTTCATTGTGACACTGCCTAGGAAGAGGAGGGGGGCTTGAGGAGGCCTGACTTGCTGAGTACAGGGGCTTGCAGGCTCCAGGAGTATCAGAGGTGCAGGTGGTAGGCTCCAAGGCCTGAGGAGGCCCCCAGAGGGCAGAGAAGGGGACCCTTCTTCCCCGCTGGCCCCCTGTATGGAGGTCCAAAGCAAGGCCTACCAGTATGGATTTGCTCATCCCTCAGCAAACATGGGGTACGGCTCTGGGCGGAAGGGAAACCAAGGAGGGACCTGACAGGCCTGCCCAGGGCAGGGGTGTTCGCACTGCAGGACAGGATTTGAGCTGAGTGCCAGGTAAGGGGTGAAGCCCCATCTGTGGAGAAGGGGCATGCAGAGCAGGGGGCTCTC
>NW_012106419.1:1558968-1561448 GCF_000951045.1 Mandrillus leucophaeus
ACAGGGAGGGGGAAGAATAAACCCCATCCACCTCACCTACCCAAGCTGGGCTAGGTTTGCATTTCATAGGGCAGGGACTAGAAAGGGCCAGCCCTGAAGCACGCTTGTAGCCTGACCATCCTGAAAATTGTCATTCTTGGGTAGATAATACCCCCTCCTTAGGCCTCCAGAGAAAGTGGTGGTGGAGAGGCCAAGGGAAGTGGCTTGAGGCAGGCACTGGCACCAACACTAGGTCTCTCTTCCCTGTCTCCAGTGATCCCAGAAACTCCATCACCCCATCCACCCTCGCACAGACATGGAAGACTGGGCATGGTCAGGAGAGTGAGATGCCAGAAACTCCCCCATTAAAGAACTAGTCTTTGGGGCATGTGTGGGCCCTCTGTGCACCCAACTAAGCCTGCCAAATAGCCCTCTGAGTCACCGGGATCTCAGGGCATCTTGCACAGGCAACTGAGAGCTGGGTTTTGAGGAGGGTAATTTAGGCACCTGGCCAGGGCTGGGCCCACAGACAGCCCTGGGAGTTGAGGGCAGAGGGAGTGAAGGCAAAGGGAATGGAATCCAGCAAATTTGTGGCTTGGGGCAAAGCCTCTTTGCGTCCTCTGAGCTCCAGTCCCTCCACACAAGTTCAGTCGTACCGCATAGGCTTACCCGCAGCAGGAACCAGCAGAGCACCTCCCAGCCTGTGAGAGCCAGGAGGGCCCGACAGACAGGGGAGGAGAGGAGAGGACTGGAGTGAGGGCTGACCCACAGCTCCAAGCAGCCGCCGGGTTTCTCTATGAGCAGGGTGGGGCCCAGCCCTCATGTCTGGCAGAACCTGGTTGCTTGTGCCAGCTCTGAGTCAGCAGTGCCCATCCTGCCCAAGAACCCTGGGCTAGGGAGGAGGCTGCAGCTCCTATGTCTGTGTCAGGGGCCAGAGGAGGGATTCTGTGAGGTGGGTTTGGAGCATGCAAAGAAAGAGCCTGGCTTCAGCCCCCACCATGGTACAGAGACAGAGGGAAAGGAGAGGCTCCCAGGTAATGTCCTGGCTTGGGGCCTGGGGCTCAGAGTTGGGAGATGATGTGAATATATAGGAATGATGACTGAAATGAAGCCATGTCCACTCCTGGTGTCAGAGTTTCATTGTGACACTGCCTAGGAAGAGGAGGGGGGCTTGAGGAGGCCTGACTTGCTGAGTACAGGGGCTTGCAGGCTCCAGGAGTATCAGAGGTGCAGGTGGTAGGCTCCAAGGCCTGAGGAGGCCCCCAGAGGGCAGAGAAGGGGACCCTTCTTCCCCGCTGGCCCCCTGTATGGAGGTCCAAAGCAAGGCCTACCAGTATGGATTTGCTCATCCCTCAGCAAACATGGGGTACGGCTCTGGGCGGAAGGGAAACCAAGGAGGGACCTGACAGGCCTGCCCAGGGCAGGGGTGTTCGCACTGCAGGACAGGATTTGAGCTGAGTGCCAGGTAAGGGGTGAAGCCCCATCTGTGGAGAAGGGGCATGCAGAGCAGGGGGCTCTCCAAAGCCCGGAAGTCCTGGTCCACTTTTAACTCCCAGAACCAGAAGACTGACCTTCAGCTGTTCCACATCCCTTATTCAAGGCCACCCAGGCCTAGTAGGGCCCAGAAGAGGAGGGATTGGGGTAAGCCCCGCCCCCTCCCCCCAGAGCTGGTCCGACTAGCTTTGCCTGACTCTCACATTGGCCTTATCAGCCCAGGAGGCCTGGGTGGCTTCACTAGGGGGCCTAGCACCCCATCCTGTGAGGCCCTCTGGGGGCTCTCTGACACCAAGAGCCCAGTTTTCCCAAGGGACTCTCCAAAGGGGCGGTGGGCAACAGGATCCAGGGATCCTCCCAGGGTCTATAGTGGGAGAGGGTCTCTGGGCAACCTATAAAGGGGGTTTTCTGGATCCCAAGAGTTAGGGGGTGGGTCTGCATAGGGACCTTGCCCAGGCAGCCCCTTGGGAGGCCACCTGAAGAAGGGACCCTGGGGATCTTCACCCTCGGCTGCATGGATCGCTGGGGTTTTGGGATATGAGGGGCTCAAAAGTGAACTCCGTGCACCTGCTTGCTTCCCCCTCCACCCTCAACACTCCACCAAAGGCACTCTTGAGGTTAGAAACCTCCCAGCGAGAGGGAAGGGGACCCTCCGCCCGACAAGGTCCAGGTATTGCTCTCTGAAGACCTTCTAATCGTGTCCGTGCACACATTTCGCAGAAGGGAAAGCGAACACTGGGGAGCTGCGGCTGGAAGCCTGGACGCCGCGTCTCCCTAGCGCAGCAGCCCGGCTGGGCGTGGGACCTTACACGATCCCTTCCCCGGGATGACGCCGGATTCTTTCCAGCATCACCCCGACCCCAGCGAGGCGCCCACAAACAGGGCGTGGGGCCCGGCCGCCCGCGGTAATGACAGGGCCGGCGGCCCGTGGGTGGCGGCGGCGGAGGAAGCTGGAGGGATCTGGCTATTTCTGGTCGGGGCGCACCGAGCTCAGAGAAGCGAAGTCA
>NW_012106419.1:1563359-1564231 GCF_000951045.1 Mandrillus leucophaeus
CTGTTGTTTGAGACAGAGTCTTGCTCCGTCGCCCAGGCTAGAGTGCAATGGTGCAATCTCAGCTCACTGCAACCTCCTCCTCCCGGGTTCAAGTAATTCTCCTGCCTCAGCCTCCCAAGTAACTGGTATTACAGGCGCCCACCACCAACCACTCCCAGCTAATCGTGTGTGTGGTGTGTGTGTGTGTGTGTGTATTTTTAGTAGAGACAGGGTTTCGCCATGTTGGCCAGCCTGGTCTTGAACTTCTGACCTCAGGTGATCCACCAGCTTCAGCCTCCCAAAGTGTTGGAATTACAGGCATGAGCCACCATGCCCAGCCGTAAAAGATGAATTCTTACAAGGCCCAAAAGGACTTGGTCCCGGTTACTTCTCTTTCTCCTTCCATGATCACCCCACCCCCCACTTCCCGGTTCCCTTGCTCTCACAGCTCCAGCCGCACTGGCCTTGTCCTCCTTGCTCGTCCTCCAGCATATCAATGCCCTCCTGCCTCAGGGTGTATTTCCTGTGCCTGGAATCTTCTGTCCAGATATCTCTAAATGTCTCAGTCCCTCACTTCTGTCAAGGCTTTGCTTGAATGTCACCTTTCCCATAAGATCCAGCCTGATCAACCCCTTTAAAATTTAATTGGCAGGCGGAGTGGATCGCTTGGCGTCAAGAGTTCAAGAGCACCTTGGCCAACGTGGTAAAACCCCGTCTCTATTCAAAATACAAAAATTAGGCGGGCGTGGTGCCACACACCTGCAATCCCAGCTACTCAGGAGGCTGAGGCAGGAGAATCACTCAAACCTGGGGGGCAGAGATTGAAGTGAGCTGAGATCACACCACTGCACTCCAGCCTGGGCAACAGAGCGAGACTCCGTCTCAAAAAAAAA
>NW_012106419.1:1565145-1567702 GCF_000951045.1 Mandrillus leucophaeus
GGACTTCCTGACTCTGCACGGTGAGTGCCTGGCCCGCGCGAGGGGGAGACCCTGCAGGGGCTGACGCCTGGAAAACCGTTCCGGGCCCTGGACAGGGAGCCCCCAGCTCCTCCGGCCGCCTCCACACCACCCCGAGCCCTCCTCTCCGCCCCTTCGCCGGACTGGGAAAATCTCAGCCCGCGGCTCCCTGGGTGGGACTGCCGGGCACGACCCTGGGCGTTTCCAAGCTTGTCCGAGATCTAGCCCTGGGGGTGGCCGGGCGGTACGGGTCTGAAGACTTCTCTCCGCCTCGCGGACCCCCTTGTCCTGGTCATGAAAGTCTGAGCGCCACGATCCCGCTCGCACAGAGGGGCGGAGAAGGAAGGAAACAGCATCCGAGAACGACCAAATTCTCCTTGCCCCATCCGGGCCGCCCCAGAGGCTCCCCAAAGCCTGGGCGTGCCTGGACCGCGTCAGGCCGCGCGGGTGTGGCGGAGTAGGGGCTAAGGGGGTGGGGCGAGGAGGTGTGCAAGGTTAACCGTGGTCGGGCCGTGCAGCCTTAACTGCCCAGCGCAGAATAGTCAGCGATGCCCAGGCTGGGAGAATCAGCCCGATCCCCTCATCTGCAATCCTCCTCGGGGGACAGGACCAGGTCTCAGCTGGAGCTGCCTGCTCCATCCTTTGTCCAGCGGAGCTTTGTTTCCTCTGATAGGAGCCAGCTCTTTGCCCTTTCGCTGTCCCTCCAGCAGCCAGGGAAGCCTGGGCTCCTGAATGCAGATCTGGAGGCCTTCTGGGAGGCGGGAGGATGGGGAGGGTAACTTTGACTGGGCACTTCTTTGCTCCAGGACAGGCACTCACCCACTCTTGGTGAGCTTGCGCTCCTGCCCCTCCAGATCACTTGCTAGCTCAGCAAACCCTGCTCCTTTCATACCGATTACTGCTTTACTGTATATCCCTCACTTTTTTAGTACCCTTGGGGTTGGAGACTTTAGTGGCCACCACCCATCCATCTAAACTGTTCATGGACATAATAGATGGGAAAGAGAAGGACAGAGTCTTCTAGCCCTCCACTAGAGTCCCCCTGGAATTTAGAGGTACTTAGAGATGTTCCCATCAGCCAGCCTCCAGTCTTTCTTGTGTTCCCCAGTTGGCACAGACCCGGTCCTCCTGGCCCAGAGAGACCTTGCTCTGTGCCCACAGCTGTTGCTTTTACACCAATAGCCTAGGCTCCTTAAAGCCACCTTGTCTAGATGAGTCATGGAGTCCCTGCCCCTTCCAGTGTCCCCTCTTCTTTCTTCAGGCCAGTGGTGTCTTTAGTGCGCCTGCCAGACTAGCAAGAAGGGAGGCTGGGCAGCTGACAGGACACAGCAGAGACCTCTGCTTTCTCTCTGACACAGCGTCATTCCTTGGCTCCTGCTGCAACAGGCTTCATCCTCAGTGTCTGTGCCTTTGTTCAGTTTCTCTCCTGAGGCAGCCCTGATATCTTTTCCATGGAGGAAGACACCCGGAGGCTCAGTCAGGACCTCCCAGTCCTGTGGCATAGGCTTGGCTGCCCTGGCCCACCCCATTTGAGACCAGTCTCCCAAATGCCTAACTCAGTCCAACCTTTCCTGAAGGGTTGACATGAACACTGTGACCCCAAACTGTTTTCCCTGAAGGCCCTGCCACTTTTAGCTTATCACCCAGAATTACTTCCTTAACTGTCGTCTGTCTACACTGCAAACCAGACAGGGAAATAAGAACCTGTCAAGGAGGATGGTTGGTGGGAGGGGGTGGTCACTGTGCCCTGTGCTGTTCCAGGTTGTCTACACTTGCATTGGAGAGTCTGTATCTGTTTCACAGTGTGGGTGCCCCAGCACTGGATGTGCTGCCGGACCACACTTTCTGGCTTAGGGCTCCACACTCTCTAGAAGGAGCCCAGAGGGACTCCTTCTATTGTCCTGGGGAGCTATGGGGCTCACCTAGATGTGATATATCCCTTCTGTCCTCACCCCAGATGCATGCAGAGGTAATGTAGTTTACTGGCGTAGATTCCGAAAGCAAAGTACCTGGGTTCAAGTCTTGGCTTTCTCATCTCAGACGAATCCCTTGACTTCTCTGTGTGTCAGTTTCCTCATCTGTAAAATGGGGGATAATACCATCTACCTCATAGGGTTGCTATGAAGATTGAATGAGATATCTACACAGCAGTTAGAACAGTGCCTGGTACTCAGTGAGAACTATGTTCCTGCAGGAGGCCCCCTCCCCAAGTTTCTATGCCTTATGAGTTGCCATCTATAGTTCTTTGGGAGATGATGGGGGCATCATAAGGTAGTTCCTAGTCAGGGGAAATAGGGCCAGAACTAGATTCAAGAGTGAGCCAGCCAGCTCTTTCTAGTGCCTCTGAAGCCCTCAGACTGACACGACAGCCTCCATTCTCCTTCCTTCACCTACTTCCTCCACTCGCTATGCCTGGACTGGTTTCTCTAGCAGGTTCTCCGATGTGCCCAAAAGGACATCACCTCCCAGGGCCCTCCCCTCACTGAACACCCCCTACATACACACTAACTTTTCCTACACCTAATCCCTTTTGCCCACT
>NW_012106419.1:1567787-1581669 GCF_000951045.1 Mandrillus leucophaeus
CCCCCCCGCCCCGCGAGAGGTGCCATTTGTAAAAATAGAAAATAGAGGGACCTCATCTTGGCCCCAGGAGACCTGGGCTCCAGTCCTATCTTTGCTTCTACTTACTGTGGGTCTGAGAATCATCCATGGGATAGCAATACATATTTCACAGTAGGTGTTGTGAACATAAATACCAATGGGCATAGGAATTCTAGGTTGCCCCAAAAACCAGTCCTCCAAGAGATGATGATTCCAGAACTTTTAGTAAGTTGGGGTGGCCAGCTCCTCACCTACCTATGTTCCAAAGCTGTCTGTCCCTAGGCTTCCAGGCCCATGCTACACAGGCACACACTGATCCACACCAATCTTAACTTTTTGTGCCACAGACCACTTTGGCAGTCAGGTGAAGCCTGTAGACCCTTTCTCAGGATCATGTTTTTATTTATTTATTTATTTATTTATTTATTTATTTATTTATTTATGAGACAGAATCTCGCTGTCACCCAGGCTGGAGTGCAGTTTGCACCATCTTGGCTTACTGCAACCTCCACCTCCCGTGTTCAAGGGATTGTCTTGCCTCAGCCTCCAGAGTAGCTGGGATTACAGGCGCCCGCCGCCACGCCCAGCTAATTTTTGTATTTTTAGCAGAGACGGGGTTTCTCCATGTTGGCCAGGCTGATCTCGAACTCCCGACCTTAAGTGATCCTCCCACCTTGGCCTCCTAAAGTGCTGGGATTACAGGTGTGAGGCACTGCGCCCGGCCAGGATCATGTTTTTAAACACAGAAAATAAAATACATAAGAATTCAAAGGAAGCCAATTATTTTGAGATGTTATTCTATCTACAGGTACTTGAGGGGTCTTTGGTCTGGTTAAGAACCCCTGCACAGTTTCTCCATAACACAGGCTCCCTTTGCACTCTGCTTCCTCTCTCCAAAGAAGAATAACTTTTCCGTGTTCATATTTCAGTTCATTTACCTTGTCCATCTATTCATCTTGCTAATGATTTATTCTCTCTGGTATGACCTTAGACAAGTTACTCTGCGCTTCAGTTTCTTGTTATTACTGCTGTGCTTGTCTGTGCCAATAACCGGCTTTGCCAGTGACTCACTATCAATGCTGGTGACTGGAGCTGCAGTGAAGCGAACTGGGGGAACTATTCAGAGGCTGAGAGTAAAAGAGTGAGTCAGGCCTCTGGGTGGTGTCCTGACCTTGGCACACAGTAGGGGCTCAATAAATAATTACTGGGTGAATGAAAGGGAATTTGTGATGTACACGAAAGGACCCACTGTTACCGAGCATATTGGCAGCAAAGTTTTCTGCAAAGTTACAGTCGTTCTCATGTATTCATGAAAACCAGCTTGGGTTAATGGGCTCATTTTAAGATCAGCATTTTTTCAAGAATTTCGTTTGCATCCAGCACCTTGGGGATGATCACTTTGGTGGTCAAACCGAGAGAAGCAAACAAGCCCACCTGAGGTTCACAAATGAGGCAACAGCAAGCTGAGTCGCAATGAATTAGTTGAGCAATTGAAGTAACATACTTGGAGGGGCTCGGTGTCTGGCCCAGGCTCTATCCCCGGTCCCGCCTGGCCTCGCCCCATTCAGGTCCCCGCGAGACTGCCGCCCTCCTCCCACTGGGACTCCCCTCAGCTCTTTCTCCCCAGACCCAGCCCTTCGGTTCTGCGTCAGCCTCCAAGGTGGCCTTAGAATTCGCCGCTCAGGCTCCCTGTCAGACTCCGCCCACACTGCCTCCAGGGCCCTGGCTCCGCCCCTGCACCGCCTCCAAAGCCGAGGGCCCGCCCCTCCCTGCCTGGACACCGCCCTTCCAGTGCGGGATCCTCCCAAGCTCGCCTCCTGGGCCCCGGCCCCGCCCCAGGGCTGCTTCCTGGGTGTGGCTCTGCCTCCACGTAGCCTCTGGAGCACAGGCTCCCGGCCTGAGCTCTGCCTCTGGGCCTGACCCCTCCCTCGCCCCGCTGCCTTGGCTCTGGTCCCGCCCCCAGTCCGTTTTCTGGCCTCTGGCCCTCGACACAGATTTGCTTCCTGGGTTATGGATTTGTCCCACTACGCCTCCGCGGGACCCGGCACCTCCTCTGTCCCGCCTCCTGGGTTCTGGATCCACCCCCTATCCCCACCCACGCCTCGACGCCGCTCTCGCCCCACCTCCAGGGGGCATTGGTCCCACCCCTCTTCGATGGCCCAGCCTTTTGGGGTCTGACTCCGTCCTCCCTTAGTCCAGATTTTCTTCTCGTCCCGCCTCCTGTGTTCTGACTCCCCCAACCCCCTCACTTTGCCTGGGTTTCACTCTCGCCTCACCTTCAGGGGGCATAGGTCCCGCCCCTCGTGGACTAGCTCCTCCTCCTAGAGTCTGACTACCCTCTCAGCCCGGATTTCTCTCTCGTTCCGCCCCTCCGGAGTGAGCCTCTCCTCTCGAAGTCTAGCTCCTCCCTCCCACTCCTGGACTCCGCCCCTGCTCCCCTCCAGGGCGACAGTTCCGCCCCCTAGACCAGAGCAGTGGGTGTTGTGAGCATAAAACACTGGAGGCAGCACTCACTGTCCTGGATCCTGCTCCACGCAGGCAGGGGCACTGCGGAGCGCCATGCAGTGCCTGGGGATCCGGAGCCGGAGCCGCTCCAGGGAGCTCTACCTGCAGGAGCAGAGCCTTAAGGTGGCGGCGCTCAATGGACGGAGGCTGGGTAAGGGGCGCAGAGCACTCTGAGATCTGCGGGGAATGGGCAGGCAGCTGGAGCAGGACGCCGACCACACTTGTCCCTTAACTTGGGGCCATTTGCCTTGGAGCCTTTAATTGGACATGTTTAGTACTTATGTGAGTGTGTGGCCCACTGTGGGGCAGTGTTTGCAGTGGTAGCACGTCGGGTTGAGTACTAGGGTAATAAGAAACCCCTTCTCATGATTTAACTCAGCCCTTCCAAAGCTCCCCATCCCTTGTCACCTGATGCCCTCCTGTTTACAAATTTCTGAGGCACTGGGTGTGTGGCCTGGTGTGTTACAGGTATGACTGTGTAACCAATGAGGTGATCTGCAAGAGTTTGTGCTTCAATTTGATCCTGTGCGAAAGTGTGCCTGTATGTGATGAGTGTGACAGTGGCGATCTAGTATGGGACCCAGTGCCGACTGAGTAGTTCTGTCACGCCTGTGGTCTGTGGTGGGGCAGTGTGTAATGATGGTGATGGTGTGTAATGTGAAACAAAGTGTGTGACATTGTGGCACTGAGGGTGGCTGCTTGTAACCCAGTGTGACAGCGTGTGATCTGTTGTGATACCGTTCAACTGAGTGTGACTGTGTAACCAGTGTGACAGTGGGTGACCCAGGGTGACTGGGTGGTTTTGTCATTCCGTTATGGTGTGTGTGTTATATGGATTTTCTGATGTTCTTACTCTGTGGCAGTGTGTCCCTTCACAGTGGCTTCATAAAGTTTCGTAGTGCTGACCCTGTGGATAAGCTACCTGCTTCTGAGTCCTGACTCCACCATGCAACTTCCTTGAGCCTCAATTTCCTCTTGTGTAAAATGGGAATAATGACAGTGCCTTCCTCAGAGGGTTATTGAGAGAATTAAGTGCATGTGCTAAGAACAGTATCTTCTTTAAATATTAACTATTATTATGGGAGCCTCTATCATCATCATCATGTTCTGGCACTGTATGTTGTGTGGCTATGCGTGACTAAGTGTGACACTGTGCAACTCCCTGTGACAGTGTGTAATTTTGGGGGGCAGTGTGTCATTGTGTGTGGCTCATTGTCTCTTTGAGGTTGTGTGAGTGGTGGTCTAGTGTGTGTCTGTGTATTTGTGTGGCCATATCTGTGTAGCTCTGTATCGCGGTGGGTCCCAGTCCCAGTGTGTCTTCGTTATGCATCACCCTAGGTATAGGGACAGGACTCCTGGCACCTCCCTCAGCTTCCCACTGGCACCTGCAACACCCTGTATGCCCCACCACATGGCAGTCTCACTGTGCACAGCTAGCCTGGGCAGGCTGCAAGGTCAACCCAGGGTCAGCTCAAAGGCCCCTCACCACCACCCTCGCACAGGAGGAGAAGCTATTAGGTTGATGCAAAAGTAATCACAGTTTTTGCTATTGAAAGTAATAGCAAAAACCACAATTACTTTTGGGCCAAACTAATACTATGACTGGGTTGAGTAGGGCTGGGTGAGGGGTGCCACAGACTTTCTGGGTACTAAGGGAGCAAGGGTGGTGGGGCAGGCAGTCCAGAAGCTTCAGAAACAGAAGGGCCCCAAATGAGGCTAAGAGATGAGGGCACCTGCCCAGGTTTCCTAATGGTCCAGAGGGCTGTGGCTATCACCTTTCTGGAATTATCACTCTGGAACTGATATCCACCTTTTAGAAACTATTGTTGGCAGCTGGAGGTTTATCTCTGCCTGACTGTAGATAGGGCCACAGCCTGGCTCCAGGACAGGATGAGCATGTCATCTCTTCATGGTGTTTTCCAGAACAGGAGGGTGGTGCTCAGCTTCTACTTCCTGGCTCCCAGCTCCATCCCCATATGTGCTGTCAGCAGCGGCTTGCCCTGATGTATGCCCAGCAGGGTGCTGGCAGAGGGTAAGGAGATGTCCCTCTCAGCTTTAGAGGGACATCAGCCTTAGAAGGGATAGTGGAATTCCCCACTGGAGGCCGGAGGTGGCCCTGTCCTCTGGCAGCCTGGGAACTCCCTTCTCCCTCCTTTTGTCTCAGGCTCCTCAGACACAGCCAGTAGTTGGGAATATTCTATCAGAGCCCCCTTCTTTTCCACTGGGACTCCCCTTGGGCTAAGAGGGAGCTGCTCACAGTAAGGCAGAACAGCTCATCAAGTGGGTGGACAGACCTGGGAGAAAGGTGGAGGAAGGTCACATCAGACCGTCACCCCCGAGGAGGCCCAGGGATGCCTCCCCCACGCTGTTCTTAGCCCAGTGCTGATGGGGGAACAAAAGCAGAAAGAGGGAAGGGAGTTGCCTAAAGCTATAGGAGGTGGATGTTAGCACTGGCCTCTGTTCTGACTGGAAGCAGGAGACTGGGGAGGGATAGAGATGTGTGAGCGATTGAAGGCTGGGGAAGTGGTCCAGAGGGTTCTGTGAGCCCTGAATATATGTGGGACAGGCTGGCTGGGGGAGGGGGCATGGATAAAATGGGAGAGGCCATCCATTGTTGGGGATCTGGGCTCAGAAAAGAAAAGGCCTGTGGCTTTGTGAGGGCTTCCCCACGTAGGCTTAGGCTCAAGACCCTCAGACTAGACACTTGAAGTCCGGAGGCTGCCACTGTGCTGGAGCACAGGACAGAGATTGCTGATGGGTCACATAGCTCTGGGGAGAGAAGTGAAGTGGCTGATTGGCTCTCAACAGAGCTGGCTGCTGGACTATACGTGGCTAGGGTGATACACGCACACATACGCCCTTATAGATGTTTCTATATTACACCAGTGGGTTACTAAGGGTTGGGGTCACTTTTATCAACTTTATCAGTTGGTGCAGGACCTGCTGGGTGGGGAAGGCTCTGGCATCCTTTCGGTGCCTCCTGTCTGGGCCTGGTCGGACTGAGGGCATCGCATCTTTGGGAGCCCATGCCTCTGAGAGCAGCAAAAGAGTGGGGCAGGACTGGGGCAAGCAGCCAGGTTCCTCTCTGTGGGCTCTGGGACAGGACCTGCTCAGCTTCGGAAAGGGATGCACTGTACCTTAAAGCTGCTGTATCCTGGCCAGGCGCGGTGGCTCTCGCCTGTAATCCCAGCACTTTGGAGGCCAAGGCGGGCGGATCACGAGGTCAGGAGATGGAGACCATCCTGGCTAACATGGTGAAACCCCATCTCTACTAAAAATACAAAAAATTAGCCTGGCGTTGTGGCAGGCGCCTGTAGTCCCAGCTACTCGGAGGGTGAGGCAGGAGAATGGCGTGAACCCCGGAGGCGGAGCTTGCAGTGAGCCGAGATCTCGCCACTGCACTCTAGCCTGGGTGACACAGCGAGACTCCGTCTCAAAAAAAAAAAAAAAAGCTGTTGTATCCTGAAGGGTCCCAGGCCCTGGGCACTCTGAGATGGGGCTGGGGCAGCGAGGGACAGGGCCATCCCAGCAGGCCAAACACAGGCTACAGTGGACTCATCTGTCTCTTCTTGGGGCAAGGATCAGAGATACACCATGTGGGCTCAAGTCAGAGGTAGGGGGGACAGCAAGGGTAAGGGTGGCAGAGATGGGCACAAGGGTCCCACAGTAACCACAATGTTGACACCAAGAAGCCCAACTGCCATTATCTCAGGGCCTGCACAGATTCAGGCATCATCTCATTGAACCTAGAATTTCCCTTTGATGTGGTTGCTATTATTATCTCCATTTCATAGACAGGAAAGCAGAGGCCCAGCAGCATGAAGTCCCTTGCCCAGGTCACACAGCTTGTTGGGAAGGGCACCTGAACCTAGGCACAAATGATTCTGGAGCTATTGGAGTTGGGACATTGTTTGGCTCCATGATGCTCTGGGGTCCATTTCCCTCTGTGTCTGTCCCCCTTTTGTCTCCCTGCTTTGCCTAACCTTTTGATCCCAGCTTCCTTCAGTTCACTCTGACCCCTAAGTGTGACCAGGAGGGGCTCACCTAATCTTTCAAAACCATCTTTCAGAACGTTTCTTAGGGGCCTGGTCTTCTAGGAACCAGGGGTTCTTGAATGAGCTGCCTTTCTTTTGTTCATTCAGCTGTGGGTGGTAGGTCACAGTGTATAAGTATGGTCTTGGGTGGGCAGGTGTCCCGTTTGCATGGTCACCTTAGCTGGCAATCAGGGATGACTTCCTGGAGGAAGGTAGGCACTGGGAGCAGGTTGGAGCGTGGGTGGAGGAGGGAGGAGTAAACAGAGCTGAGGATGAGGCTGGGTGAAAAGTGGGCTCTGAGAGGGTCCAGAGGTGGGCAAGGCCAGTGTGGGGCCTAGGGCATCAGGGAAACCAGTGGAGAAGGTGGCATCTTACTGGCTTTGATCCCCAGGCCTGCAGGATGATGAGGATCTACAGGCCCTGCTGAAGGGCAGCCAGCTCCTGAAGGTGAAGTCCAGCTCATGGAGGAGAGAGCGCTTCTACAAGTTGCAGGAGGACTGCAAGACCATCTGGCAGGAGTCCCGCAAGGTCATGCGGACCCCGGAGTCCCAGCTGTGTAAGTGCCCTGGGGTCACAGGAGAGGAGATAGAGTGTGGAATCTGCTCAGGGCTGGGTAAATGTAAACGTCACTCATGGATCAAAACCACAGACGGGGAAACTGAGGCCTGGCCTGGTGGGGCATAGGTCATTTGTACAACCTGAACTGCCAATGGGGAAACTGAGGTTGGCTGGTGTTGGGGAGCGGGGCCAGTTAAATTGCCTGTCGGGAAATTGAAGCCTAGTCGGGGTTGGAAAGGGCAGTCATGGAGCGAGGACCACACATGGAAATGGCAAAGCTTTTGAGGGATAGGGGTACTTAACCATGACCACAGATGGGGACAGCCAGGCTCAGAAGCAGGGAGAGAGCTGGACGGTGTTGCCTGAACTCACAGGCCTCCGCCCAGGCATTTGTGAGGAGGGAAATTGGGCGGATCAGGACTCCAGGTGTGGTGAAGGCAAAAGCCAGGCCCAAGGTCCAGGCAGATAAGGTACTTCTGGGGTTGAGTGGCCAGGGTGGGAGCTGGGGCCACAGGAGGCAGCTCCTCCCTGGGACTGGAGCTGCAGGAGGGGTGTTAGGGCAGAGCAGGACTGGGACACACAGACAGAGGCCACTGCTGGGGAGCGCTTGTGGGTCTGAGAGCTTTCTGGAAGCTTCTAAAAAGTCCAAGGAACCCAAGTCTCAGGCCACAAATAGAGCCTTCTGCAATGCCTCAGGGAGAAGAAAGCTCTGCTCACTTCTGCCCTTTAAGGGAAAGAATTCCCTAAAGATCCTATAAAGTGAGATGTCTCCTTCTATACCTTTACTTGGTGAGGAAATTTGAGGCTGATGGTTACAATTGAACAAGGACAGAAATGTTCTATATCTGCACTGTCCAGCATGGGAGCCACTAGCCTCTTGTGGCTATTGATTGAGACCTTGAAATGTGGCTAGTGTGACTGCCGAACTGAATTCTCACTCTTATTTAATTTTAACTAATTTATATTTAAATAGCCCTAGAGGGCTGGTGGCTACTGAATTGGACAGTGCATATAAATCATTGCAGCCTGGGTTTCACGTAGTCAAGAACCCTGGAGATCCCTCGCCTGTTCTCCTGCCATTGGCTGAGGTGTGGGTGGGGAGATGGGGGCAGGTCTATGGGGAGTGAGACTGGACATGGGTGATAAGCCCAGGTAGGAGGAGAGCATAAGGAAGGGGAGGATCTACCCGCTGAGGGTGCCCCAGGAGGGTGCCTTTCACCCAGAAAGGGTCTGCCTGGCCTCAGGACACTGGACAGGACCCTGAGAAGGTATGGCCTGGCAGCCTGTGGCCTGTGGAGGGGCTGAAGGTAAGGCAGGACGGGAGCAGGACCAGTTGCGGAGAGCCTTGGGGCTCTCCACACAGTGCTTGGGGCTGTGTGCCATGGAAGATTTCCGAGCAGGGCAGGGCATCCGGGAGGGTCTGAGGGGTAGGGGCTCCAGAACATTCTGAGGAAACCACACACACACACGGAGCCCCAGCTCAGCCTGCTGCCACACAGTACAGGAGTGACCGCCTGACCTTTTCTGTCTGTGGCGCCAGACAGGCTCCTTCGTGGGGCTCTTGCCCTGATATGGGATTTCCTGTTAGATGCTGGTGGGTGGGAGCACAGTGAGAACGAGATCCTATACTCTGAGCCCTGGGGGTTCCTTGGAGCCCACCTACCTACCGATACATATGCATGACTCCCAGTGTGTACCTAGCTCTTGGGAAGCGTGAAGCGAGAGACAGAGGAGTGCAAGACCCAGGCCTTTCCTTGCAGGAACCACATTTGGGCTGGCGAGAGGAGGACCTTGTATTGCGACAGCTGTGAGCAGATGGGCAGGAAGGGCATTGCAGGCAGGAGGCCCCATGTGAGCCAAGGTGCAGGGTGAGGAGGAGGAACAGGCATGAATGGGAGGCTGAGGGGCTGCGTCCTGCCAGGAGGAGGAGCTGCAGGGAGCCAGGTCCAGGGTCAGGGAGCCAGGTGTGCGCAGGTATGGAGCAAGGCCTGAGGGGGCTTTCTGCCAGTCAGACACCTGAGACAGGTCTCGTGCTGCGCCTGCTTTGTTGGCTGCCTCCCTTCTCTGGGTGAGCGGTGAGACTGTTGTCTTCAATTGCTCTTTACCCTCTGGGAAACAGAGGCCAGGTGAGGGAGGCCTGGAATAGCCTCCCCTTCTGCCCAGTTTTCTTTGGCTCTGCTTCCAGCTTTTTAAGTCTCCCCAATCCTGCCACTACTACCCACCCCCATAACTCCGGTTCCCAGAGGCCAAAGGTGTTATCAGAAGTGAAAGCATCTGGAGTTTCTCTCTGTGCGGGTAAGGGCGCTGGCCTTGGGGCGTTCCATGGCTCAGGCTTCCTGTTTTCATTCCTGACCCAGGCAGCTGCAGCTGACCCTGTGTGCGGCCGTGTGGGTCACCAGGGGCTGCAGGCAGAAGGATTAAGCAGTGCTATCCTCTGTCCCCGAGATGGCCCTGGGCTCATGTGTCCCACTCCTCAAAGCCTGCAGCCCAGGCTGGCACATGCTACATTTGTGGGCCCTGCAGGTGGCTAGGAGGCCCCTGGATACTCAGAGTGGATGGGCACAGGGAGGGACAGGTGGACTTCAGCTAGAACCATCTAGGAGCCTGGACAGATGGATGAGGATGGCTCAGGATGGGGGCGTGGCAGGGGCAGAGCCTGGATCCTACTGCTGGGAGGAGCAGCATGAGCCTGGCTGGAAGAACTGGCTCCTGGCCAGGCCACGGAGGGCACATTGGAAGCGGGGGTAGACAGGGCCTGGCATCTCCCTGAAGCTTGGAAGGCTGGGCTGTGAGGGGAGGGCCCTCCCCTTGGCTCTTCTAAGGGCAGATTGATGTAATCTCTCAGACCCCTTCAGGGCACCCTCCAGTTTGCCTCTTGGGATTGGGGAAGGCAGAGTCTTCCTGTATCCCCTGCCAAGGGGCTCCCTGAAGTCAGGATACACACAGCTGCACAGAGGGCATGACTCTGTCTCCTCTCCCATTCAGGGCTTCTCCCTCTGTCTTCAGCCCTCTGTCTATAGACCCCAGGGCTGGGGCTAACTGAGGGTGGTTCCAGTCTCTTGAATGTTCGGGAGAGGGGCCCGGTGGCTCTTGTGGCTTTGTCGGGTCAGGACAGACCCAAAGTCCAATACAGTCAGAAGGGTGTGTGGCCCTTCTCTGTCATGGGCCCCATACTCCGGAGTAGTCTGTCTGCATCTCTAAGAGCCCAGCCCTGCCCTAGTCCTCTCCCTGGGGCCCCGCACGCCCCATCACTGAGAGAGCAGGCCTGGGGTCCCAGGTGCCCTTTCTGCCGCTAAAGTCTGTCTTTCTTTCACTCTCTGTCCCTCCCTGTGCATCTCCACTGTGCCTGCAATGACTGTGTCTCATGCTCTGGCTCCCCCTCAGTTTCTGTCTTCCTTTCTCCTTTTTGTCCCCCCTTATCTGACCTTCTGCCCCTCTCCTTTCCCTCTGGACTCAAGGCCTGAACTCTGGCCCTGGCTCTGTGTCTCCAAGCCATGGCCCTCTCCACTGTGGCCTTGGCCATGTCAGGGTCAGGGACTGACCTCAGAGCATTCTCTCCCTCTCTCCTCCACCGTCCCCCTCTTGCAGTCTCCATCGAGGACATTCAGGAGGTGCGAATGGGGCACCGCACGGAGGGTCTGGAGAAGTTTGCCCGTGATGTGCCCGAGGACCGCTGCTTCTCCATTGTTTTCAAGGACCAGCGCAATACACTAGACCTCATCGCCCCCTCGCCAGCTGATGCCCAGCACTGGGTGCTGGGGCTGCGCAAGATCATCCACCACTCAGGCTCCATGGACCAGCGGCAGAAGCTACGGCAGTATCCTTTTGGTGGCAGTGGGTCCAGGCCTGGCTTGTGGGCACTGGCTGTGGTTATCCCCAGGGCAACCTGGGTATGGAAGGTGGTTTAGGTACTTTGGGCTGCCATAACAAAATATCATAGACTAGGTGGCTTAATTTATTTTTTCACAGTGTGGAGGCTGGAAGTCCAAGGTCAGGGTGCCAGTGCGGTCAGAGCCTGGTGACGGCTGTCTCCTTTGCTGGCAGATGACTGTCTTCTTGCTGTGTCCTCACATGGTGGGGAGAGAGACTAGGTTCTCTGTCATCTCTTCTTGTAAGGGCACTAATCCCAGCGTGGGTGCCCCACCCTCATGACCTCATCTCAACCAAGTTATCTTCCAAAGGCCTTGTCTCCACATATGATCACGTTGGGCATTAGGGCTTCAACATACAAATTTGGTGAGTTGGGGGGTTGGGTATACAATTCAGAAGGGAATGAGGGAAGGTACATGAAACCCTCTTTGGTCTAGTCTGACCAGAGCCCAAATAGCTCTGCTGCTCCTGATACTCCCTGTGTCCCCGTCTGTCACCAGCATGGAGTTGGGGGTCTGGGGAGCCTGAGGGGAGCAGCCTGTTGCAATGGGAGACCAGTCTTGGGTGTTTGAATCGTGTTTTCTAGAGTTACTATACGATTTCCCTCTGGGAGTTGGGAGGCCATGGTACCCTGTGCCATTCTTTGGGGAGTGATCAAGTTCCCCTGGGTCTGGTGTGTAGGCCAGCCTGTGGGCTCAAAACAAATTAACTTCAACATTTAGTTACACAGTGACACACTGGTTTATGATTCGAAGTGGTCAGGCTTCTGGCATGTACGGATTAGGGTGGAGCCAGCTCTCTCCATTTTTTATGGCACCTTTATTGAGTATAATTCACATACCATATAATTAACCCATTTAAAGTGCTGAACCTGATTCAGTGCTTTTTAGTATATATTCACAGAGTTGTGCAGCCATCACCACAATCAATTTTAGCACATTTCCATCACCCCAGAAAGAAATCCTGTACCCGTTAGCAGTCACTCCCCGTTTCACCTCAACCACCAGCCCTCGACAGCCACTTACCTACTTTCTGCCTCTATACTTTCCTATTCTGGGCATGTTACAGAAACGGAATCATGGAGTCTTTTGTGACTGGCTTCTTTCATTTAGCATGATATTTGCAATGTTCATCCATGTTGTAGCCTGTGTCAATATTTCATTGCATCTAGTAATATGCTGTGTATGGATAGACCACATTTTATTTATCTCTTCACCAGGTGATGGACATTTAGACTGTTTCCACTTTGGGGCTTTTGTGAAGAATGCTGATATTCACATTTGTGTATAAGTTTTGGTGTGTATATATGTTTTCATTTCTCTTGGAGTAGAATCGCTGGGTCATATGGTAACTATGTTTAACCTTTTGAGAAACTGCCAAACTGTTTTCCAAACAGGCTGCATCAATTTACATTCCTACCAGCAGTATACGAGGGTTTCAGTTTTCTATGTCCTTGACAACACTACATCTTTCTTTTTGATTATAGATACCCTGTGGGTATGAAGTGGTATCTCATTGTGATTTTGATTTGCATTTCCCTAATGATTAGTGATATTGAGCATTTTTCCATGTATGTTTATGTATCTTCTTTGGAGAAATAGCTATTCAGGTCCTTTGCCCATTTTTTGGATCATTTATCTTTTTATTATTGAGTTGTAGGAGCTCTTTATATATTCTAGATACAAGTCTTTTATGAGATTTATGCTTGCAAATAATTTCTCCATTCTGTGGGTTGTCTTTTCTCTTTCTTGATGGGTTTTTTTAAGATAGAAAAGTGAAACAGTGAGAGTGGAGAAGGAACAAAGAAATCTGGAACTGCTTGTGATCAGTTAGTTGTAAACACCCCTGCACTCAGACCAGACTCTTCATATTCTTTGAAGCATAAAAGTTTTTGGTTTTGATGAAGTGTAAGTCATATACTTTATTTCTTTTGTTATTTATGTTTTTTTGGCATCATCTTCAGGAAGGCTTTGCCTAATCCAAAGTGCTGGGATTACAGCAGTGAGCCACTGCGCCTGGCCTGAATTCTCAATTTTACTCTGTTTGTCTAGATGTCTGTCCTTGCATCACTACCACAATATTTTGGTTTCTGTAACTTTGTAGTAAGTTTTGAAATAAGGAAGTGTGAGTTCTCTAAATTTGTTTCTGTTTTTTTTTTTTTTTTTTTTCCAATATTACTTTAGCTATTCTGGGTCCCTTGAGTTTCTGTATGGATTAGCCTGTCAATTTCTGCAAAGAAGCCAGCAAGATTTTGATAGGGATTATATTGAATGTATAGATCAATTTGGAGCATATTCCCAGTATAGTAATGTCAAGTCTTCCGATCCATGAACATGTAATGTCTTTCCATTATTTATGTCTTCTTTCATTTTTTTCAACAGCGCCTTATGATTTTCCAGGTTTTGCCCTTAAACAATTTCTTTAAAAGTATTTTATTCACTTTGCTGCTACTGTAAGTGGAAATGTTTTCTTAATTTCACTTTAAATTTTTCATTGCTGGTGTATATCCACTCCTTAGGGGACACATTTTGAGCCCTGTTAATTTCCTTTTCTGTGTGCTTTTGAGCATTTGAAAGACTTTTAAGTGTTATTTCTCAATGGCACATCTGCCTGATTCTGAGCTTTTTAAAAAGCCCAATTCTATGGCATTTTTGTCATAATCACACCTTTGGCAGAGCTTTGACCTTAGACAATCTCATGCCCTCTGCAGAGTCCTGCTGCCTAGACCTTAAGATCATAAAGCCATTCTAATTTATAGTGCCTATACTCAGTAAACATTATACAGCCATTAAAGCTGTTTATGTGAGTTGGGGGGTTGGGTATACAATTCAGAAGGGAATGAGGGAAGGTACATGAAACCCTCTTTGGTCTAGTCTGACCAGAGCCCAAATAGCTCT
>NW_012106419.1:1581719-1668650 GCF_000951045.1 Mandrillus leucophaeus
GCCTAGACCTTAAGATCATAAAGCCATTCTAATTTATAGTGCCTATACTCAGTAAACATTATACAGCCATTAAAGCTGTTTATGGAGGCTACGCTAACACAGGGAAATAATTATGATATAATGTTACACAGAAAATGGACTACAAATGTATGATTTCCACTATTTTTGGCAGATGCATCATTAGGCAAATTAAAATCCAGAAAGGCTGGGCTCAGTGTCTCACACCTCTAGTCCTAGCACTTTGGGAGGCTGAGGCAGGTGAATAGCTTGAGCTCAGGAGTTTGAAATTAGTCTGGGCAACATGGCAAAACCCCGTCTCTACAAAAAATACAAAAATTAGCCAGCCATAGTGGCGTGCACCTGTAGTTCCAGCTACTTAGGAGACTGAGGTGGGAGGATTGTTTGAGGCTGCAGTGAGCCATAATCATGCCACTGCATTCCAGCCTGGGCAACAGAGTGAGACCCTGTCTCAAAAAACCAAATAAATAAATTAAATTGCAGAAAAAAAATTAGGAGGAAAATGCAAATATCAGAAGCTTCTGGAGGAGGTAGGTGGATCTTTAAAACTTCATTCTAGGCCAGGCACGGTGGCTCACACCTATAATCCCAGCACTTTGGGAGGTCAAGGCGGGTGGATCACTTGAGGTCAGGAGTTCAAGACCAGCCTGGCCAACATGCTGAAACCCCATCTCCACTAAAAATACAAAAATTAGCCGGGCATGGTAGCATACGCCTGTAATCCTAGCTCCTCAGGAGGCTGGAGCAGGAGAATTGCTTGAACCCAGGGGCCAGAGGTTGCAGTGAACCGAGATTGCGCTAGTGCACTCTAGCCTGGGCGACAGAACAAGACTCCATCTCCAAAAAAAGAAAATTCTAACATATATTTTCCAAATTGTATATATGGGTATATATGTGGAAAAGAATAATTATGGCAGAAAGCCAGGTGAAAAAAATTCAAGTTCAGAATGGTCCAGCCAAGCACAAGATTCGTGTGCTGAAGGCTATTCAGCAGGTGGTATATCCATTTCTTTAGTGTTGGATATTTATTATTATATATTGTATGTGGAAAACCAGTCCAGATGACTCATATCTGTAATCCCAGCACTTTGGGAGACCAAAGCAGGAGGACTGCTTGGGCCTAGGAGTTTGAGATTAGCCTGGGCAACACAGGGAGACCATGTCTCTACCAAAAAAAAAAAAAGGCAGGCGTGGTGGTATGGTGCACACCTGTAGCGGGAGAATCACTGGAACCTGAGAGGTCAAGGCTGCAATGAGCTGTGATTGTGCCACTGCACTCCAACCTGGGCGACAGAGTGAGATCTTGTAAAAAAAAAAAAAGAAAAAAAAAAAGGAAAGAAAGAAAGAAAAAAAAGAAAGGAAAGAAAGAAAGAGAAAAAGAAAAGGAAAACCAGAAGAATATACTTTGGAATGTTAATAGTACTTATCCCTAGGTGATAGACTATGGGGGATTTGTTTGCTTGTTTACTTTTCTGCATTTTCTAAATTGTCTACAGTGGGCCCTTTTATAGTAAGAAAATAAATGTTTTTAAAAATTTGAAAGGTTTGAAAACCAGCAAATAGAAAAAGATCCCTTAATGGGATGTAACATTTTCCTCTGAAGAGGCCACTGAAACGTGGATGTGTAGTAAGTCAGGCCTGCAGGGAGCTGTGGCTATAGGTGGCTTCAGCTGGAGTCATCCATGGCTCTGGCTGGGACCTTGGTGGGTTCCAGGACTCCTGGGTTCTTTCCTTACTTCTTGCCCAGCTGGATTCACTCCTGCTTGCGAAAAGCTGACAAGAACAAGGACAACAAGATGAGCTTCAAGGAGCTGCAGAACTTCCTGAAGGAGCTCAACATCCAGGTGGACGACAGCTATGCCCGGAAGATCTTCCGGGTGAGGCAGGAAGTGGGGCTGGGGCTGCCTGTCCATGGGGCCCTTGACCCCGGCCCAAGGCCTGCTCTGAGCCCACCCGGCTGTCCTGGCTCTGCAGGAGTGTGACCGCTCCCAGACGGACTCCCTGGAGGACGAGGAGATTGAGGCCTTCTACAAGATGCTGACCCAGCGGGTGGAGATCGACCGCACCTTCGCCGAGGCCGCGGGCTCAGGGGAGACTCTGTCGGTGGATCAGTTAGTGACGTTCCTGCAGCACCAGCAGCGGGAGGAGGCGGCAGGGCCTGCGCTGGCCCTCTCCCTCATTGAGCGCTACGAGCCCAGCGAGACTGGTGAGAGCCTGACCAGGGCCTGCCACCTGCAGTTGCAGTGCCGCACTGGGCCGGGAGACCCCTGGGGAGACTGCAGCCAGAAAGATGGGAGCCAGAGGGAAGGGGCTGCCTCAGCCAGCCCCACGCCTCTCCTCAGCACTTTCCAGTCCCATGAAAGCCGGCAGATGAGAGACAGGGCTCCGGCATCCCTGCCCTTCCCTGGTCCTGTTTCCCTCTTAGCACTTCCTTCAGGGGGCTTTGAGAACCTCTTCTTCAAGAAACCAGAGAGATGGCTGAAAAGCAGATGCTACTCCTGCTTCCTTTTTTGTGCTCATTCTGGGCCAGCTTTGAGATGTGATAGAGCAGAGAAGCTGTGGCCCTGCTCTGGAGGGGGCTCCAGTCTGGGGGTCCAGGGAACGGGGAGATGACACCCTGTCTTCAGGGGTCTTAGAGTGTGCAGACAGGGGAGGAGGAAGAGACGGGGCCCCACTCTGGAGTAGCCACAGTCTGGTCGAGAGCCTCAGACTTATCCTAATTCCAAGAGCTCTGGAAGACTGACTCAGGACAGGCAGGCAAGCGGGTTCAGAGGGCTCCTCTGTCCAGATGGGTGGGCAGCTGGAGGCTGGCTCTGACTGGCAGTGGCCTCCTCCCTCCCAGCCAAGGCGCAGCGGCAGATGACCAAGGACGGCTTCCTCATGTACTTACTGTCAGCTGACGGCAGTGCCTTCAGCCTGGCACACCGCCGCGTCTACCAGGATATGGGCCAGCCGCTTAGCCACTACCTGGTGTCCTCTTCGCACAACACCTACCTGCTGGAGGACCAGCTCGCCGGGCCCAGCAGCACTGAGGCCTATATCCGGTGCTGTCCAGGGAAGCCTTGGGGCGGGAGTCTGGGTGGGACCCAGGACGGGACTTGGAGGGTCCTAGCTGCCACCCTCCCCTCAGGGCACTGTGCAAAGGCTGCCGCTGCCTAGAGCTCGACTGCTGGGACGGACCCAACCAGGAACCAATCATCTACCACGGCTATACTTTCACTTCCAAGATCCTCTTCTGCGATGTGCTCAGGGCCATCCGGGACTACGCCTTCAAGGTGGGCGTGCCCCTGGCAGGCGAGGAGTGGGATGCTAGGGGTGGCCCACCACTCCTAATGTGCCCTTGGGCCTCCAGGCATCCCCCTACCCCGTCATCCTGTCCCTGGAGAACCACTGCACCCTGGAGCAGCAGCGCGTGATGGCGCGGCACCTGCAAGCCATCCTGGGCCCCATGCTGTTGAACCGGCAGCTGGATGGGGTCACCAACAGCCTGCCCTCCCCTGAGGTGTGTGGTGGGGATGTGGGATCCCAGGGGGAGGGTGGGGAGCCTGGCCGGGAGGCTAGGTGTGTCTTGACTAGTTGCCCCTCCACCCCAGCAACTGAAGGGGAAGATCCTGCTGAAGGGGAAGAAGCTCGGGGGGCTCCTGCCTCCTGGAGGGGAGGGTGGCCCTGAGGCCACTGTGGTGTCAGATGAAGATGAGGCTGCTGAGATGGAGGATGAGGCAGTGAGGAGCCGCGTGCAGCACAAGCCCAAGGTTTGAGGGGGAGCTGTGGGGTGGGGCAGCCCGGGCCTTCCCCATCCCCTCAACCCTGGGAGGTCTGCCTTGTCTCAGTTCTCTGTGGCTGCCACTCAGACCCTCTGCCCCGCTCTCTCTGTCTGTCTCCTTCTATCTCTCTGTGCCTGGGTTTCTGGCTTTCTCAGTGCCTACCCTGCCCCAACCACTGAATCTAACCCGGGCCTTCCCGTGGCCCCCAGGAGGACAAGCTCAGGCTAGCACAGGAGCTCTCTGACATGGTCATTTACTGCAAGAGCGTCCACTTTGGGGGCTTCTCCAGTCCTGGTACCCCTGGACAGGCCTTCTACGAGATGGCGTCCTTCTCTGAGAACCGTGCCCTTCGACTGCTCCAGGAATCAGGTGAGGCCTGGCTCCCCACTACTGCTGTGCTGTGTTACAGAGAGAACTGGCAGGGCAGTGCTCGGGCCTCACCAGGAGGCCTCCACTGCGACTGAATCACACCTCCCCTCAGGAAACGGCTTTGTCCGCCACAACGTGGGGCACCTGAGCAGAATCTACCCGGCTGGATGGAGAACAGACTCCTCCAACTACAGCCCCGTGGAGATGTGGAACGGGGGCTGCCAGATCGGTATGGGCTGGCTGGGGCTGGAGGAGGCCTGGAGGAGGGTTTCAGTCCCAAGGTGGGCGGCCTAGAGCTCGAAGGCCATGCAGTGGAGCTCTGAGGACCCAAGCAGGGTCAAATGCAGGGGCTTGTGGAGCTGGTAATATCCGTCTGGAAATATCTGCCCACCAGCACATCCCAGTGTCTGAAACCTCATTAGCACACTAGCCCTTTGATTTCTGACACGAAGAATGGAAGGCGTGGTTAGCGTTGTGCGTCACTGAGGGTGGCAGGTGGGCAGCAGGCATTGGAGTGATGCTGTGCCCTGATAACTCACCATGTGACCCTAGGCCTCAGTGTACCCTGAGCAGGCTGTGCTCTAGGGCCCCAGGGCCAACCCACAGCCTGCGACTGCTCTGTCCTGCCTGTAGTGGCCCTGAACTTCCAGACACCTGGGCCAGAGATGGACGTGTACCAGGGCCGCTTCCAGGACAACGGGGCCTGTGGGTACGTGCTGAAGCCCGCCTTCCTGCGAGACCCCAACGCCACCTTTAACCCCCGCGCCCTGGCTCAGGGGCCCTGGTGGGCACGGAAGCGGCTCAACATCAGGGTACGCCGGACCCAGGAGGGATAGGTGCCGATGGGCCTCCCTTCCCCACTATCACTCCTGAACTGTCCATTGTCCCCTGCCTTTCCTCAGGTCATTTCAGGGCAGCAGCTGCCAAAAGTCAACAAGAATAAGAATTCAATTGTGGACCCCAAGGTAACAGTGGAGATCCATGGCGTGAGCCGGGACGTGGCCAGCCGCCAGACTGCTGTCATCACCAACAACGGTAGGTGCTGGGCCAGGCTGGGCTACTAGGCTGGTGTCCATGCTGTTGATATGGTGCCTGTCCCCCTAGGTTTCAACCCATGGTGGGACACGGAGTTTGCGTTTGAGGTAGTTGTGCCTGACCTTGCCCTCGTCCGCTTCTTGGTGGAAGATTATGATGCCTCCTCCAAGAATGACTTCATTGGCCAGAATACCATCCCCTTGAACAGCCTCAAACAAGGTGAGTGTCAAGAGAAGGGGACGGCCAGGTTGGCGGGAAACAGGGCCTGGTATCTGTTGGGCTGGGGCTGGCTGTCCCTTGAAGCATCCCCTGAGTGACCAAAACTCTCTCTGTGTTCCCTCCTGCCTGTCCACCCACCAGGATACCGCCATGTCCACCTCTTGTCTAAGAATGGGGACCAGCATCCATCAGCCACCCTCTTTGTGAAGATCTCCCTCCAGGACTAGGCTGGAGGAAGCCAGGAGGGTCCCCCCTGAGTGGGCTGGGCCCTCTGTCCACACGTGGGGACGGGGCTGGTGTGCCTGCTCCCAGCCTCTTGCTCAGAGGTAGGCCCCCAAACTGCCTTCAGCTCTAACATAGTGTCTGCTGCTGCCTCCCTGGGGACCAGGAGCTAGCCCAGTCCCTGGAGCTGTCCTTCATTCCGTTAGGAACAACACTGCAGCCCTCTCCACCCCCTGGCTGGCCGGTGGTCAAGGGTTTTTATAAAAATCACGATAAGATTAAGCCTTGTGGTCTCTTTACCTGGATGCCAGAAAAATCCCCTGTGAAGCGTGTGTGTGTATGTGTGTGTGTGTGTATGTGTGTGTGTGTGTCCCCATGTCCTAGAGTGCTGGAGCCTCAGCACCTCACTCTCTACCTTCCTTGCACACAGTTGAGTAGGGCGGGGGGTATCTGCAGAGACCAATGAGAAATAAACCCCTCTGTGGGGTGGCACTGAAAGCTCATACTCGCCAGCCCCAGAGGCCCCTTCCTCTGAGAGGTGGACCTGCTGAGTGGCCCGGGCTTGAAAGCATGCATACCACACCTTGTATGGACTGCCTGCTTTTACTGACAAGCAGAGGATGACCAGAAGCCTCTGAGGGGAGTGGAAGCAGGGCCTCCCCAGCATTGTAGGTATGTTGGGGTTCGGGGGGGTAGGGGCAGTCGAGAGGGCTTGGGGTCAGAAGAAGCCCAGCTGCTTTTTCTCCTGCTGCTGCCTCCACATGGCCATGCTGTAGAATTCCTCCTTGGATTTCCCAAAGATATCTTGGAAGTCAGAGTCTGAGAGATAGAACTGGGCAGGGGAGAGAGGGGGAGGTACAGGGGAGGGTGTCATCTGAGCCCAGAATCCTGCCCCACTCAGGAGCGTCATCCAGGGCTTAGGACTCCCAGACATCTGTCTGCCCACCACCCCAACTAGAAGACACATCTCCCGGGGCAGCTGCCCACTGCACGCCACCAGTGGATCCTGCCTCGGGCTCCTCCAGCTCAGTGTCAGATGCACTGGTGCTGGGGCAGTGAGTGGCGGGGGTCTTGGGTGCCCACCTCCCTGCGGGCAGGGTCCACGCCCTCTGGCAGGTCCTCAGCGGCCTGGTGCATCAGTTGTTCCCGGCGCAGGCCCCCGTTGATTGTGGCGCTGGTGCTGCTGACAGAGCTGCTGGTTCTGGTGCCACCCGATTTGGGGCCCCGCATCAGCTCATTCTCTGAGCTGTCCTGGGAGCCCTTGAGGGCCTGCAGGGCCACGGCACCTGCCCTGCCATTGCCCGGCCATCTGGATAGCCGGAAGTTGTTGACTTCCTGTCCAGAGAGGAGCCTCAGGCTGAGGAAGATGGGGAATCGGTAGCCCACAGGGAGGCTGCACTGAACCCACAGGCCTCTTGCCTCCAACTGCAGCTCCTCCCACCTACCAGGGCCTGGCACTTCCTCTGCCCATCAGGACCATGCGGTCAGAGCCCAGGTCACTGTGGGGAAGGCTAGGGGCCCCAGGACTCACTGCTGTTATCTCAGAGATGGTTGATGCTGCTGCCGGGCTGCCCTCCACCACTTCCATGTCAGACAGGTGGCTCTGGAGCAAGAATAGGGGCAAGTATCAGGGCCAGGGCAGGAGGAGGGGGCACCGGTGGGAGTCAGGAGGGGCCTGAGGACAAGACCAGGTCTCATGCACACACTGGCAATCCCCAGCCAGGGCAGTGCCTCCTCATTCCATTGGCCCAGGTCAGGCTCCTCTCCCCCCAAATTAGGGTGGGGCTGGGGGTTTCAGGCCTCACTCACGGTCCACTTGTAGGGGTCCCAAGTGAAGAACCATCCAGTGAAGGTGGGAGGCTCATGGCCCTGCTTGACCAGCACGATGGGTGTGGCCGGGCTCCTCCCTGCTGGGTGGGTCTTCAGGTACTCCTGGCCCCAGGCCACTGCCTCCTTCCACTCACTTGCAGCTTCCCCAAGCCACAGGAAGATCTGGGCCACAGAGGGGGCCTGGCCTTGGGCAGGTGGAAGGGCTGCCCAGAGCGGACCCCTTCCTGTCCACTCCCTGTCCATCAGTTGTCCCAGACAGGACCCCACATACAGATCCCTGGCCAGGCAGACACATCCAGCAAGCGGCCATACCCACACACCCGTGAACACACGAGAAGATCACAGGAATACATGCATGCACACATATTCAACCCACACGCCTTTTTTTTCTTGCATGGTTTACCTGGAGATCAATCCACAAATACTTACTGAGCACCTACTGTGTGCCGGGCATTTGTCTAGGCTCTGGGGAGTCAACAATGAAAGAAGATGGACAAAAATCCCTGCTCTTATAGAGCTTTCATGAGAGAGCAAGTCACATGTATGTCTGGAGGAAAAGTGTCCTAACCAGAAGAAACAACCAGTGTAAAAGCCCCGAGGTGGCCGTGTGCCCAGCATGTTCAGGGAACACAAGGAGGCCATTGTGGCTGCAGCAGAAGCAGTGGGGGGGTGCGGGGGGAAATTGGGTCAAAGAGTTGGGGCTGGCCAGGTCACGTAGGGCTGTGGTAAGAGCTCTGGGTTTGTTCTGAGTGAGATGGGAGCACACAGCTTCATCACCAATTCAAACAGTGCTGCAGACATGGCCTCACGGAGACACAGAGAACACACATTATGGCAGCTTACACAGTCACACAGTCATCCATCGCCACACAGCCAGACAGCAAACCATAGCCACACAGTCATCCACTGTTGTCAGACACAGCTGCACGTAAACACAACAGCACTTGTTTACACAGCCACGCACACCCAGCCAGTTACACCACTGTGCACAGAAACACAGACCCACAAACACACTCATCCATCACTCGCCCACAGCCAGTCAGTCTCTTTCACAGACGCATTTTCACCAGTTGCCACTGGTCTGGTCAGTTCTAGCATCATGTGACCTCACAGTCACTAACAAAGTGTCACACACAGGTGCACGAAGGCAAACGCTCACACCAAGCCACACACATGAATGATGCGACTGGGTGTTCCACTCACAGTCACTCATGCAGCACTGACACATGCTCGGCCGCAGGTACTGTCGCTGGAGCCACACACAGTATCATAAGGCACACAGAGCCGCACACAACTGCAAACATGGTCTCAGTTACCCCTGAGTTCCAACACACTCCTAGTCTCCCAGAGTCTCAGTGCTGCCACCTGGTGACACACACTCATCCATGGTCTCATATGCACCACGATGCAGTTGCTCAGTGACAAGGTCACACAGACTCACCCACAACCCTATGTACAGAGTCAGATGGCTAGATACACACACACCCAGTTACACAAACAGACACACTCCCGTTCACAGCCCCACCAGGCAGGGGTGGCCACTTTACCTCCTGCCAGGTGTCCAGTAACATGATGTCATACTTGTCCAGGTCCTCCTGGCTGAAGAACACCACTTCTGCCAGGACCAGGCAGCCCATCTGGCTGGAGCACTCAAACAGTCGTGGCTGGAATCTGGGGACCTCCTCAGGGAGCCTGGCCAGCATGGACAGCAAGGCTGTGAGCCACGCAGAGAGGCACCCCAGCCCATGGCACAAGTGCCCCATCCCGGGGGCTGGGAAGCCACTTCTCAGGAGTGGGAGCCCTGGGCCCTCCTCTGAGCCCCATGGTCCGCTCCCCGAGCACTCTGCTCTGCTCTGGGTGCAGGATCCCTCTCTGCTCATGGAGAAAGCTCTCGCCCCACCCAGCTGTGATGCAAGATGTCCCATGAATTCCCCTAGGAGAGGGCTGCAGGGCAAGGGGAGGGCCTGAGCTGGAGTCTCGCCCTCCCTGGGATGGGAGGAGCTCCTCAGCCCACCCCTGGCAGAGAGTAGGTCTCCAGCCCAAAGTGGAAGGAGGGGAAGCCAGGCTGGGAGCAGGAGGCAGGAATACTGAGCTCAGGAGAATTGTGGGGAGTGCAGCACATAAACCAAGCCCCACAGGCAGACCAAGAGTGACCAGGACTCTCAGCTCCCTCCTCCCCTTGAGGCCTCACTCCTACCTGCCACACAAACCCTGTCCATTTACACACCACACACACAACACCCAGAATACACCTGTTCTTGCACATCCACACGCACTGTATACCGATACATCATATGACACTTTCTACACACACACTGGGCACCGTGACCCCTGAGGACTGTAGGGTGCTTTGTCCCCTGGCCCAGGACCAGGACAATGCAGGGAGGGGATTCTGCCGCAGAGAGCGCCACTGCCCCCACCCTCCCCAGCATCTTCGAGACCCAAGTTACCCAGGCCTGGGAGTGAAGGGCGGGCTGTGCTCGTGGGAGTCTCTGTGAGTGGGAAGCTGAGAGTCCCCAGTTCTAGTCTTGTCTCTCCAGCTCTCTGTGTGAACCCCAGTCACCCACCCTCCTCTCTGGGCCTCAATTCCTCCTCTGCGTAAGAACACTCTCCTCCCAACCCTGTTACCTTTTCTTGCTGGGGTAGGGGGCCCGGCCTCCCAGGGCCTCCCAGAAGTGGGGAGGCTCCTGACCCTCCAGCACTGTTTCCTCGCTCTTCTTGGAAATGACAGTGACCACCACCCGTGCCATCTCACGTTGATCACCATTACACCCCTAGCAGGCAAAGAGATGGCTCAGGCCCTGTACGAGGAAGGGCCTTCACCTCCAGCCCCATATGCCATTCACGGGGTGTATGGGGTGGGGCTGGGCCCAGGTCACAGGAGGCCTAAGCTGACAGCAGGGCACCGGTGAACAAGGCATCTTCCTCACCCTCCAGGCCTGTGTCCCCAGCTGATCTGGATCACAGGGTCTGGGACCCTCACAAGGTCCAGAGCAGGGGATGGGAGGCTCCCAGGCTTAGAGGGTCAGTCATAGTGTATGCTGAAAATTAGAGAAAACTCCAGCAAACTGGCATAGGCCCCTCCTTTTCCCAAGAGACCTGGGAAGGGACATGCCCTGTGCTCCAGGCAGTAAGGAGGCGGCGGCCTGGGCCTGGCTCTGACCTGTAGACTCTCAGGTCCACCTGTAACTTTGTAACTTTCGCCAAGTTCCAGAGGGGACACTGTGGCTTCTTCCCCTCCCCATTCCCCCCATCAGCCTATCTGAGGCTGGACTCAAAGTCTGTATCCCCTATGGAGAGGACCCACCCCCAGCCTGGCACCACTACCTCTGGGCATGAGTCAAGTGGTCAGTGCTGTGGGTACCTTCCCAAACCAGAGGTAGCAGACGCCGGCTGTGACCAGCAAGAAGATGTCATTGGAGTTGAGGGACGAGGCACGGGCTGGCACCTCCATGGTCTTGGTGTTTTGGCTGTCAGTGCCTTGCACATGGAAAAGCCTTGTGGTGGACGCTGACTGCCCCTTTCCATGGTGCCCAGCTCTCTCCTACAGGAGAACAAGGCCTCAGGCTGGGCAAGGGCTCCCGGGGGCGCCTTCCTGTCCCAGTGTGGGACATATTACCTCAGAGCTCAGGGACCCTTGCTTGAAACTACCACGGCCCTCACTGGTGATTTCACATGAGGAGTATAGGACGCTCTAAGCGTGGAGTGCAGGAATGCCATCAGTCTGGGATAGGGACAGACCCTTTCTAAGTGAACCTTCCCCCCCATCTCTGAGTGGTAGGGGCATGGGTGCTCAGGCCTTGGAGGTGGAAAGTGGGGACCAGGTTTGTCAGTGTGCGGCCCCAGGCAAGCCTCTGGCTCCCTTTCAACTCAAATTCCTCATCTGGCCCTGGGACTGGGGAGGGTAAGTCAGGCAGGGGCCAACCTTGGAGCTCCTGGGCCTTAGACAAGCTCTGGGAAACTAGGGGATGAGAAGCAGGCCCCAGGCCCAAAGGGAAAGTGCTTAGAAGTGTGTGCGGGGGCCATGGCCCACGCAGAACTGGGCAGGCTGTGGCCAGAGGGGCGAGGTGAGACCTACCTGGAAGATCACCAGCTGGCCCTGGAAGATGGCAAGGAAGTGGGGGGGCTCGCTGCCCATGGTCACATGCTCCTGCACTAGGGCGCCACCATACATGACGTCCAGCTCCTCAGCATTGCTGTTCAGGGCCTTGATCTCATCTGCAGTGGCCTGGCGGCCCTGCAGGTAGGGGCAGTGAGTGAGGGCCTGGCCCAGCTCTCACATCTCACTCCCAGAGCTCAGCCCTTGGGCTTTAAGGTGAGTGCTGCCTCCCTCAGGCTGGCTCACCTGCCATAGGTACAGGATGTACTGGACACGGCCCAGCCTCTGGTACGTGTAGAGCACAAGGTAGCAGTTGCCTGCATACAACTGTCCATGACGCTTGGGGTCCACGGGCTGCCTGTGTAAGTCCTCCATGCACCACACCTGGGGAATAAGGGACCGATGGGCACAGATGGCTGTTCTTCCTGAACCAGCCCACCCATCCTGCACCCAACTGGAAAGCTCTCCCCAGCCTCCGAGGCCTTCCTCATCCACGAAGGCCAGGGGCCCACCCTCAGCTCCAGGCCCATTCCGGGCTTTGTGCTGGGCTTGAACAAGGATCTGCAGGCGACCCTTTCCTCACGGACCTCTGAAACCCACCACACTTGGGAGATGGACCCAATCCCAGCTACGTGCCCAGCCCTAGTCCCAACCCCACCAGCCACAGCCCTGGTTAGGGGCAGTTCGGTCCCCTCCCAGCTGCTTGCTGCTCAGGCCAGGGCAACAGAAGCCAGGCGGAAAGGGAAGCCTTGGAGCTCTTGAATGAATTCCCTTTTTTCAAGTGTCATTTAGAAAACACAAAGCCTGTTCAAAGACTGAAGGGCAAACACTGTCTCACATCTGTTAGTGTAGTTTCTTCTTCCTGTGGGTGGCAGAGCCTGGAGCCAGGCAGACTCTGGTCAAATCCCAGATAGGCCCTGTGTTAGCAGTGACATCGTTCTAAGCTTCAGGCCTTTCCCACCTGTATATTGGGGACGATGACACCTCCCTTACCTCACCTCTGCATGGCAGGAGACAAGGCCTGGGTGTCCTTTCCCACACTGACCCTGACAGTTGTCCCTGCGAAGCTGACCTCCAGCCCAGAGCAGCCAGAGCCCTGTCTTTTACAAAAGGGGCTGACCTGACCACAGGCCACTTGGCACTTACCGGGCAGCCAGGACCCCTGGCTCAGGCCCTCTCTCTGCCTGCCTGTCCACTGTCTGTCAGGAGGGATCCCCTCCCTGACTTTGTGCTTGGCGCCTGAATTTCGGAGCTCTCTTTCCCTCCGTCCCTCGCCTTTCCCTCTGCTTTCCTGTCTCCCGCTCCCACTATCTGGCTCTCTGTCTCTCTCTGTGTATCCCATCTATTCCTGACCCCCCTTCTCTTCTCCCTGTACCGCATCTCTCCCTGCTCTTCCTCCATTCCACCTCCTCCTCCCTTCCCTCTGTCTCCTCCTCATCCTCTGTCCTTCCCAGTCTTTTTTTCTCTGTCTCTCATTGCGCTCCTTCCCTGTCTTCCTCTTTCCCTGTCTCCCCCTTCTTCCCCCTTGCCCCATCTTCTCTTCTCTCAGTCTCTTCCCACTCATCACTTCTGTCCATCCATATTAGGGCAAAGGAAGAAGAAATCTCGGTTTTCTCTGACCTCCACCTACCTCGAGAACTAGGACCCCTTGCATAGGCCCAGCAGTTCTGTTCCTACAGTTCCACAGGATCCCCACATCAGCTTTGGGGCCAGATGGGACCACAGTTTCTGACTCCATTTTATTTAAAAACTAGGGCCTAAAAAATTCAGGGCTCTGCCTAGGGGGTCAGCCAGTAAGTCAAGATACAACCCCACACTATACACAGCCTGGAAGTGGCCCTCAACCCCTGTGTCTCGCAGGACACTGGACTGAGACCAGATGAGTGGTTGACAGTGTATGGCTATGAGCTGGGGTTGAGTGTGTGGGGCTATGATTATGTGTGATCGTGTGTCTGTGTTGGTGTGTCTCTGTGGATTGATGGTTGTGTGTGACTGTGGTCATGTCTGATGCAGAGTTTTTGCAGCTTCATATTTGCAGTTGTGTACTTGGCTGTGACTATGTATGTGTGTATGTGTGTCTGTATAAGCATATGTTTGATTTTGTCCTACATGTGACTACAGGGCGAATTTAAGGGTCCAAGTGTTACTCTACTGTGTGTCTGTGTTATGTGAGTGCCTATGGCTGTATATGATTAGGTGTGACTATGTATGAACTTATGAACTTATGAACCGCCTGTTAGAAGAGTGTGTAAATGTACACGTGTCCCTTGGTGTCCCTGATTGTGTATGGATATGCACCTGGGTCACATCAGATAGCAGTCGTACCGTTTACCTGTAGGCAAAGCTCACCCCTGTGTCCCCATCTTCCCCCAGCTAACCCAGTGCCCCTCACCTCCACCTTCCCAGAGCCGTCGTCCACCATCCTGAGCTGGGCCGCTAACTCAGGCTGGGTGTGCAGCTTGCCCACGTCCAGCTTTACATGAATCAATTTATCTGAAGGTGGGGCAGCAGGTGTCAGTGGCGCCCTCGGCCCCACCCCCTCCCACACCATCCCCGCCCCGCCCACTCCTCAACCATCCCTCCGAGATTCCAGGTCCCGCCCCGTCCTCCGCCGCCCACGCCCCTTTCCTCGTCCTGAGAAGGTTCTGTTCCGCCCCGTGCAGACCAGGCCCCGCCCCCTCCGGCTCCGCCCCGCCCGCTCACCCATCCCGCCGAGTTGCCAGTTACTGCCAGGCCCCGCCCCCGCCAGTCCCGCCCCGCCAGTCCCGCCCCGCCCCGCCCGCTCGCCTCGCCCGCTCACCCCTGCCGCCGAGCTTCTGGTTCCTGCTCCGCTTCTCAGACCAAGTCCGGAAGAGCTGCTTGAACGCGGCCGACTCGGCGCCGTCGTTCACCACCTCCACGTTGGTGTAGGTCGGGTAGCCCTTGGCCTGGATGAAGCCCTGGGGCGGAAGGCACTGTCAGTCCTGCGACCCAAGAGTCCACTGCTCCACTCCCGCCCCTGGGGACCTACAGCTCTGGGACAGCCGAGCTCCAAGAAGCGTTAATTAACCGAGCTCATGACCCAATTAACGAACTGACTCTGTCACCACCAACTTCTCTGAGGTCCCTGAGGGCAGGCAGGGTCCCCTTAGTCCAGGCCTCGGGCAGGACAGGCCATGTCAACCCTCATGGACCCCAGAAAGAGCCCCGTCTCCTCCCCAACCCCACCCTCAGAAAGCGCGGCCGCCCAGTCAGTAAGGCCCCACACCTGAAGGCAGGGCCACGTGCCCCTTTTATACATGGTTTCTCAGTGGCCACCTGGTCTTCACTCTCAGGGCTCCCAAGGCAGGGCTACCTCCCCTTTAAGACTCCAGCATAGGATTTCCCAACTCAAACTCCAGGGGAGGGCTAATTCCTCCCTTAGACCCCGGGGCAGCGCTGTCTCCCCACTCAGACAGCAGGGCAGTGCTCTGTTTCTCTCAGACAGAGCCCGGGGGCTCACCACAGCCCGGCTGAAGGCAGCCTGTCTCTCCTGGAGGCTAGACATGCGTCCCTGCCACACATAGATCTTGAAGCCACCCTGGTCCAGGATGTAGACGTCCTGGGAGCAAGGGTGGGGCTGGTCAGTAGGTGGTCCAGACTGGGCTGGGGTTGTGGGTGGGGCAGGATGCGAATAGCTGGGGCCAGGACTTCCTCACCTCCTCCTGCAGCAGGTCCTGGGTCAGTGGGGGGGTCGCCAACTCCACGACCACCAAGTCTTTGCCCTTCTCATAGACACTGGGGGAACAGGAACCCAGGAGTGACCAGCCCAGCCCCTCCCTGACCTGGCTCCACTCCAGCCCCTCTTAGGACGCCACCCCAGCCCCTCAAAGACAGAAGGCATGGGGGCTGGAGCCCTGAGTTGTAGTCTTGACTTTACCGCAGCCTTGCTGTGGAGCTTTAGGCAGCTGCCTGACCCTAGCAGGGCACCACAGTCCCCCTGTATGTACAATAGGTTTCTCAGCAAGGCAGTGCACACCATGGAAGAGTACAGGCTGGGCCCATGGTCCCTATGACATGTCCCAGAAACCCAGCAGCCTTTGCTGGAGGGCTTTCTAGAGATGCCATGTTATTGTAGTAGTGATGGACACGGAGTCCTGGACTGTCCCATCCACCCCTGCCCACACCAAGGGTACTTACTGGTACAGACGAACACTGGCCTTCTGCAGCTGGTTGATATCCTTGCTGGGCGTGGCGGCACGCAGGCTGCCCACCCTGCGGCCCAGCACAGCTTCCATGATCTGCATGAGGTTCGGGGCTTTGGCCTCATCATCCACTACACCAATCTGTGCACGACCACCACGTTCCCTGTCCCGGAGGCTGTAGGTCAAGGCCAGCCCCTGCGGGAGAGAACCTGGCAGTCAGGGTGTCACCAGTGTGCCCCCTCACAGCACAGCTTTCTCCTGTCACTGCTCAGCTCCCAGAGGCTGGTGGGGAGAAGGGCTGGTGTCCCCTCATCCTGGCATCCAGGGGGACACCAACAGTGCAGGGTCTGAACTCAGCTTGTAACTCGTAGACGTTTCTTGGGTTGTAGCAGAGAGCCAAGCCCACCTCTTGGGGTGGCTGGAGGATGGGCACCTGGAGGACCATTCCCCCCCAAGCCCCATACTCCCCAGTTTCTTGGGCAGACACTGACCCGAGCCTTCTCAGAAATGCTGGTCTTGGGCCCATTCCACTGGATCATCATCTTGCCTAGGTCCAGCAGGAAGATGTCACCCTTATTAAAGCTGTTCCAGGAGAGCTCCACCTGCCAGAGCCAGGAGGAGCAGGGAGGGAGACAGAGTGTCATACCACCAGCATCCGCTAGAGGGGAGCATAGCTGGGATGTGTCACGTGTGCATGAAGCTGTATGCAACTGGGTGTACTAGGCATGTGTGACTGTAGATAATGCTGCATTTCACAGGGTGTACACGACTTATGACACTTCTCAGTGCATGTCTGTTGCTGTACATGTGTACATGTACACATGTATACAGGTGGGGTGTATCTGTTTATCTTTTGTGTGTGCATATACACACGTATGTATGTGGGGACATCACATGTGAAGAAGTGTGTGCGCTCGTGGTGACAGTGTATATGTATGGATGAAGATAGTCTCCAAACGGACACACTTTTGAGAGTAAAAGGGAGTACTTTAGATAATTATGCCAGGATAATAGGAGAAACATGGGGCTTCATGGTGTCCCTGAATGACCAGGGATGTATGGTCACTGGGTCTGTGGGTGACATGCTGAGCCTATGTGGGATTGTCTGTGTGTCACAGGCTGCCTATGCAGACTCACTTGCGTACCTCAAGGGTTACCATTCACACTGTAGATGTTGTACACCTGAATGTTCATTACACCAAATTCTGGCCAGATGGCAGCAAAATGTTTTGTTCTAACAAAACCAGTACTTTCCTGTAATTTCCTGACAGATGGAAGAAAGGGACACTGTGTTCTGATTTGCACAAGGGCACTAAATGGACCAGAGGAGCACCTGGGGATAACAGTGGGAGACAGTGTGTGTGCATATGGGTGACAATGACAACGTGTGTGAGAGAGTGTGAGGTTATGCACTCCCCAAGTTTTGCACCACCTCTCACTGTGTTGCTAACAAGGACCATTCACAGGTGCCATATCGTCTCCCCCATCTGCCCAAGTTCTTTTTTTGATTTTAGAGACAGGGTCGGGTCTTTCTCTGTCACCCAAGCTGCTGGAGTACAGTGGTGTCATCATGAATCACTCCTGGGCTCAGGTGATCCTCCTGCCTTAGCCTCCCAAGTAGCTGTGCCCAGGTTCTCAATATGTCCATGAGACAGATGCAGAAACATAAGGTCCGGGGAGTAGAGGCAGAAGTGGGGCTAGAAGCTTGGTGTCCTCTCCATTCTCCTCGTTCAAGACCATCTGAGAATGCTGACAGCTCCTTGTTCCCTACAGCCCCAGCCAATTTCCAACTTCCTTATACCTCAGTACACCCAGTCTGAGCCGAGTCCAGAGGTCAAGAGGCTCCCCTGGCAGCCTCACCTCAGTGGCAGACACGTGCTTCCTCCCTTTGATGTGCAGCAGTCGCTGGATGTTGAAAAAGTTGGTCTCCACATGCTTGAGGTCAGACGCTAGGCCTCCCTTCCTGTAGCTGAGGAGGGAATAGCAGGAGGGTATATACATTCTGTGTATGTGAGAACACAGTCTGCCATGTGCATGAATGATTGCAGATGTGAGCACATGCACATATGTGCCTGCTTCATACATGCACGGGAATCTGTGTGAACACATGCATGTATAGGTACATGGGTACACACATAGGGCATGAGTGTGCATTCATTTCCATGTGTAGTGCACTTCCATGCATAATCATGTGGACACATGCATATATGTGTACATGTACACACATTTGGGGGCACAGTGTCTATTTGTTTGTCCCTGTAAGTCTAGATGGTGAGTACATGAAAATGGGCAACAGTATATATGTGTGTAGGTGAACATGGATATTCACACATGTCCATCTATAGGTGGACTTACATGGGGGTGGTGTTTCTGCATCTGTGCATATGCTTGTGTGCATGTGTTCATGTATATGCTATATGCATATATAGGTTCAACTGTATGAAATGGAAATGATCAAATAGCAGCAATTTCCTATACTGCCAAATACATTGCAAATGTTAATTTAAAACACCTGTGAAGCAATTTACAGCGAAAGACATATTCCCACCAGCACAGTAATATAAAAGCAAACTCAAAACACCATTGGTGTCTGCTCCTAGGTATATACCAAGGGAAATGAAAACATTTGTCCACACAAAAACTTGTATACAAATGTTCATAGAAACAGATTCATAGCAGCCAAAAAGTGGAAACAACCCAAATGTCCATTAAGTGATGAATGGATAAATAAAATGTAGTATATTCATAAAATACAATATTACTTGGTAATAAAAAGAAGTAATAACACATGCTACAACATGGATAAACCTTGAAAACAGTGTGTTAAGCAAAAACAGTCCGTCAGGGAAGACCACTTGTTGAATGATTCCATTTCTATGACATGCCCGGAAGAGGCAAATGTATAGACAAAGTAGATGAGTAGTTGCCTGGGGCCGGGGATGGGGGTCTTGGAGGGAAATGGGGAGTGATTGCAAAGGGGTATGGGACTTCTTTTTAGGGTGATGAAGATGTTCTAAAATTGATTGTGGTGATGGTTGCACACAACTGTTAAAAATCACTGACATGTATGTGTACTTTAAATGGGTGAATCGTATGGTGTAAGAGTTGTAGCTCAATAAAGGTGTTACCTAACCCCTCCCGGCTTTCCCCATTCAGGGATGTGGACGATGGCCATCCGAAGACTGCCCCAGCCCAGGCACCGCCTCCACGGCTCAGTCCTGCCCCCGACCGCCCCCGCACTCACATGATTCCCGGGCGGAAGTAGCTGCAGAAGCAGTCGGACTCGTGGGCCTGCGCCTCGCGGTGCAGCACGGTCTGGCCCCCCAGCTCCTCCTGTAGGTGCTGCTGGAAGGCTGCCGCAGTGCCCTGCGCCTCCGCACCCGCCTGCTTCCCGACCCAGTAGTGCAGGTCGCTGGGCGCCCCCTGCGTGGCCTTCGGGCTCTGGGGAACCTAGGGTCCGGGTGTTTGTGTATATGTGTTGCGGGGAAGGCGGAGGTGCGGCTGGAGAAGGGGAGGATGTACCAAGGGCCATGGGGAGACGCTAGGCAGGGGCTTCCGCGGAGATCAGGAAGCGGGAGGGAAGGGCTAAGAAGCCTCAGCGGTAACCGCCACCTTGTGGGATGTGATTCTCGGGCTCTCAACTTGCCCCTTCCCAGGGCAGAGTTGATGTCTGTGCCACAGTCTCCCCAGTGCTGGGCCATGTCACCCCTCTCAGACAGACTTCCCCAAGCGACTCACGTGGAGGATGACATAGCAGTGTTCCTCAAAAAAGTTCCCGTAAGCCCCCTCGGGTACCGGCACCATCTTCTGGTTCTGGGAGAGGAGAGTGCCCTGTAACAACTCAGGAGATCCCTACCCATGACACCCGCTGGGGTGGGGTGGAGGAGGACGCTCTGAGTTGGGTGTGGGAGAAGACTGGTGTGGGAAACCCCACACTCTTCCATGTCACCAACTCTCCTATCTGGTCGTGCCTCTCACCTCAGTGATCCATATGTGGAGGCCTCCCTGGATGGCTGGGAGGCCCTTGCTGATGTCCATCCTAGGCCAGGCAGGAATATGGGATGACACAAGGAACAAGAGCCAGAGTTCTCAGGCTGGAGACCAACGCCTGGCTACCTGTACAACTTCATTATAGAACATGACTTTTGTTAGCAGGGCTCTGTAAACACACAAATGTCAGCACACAGACTATGAAGACTGACAGATTCTGCAGCAAGTGACAGGCTCAGCTGATATGAGTGGGTTGGGCAGATTAGGCATAAACACTTGACAATTTTTTTTTTTTTTTCAGTTTTTTCGAGACAGGGTCTTGCTCTGTCACCTAGCCTGCAGTGCATGATTCGAACACACTTCACTGCAACCTCCGCCTTCTGGGTTCAAGTGATGCTCCTGCTTCAGTTGACAAATTCTTGAAACAGAACTGAACTCTGTATAAACACAGGCTCTGCAAACAGCCACAGGCTCTGCAAATAGCGATTTAGTTTGCTTGAGTCTGTGCTGTGTGGTTCTGCGTGTGCGGAGGAGGGAGAGAATGAGAGGGCAGTGAGTGACAGTGACATGGAATGAGAAGTACCTGGGTGAAGGAAGGGACCCTCATTTCTGTCGATTTTGTTATGTCTTGGCACTTCATACTCAATTACCTGAGGCTTCTCTGCACCACTCTTTCAGAAACCTGTGTGTGAGGTTTGGTCCAAAAGTCACTTCTTTCTAAATCTCTCACTCAGGGTGACCCTGGTGTGTTAGTCCTTCCCCCTCCCCCTCCACTCCCACTATGTCTTATCAACAGCAGGAACACCCTTGGCTCCAGGCAGAACAAGGCGAGGGGACAGAGTTACAGAATCAGGCGTGGTACAATAGGTGGCATAAAGTGGCTCACATTCCTTACACCTTTGTCAGGGGCCCTGGTTTGGCCCTGGTGAGTTCACAGTACACTGTGGCAACACCCAACAGGTAGCCAAGGAAATGTGGTGGGAGCAGAGGAGGCTGTGGGGCAGCGGGGGCAGAGTAGGCGGTCCTTCTAGGGGGTTAGAGCTGGGTTTAGCTCACAGCTCCTCCCGCACCCTATGGAAACCATAGGATGGTTGTTGGCTGCTGTCTCCCTCACCAGAACATCAGATTCCTGAAGGCAGGGGTTTGTCCTCTTGTTTACTGTGGGATCCCAGCTGCCTGGCCCCCAGCAGGTACTCGGTAAGTAGTTGTTGAATGAGTGAAGCGTGCTGCCCTGTGACGGGACTGAGTGAAAGTGAATGGAGAAGGGAGCCGTCCCGCACCCTAACTGCCCCAGGATCTGTTGCCACAGTTGATGGCCTATTGGTGTGACAATGACATGAGTGATAGGCAGACATAGTGGCCATGAAAAGGTGATCTCAAGCAACAGAAAACGTGAGGACGTTGGGTGGCAAGCAGGTTGACATGCAATGGTGGCCCTGTAGGACACTGAGTAACAGGCAGAAATAGTGACCAGCGACAATTACCAGAGGCCCAGGCAGGCAGTGACCAGAGGTGCAGACAGAAACTGTGAGCTGTATGTAGCTCATGGAAGAGTGCAACTCGGTGACAGAGTATCAGAAAGACTACTGGATGGCCTCAGAACAGTGGCAACCAGGGCCCATGGGGGACAGGAAAGTCAAACTGGCAGCCAGAAAGTTGGGACTCAGCTGGTGTCACTGGGAGGGGCAGCATAGCCCCCAGTGGGCCGGGAGCCTGTCTGATATCCAGCCCCAGCCTGTGGAGCCAAACCCTCAGCCACCAAGGGCTGAGGTCCCACTCCCATGGCATCTGTGTTCACTCTCTTCCACCTGGGCTTCAAGGGGGAATGGGTGCTCAAAGATCGGGGGCCTCCTACCTCTCCACAGTGCCGCCTCCAACCTTCTAAGCCCTCCTGCCCTCTTTCCTCTGGGGAACTCCCTTTCACCACCTTCCCAAGTGGGAACCCTCCTACCCCTGCTCCTCTCCTTCCTCCTAGAAGCCCCTCCTTCTCTTCCCTGGGGGTGCGCTTCCTCCACTCAGGGCTCCTTTGTCTTCCAGATGCCCAGTTCCTTCCCTGGTTTCCCTTTCTCTCCCTATGCCCCACGCCTCCCCTTTTCCAAGGTTTCCCTCTGTCCCCGCCTGGTGCCCCTGCCTCCCACTGGCTCTTCCTTCTCCCCGTTGATTTCCCCTCTCCCCTGGGATCTTCCCCTTTTTCTCCCATTTTTCCTTCCCAGGCACTTCCTCCTTTCCCGGTTCCCTGTTTTCCCCTACACCCCTTCCTGTCTCCCTCCCTGCCCTCCCTCCCCAGGTCTTCCCTTCTCTTCCCGGGCTCCCCTGTCTTTCCCAGGGCACTCCCTACCCCCTTCACACACACCCTCTTCTCTCTCCCTGCCCCTCATGTCCCTGGGTGCCTCCTCTCTCCTAGCCCTCTCCCTCCTCCAGCGCCTCTTTCTCTCCCTACAGGAGCCCTTCCTTCCTTTGTGGGTACCGTTGAAGGGAGCCGTGACCAGCGACAATTACCAGAGGCCCAGGCAGGCAGTGACCAGAGGTGCAGACAGAAACTGTGAGCTGTATGTAGCTCATGGAAGAGTGCAACTCGGTGACAGAGTATCAGAAAGACTACTGGATGGCCTCAGAACAGTGGCAACCAGGGCCCATGGGGGACAGGAAAGTCAAACTGGCAGCCAGAAAGTTGGGACTCAGCTGGTGTCACTGGGAGGGGCAGCATAGCCCCCAGTGGGCCGGGAGCCTGTCTGATATCCAGCCCCAGCCTGTGGAGCCAAACCCTCAGCCACCAAGGGCTGAGGTCCCACTCCCATGGCATCTGTGTTCACTCTCTTCCACCTGGGCTTCAAGGGGGAATGGGTGCTCAAAGATCGGGGGCCTCCTACCTCTCCACAGTGCCGCCTCCAACCTTCTAAGCCCTCCTGCCCTCTTTCCTCTGGGGAACTCCCTTTCACCACCTTCCCAAGTGGGAACCCTCCTACCCCTGCTCCTCTCCTTCCTCCTAGAAGCCCCTCCTTCTCTTCCCTGGGGGTGCGCTTCCTCCACTCAGGGCTCCTTTGTCTTCCAGATGCCCAGTTCCTTCCCTGGTTTCCCTTTCTCTCCCTATGCCCCACGCCTCCCCTTTTCCAAGGTTTCCCTCTGTCCCCGCCTGGTGCCCCTGCCTCCCACTGGCTCTTCCTTCTCCCTGTTGATTTCCCCTCTCCCCTGGGATCTTCCCCTTTTTCTCCCATTTTTCCTTCCCAGGCACTTCCTCCTTTCCCGGTTCCCTGTTTTCCCCTACACCCCTTCCTGTCTCCCTCCCTGCCCTCCCTCCCCGACTCACGTGGAGGATGACATAGCAGTGTTCCTCAAAAAAGTTCCCGTAAGCCCCCTCGGGTACCGGCACCATCTTCTGGTTCTGGGAGAGGAGAGTGCCCTGTAACAACTCAGGAGATCCCTACCCATGACACCCGCTGGGGTGGGGTGGAGGAGGACGCTCTGAGTTGGGTGTGGGAGAAGACTGGTGTGGGAAACCCCACACTCTTCCATGTCACCAACTCTCCTATCTGGTCGTGCCTCTCACCTCAGTGATCCATATGTGGAGGCCTCCCTGGATGGCTGGAAGGCCCTTGCTGATGTCCATCCTAGGCCAGGCAGGAATATGGGATGACACAAGGAACAAGAGCCAGAGTTCTCAGGCTGGAGACCAACGCCTGGCTACCTGTACAACTTCATTATAGAACATGACTTTTGTTAGCAGGGCTCTGTAAACACACAAATGTCAGCACACAGACTATGAAGACTGACAGATTCTGCAGCAAGTGACAGGCTCAGCTGATATGAGTGGGTTGGGCAGATTAGGCATAAACACTTGACAATTTTTTTTTTTTTTTCAGTTTTTTCGAGACAGGGTCTTGCTCTGTCACCTAGCCTGCAGTGCATGATTCGAACACACTTCACTGCAACCTCCGCCTTCTGGGTTCAAGTGATGCTCCTGCTTCAGTTGACAAATTCTTGAAACAGAACTGAACTCTGTATAAACACAGGCTCTGCAAACAGCCACAGGCTCTGCAAATAGCGATTTAGTTTGCTTGAGTCTGTGCTGTGTGGTTCTGCGTGTGCGGAGGAGGGAATGAGAGGGCAGTGAGTGACAGTGACATGGAATGAGAAGTACCTGGGTGAAGGAAGGGACCCTCATTTCTGTCGATTTTGTTATGTCTTGGCACTTCATACTCAATTACCTGAGGCTTCTCTGCACCACTCTTTCAGAAACCTGTGTGTGAGGTTTGGTCCAAAAGTCACTTCTTTCTAAATCTCTCACTCAGGGTGACCCTGGTGTGTTAGTCCTTCCCCCTCCCCCTCCACTCCCACTATGTCTTATCGACAGCAGGAACACCCTTGGCTCCAGGCAGAACAAGGCGAGGGGACAGAGTTACAGAATCAGGCGTGGTACAATAGGTGGCATAAAGTGGCTCACATTCCTTACACCTTTGTCAGGGGCCCTGGTTTGGCCCTGGTGAGTTCACAGTACACTGTGGCAACACCCAACAGGTAGCCAAGGAAATGTGGTGGGAGCAGAGGAGGCTGTGGGGCAGCGGGGGCAGAGTAGGCGGTCCTTCTAGGGGGTTAGAGCTGGGTTTAGCTCACAGCTCCTCCCGCACCCTATGGAAACCATAGGATGGTTGTTGGCTGCTGTCTCCCTCACCAGAACATCAGATTCCTGAAGGCAGGGGTTTGTCCTCTTGTTTACTGTGGGATCCCAGCTGCCTGGCCCCCAGCAGGTACTCGGTAAGTAGTTGTTGAATGAGTGAAGCGTGCTGCCCTGTGACGGGACTGAGTGAAAGTGAATGGAGAAGGGAGCCGTCCCGCACCCTAACTGCCCCAGGATCTGTTGCCACAGTTGATGGCCTATTGGTGTGACAATGACATGAGTGATAGGCAGACATAGTGGCCATGAAAAGGTGATCTCAAGCAACAGAAAACGTGAGGACGTTGGGTGGCAAGCAGGTTGACATGCAATGGTGGCCCTGTAGGACACTGAGTAACAGGCAGAAATAGTGACCAGCGACAATTACCAGAGGCCCAGGCAGGCAGTGACCAGAGGTGCAGACAGAAACTGTGAGCTGTATGTAGCTCATGGAAGAGTGCAACTCGGTGACAGAGTATCAGAAAGACTACTGGATGGCCTCAGAACAGTGGCAACCAGGGCCCATGGGGGACAGGAAAGTCAAACTGGCAGCCAGAAAGTTGGGACTCAGCTGGTGTCACTGGGAGGGGCAGCATAGCCCCCAGTGGGCCGGGAGCCTGTCTGATATCCAGCCCCAGCCTGTGGAGCCAAACCCTCAGCCACCAAGGGCTGAGGTCCCACTCCCATGGCATCTGTGTTCACTCTCTTCCACCTGGGCTTCAAGGGGGAATGGGTGCTCAAAGATCGGGGGCCTCCTACCTCTCCACAGTGCCGCCTCCAACCTTCTAAGCCCTCCTGCCCTCTTTCCTCTGGGGAACTCCCTTTCACCACCTTCCCAAGTGGGAACCCTCCTACCCCTGCTCCTCTCCTTCCTCCTAGAAGCCCCTCCTTCTCTTCCCTGGGGGTGCGCTTCCTCCACTCAGGGCTCCTTTGTCTTCCAGATGCCCAGTTCCTTCCCTGGTTTCCCTTTCTCTCCCTATGCCCCACGCCTCCCCTTTTCCAAGGTTTCCCTCTGTCCCCGCCTGGTGCCCCTGCCTCCCACTGGCTCTTCCTTCTCCCCGTTGATTTCCCCTCTCCCCTGGGATCTTCCCCTTTTTCTCCCATTTTTCCTTCCCAGGCACTTCCTCCTTTCCCGGTTCCCTGTTTTCCCCTACACCCCTTCCTGTCTCCCTCCCTGCCCTCCCTCCCCAGGTCTTCCCTTCTCTTCCCGGGCTCCCCTGTCTTTCCCAGGGCACTCCCTACCCCCTTCACACACACCCTCTTCTCTCTCCCTGCCCCTCATGTCCCTGGGTGCCTCCTCTCTCCGTAGCCCTCTCCCTCCTCCAGCGCCTCTTTCTCTCCCTACAGGAGCCCTTCCTTCCTTTGTGGGTACCGTTGAAGGGAGCCGGAGATTACCTTGCCCAGCTTCCAGGGAGCAGGGAGTGGTGCCGCCCTCTAGAATGAGGGGAAAGGATGGGGCCAGGGTTGGAGGCAGGCACACTGAGTCTGTGGGCCACGGACTTCCCTGCCCTTCTACAGAATCCGCCACTTTCTTCCCCTTGGGCTGCCTGCCACAGTGGCCCTGCCCCATCAGTGTTTTCACCTGCTGGGCTGCTGCTGCCTCCCAATCCTGCCGCCAAGGCTCTGTGGCCCTGAGCCCTGCGACCCTATGCTCTATGCCCTTGACTTGAATAGCCCACTCTCTGCCCCACTGGTTCCCTGGAACCCCCCCCAACACCCTGCCCAGGCCTACCTGCTGGAAACTGCTCCCGCGCCTTCACCCTGCCTGTGGGCAGTGCTGGGCCTGGCACAGGGCCAGTCTCTGCCTCCCTATTCCTGGCCCCTGCCACTGTAACTGAATCCCAGCTCCTGCCCTGCAGGACACACCCCACCACACAGCACTCAGCGGGCTGGGCATTCACTTAGTCAGTCAGTCAGTCAACAAATATTGAGCAAGCCATCTGGGGGCCAGCGCCCTCCCTAGGGCTATGGCTGTCTCCCAGGTCTCACTGCCTGGGTACCAGTGGCCAGAGAGAGCAGGGGATGGAGGCCTGGACTGGGCTAAGTGGTGAGGTGTGGAAGATACTGGAATTTCCCTCTCTGGAGTACTAGATGGGCCCCTGATCCCTCACCCAGGGTGGCGGGCTCCCCCTGGACCAAGAGGGCCAGGCCACTCCAGCAAACTTTAGGAGGAGGTAGGACTGAGGCTGGGGGCTGTAGGGCCTGGCTCTGTGGGACCCAGCTCACTTCAGGAGGGGAAGGTGGCCAGGGCTCCCTCTAGATATTTCTGCTGTCCCTACCCAAATGTGAGCTCACTGCCTGGCACAGCCCTCCTCAGGGAACCCCGCTACCCATCATGGGAGAGGCCAGTCCAGCTCTAGCAGCAAAGACCCCTCTCCCTCACCTCAGCTGCCACCCACTGCCACTCTCTCTCTCTCTCTCTCTCTCTCTCTCTCACTGTGGGGTGGAGGGGCTGCAAATAGAGCCTTCCAGAAACTCCAGGGGCACAAACTCCTCTTGGCAGCTTAGGGCACAGGCCTCAGTCGCAGCCAAGGCCCAGCCAGCATGGGCCATCCCATCAAAGCCACGCTGCTAAAGCCTGCCCACCACTGCCCACTGCCCAAGACCCTCTCCCTGTGCTCAGTCTTCACCCCACAAAGGTCTCTGTCACAGGGGTCTGGGGACTTGGGGACTCGGGGGCAGTCTGTGCCCAGCAGGACCTACAGCTAGTGTGTGACTGTGTTTAATAGACACAATGCAGGGTCCCTGTGTGTGAAGGGATGCCTGTGTCACAGGCACTTGGTCTGTCCCCATGTGTGCCATTGCCTGTTCGACCTTATGTGTGTGCCTGTGTCCTGGCATGCCTGTCTAATCCCCACTTGGGACAGGGACCCTGTCTGTGACAGTGGCAGTGCATCTGCTGCAGCTGTGCATACCCTTTTCCCTGTCTCCTTTTGTCCCTGTGCCCAGGAAGACTCTGTGTCCTCACTTCTTCCCACTGACTCTCCCCCCATCTCCCCTCAGCCCACCCACTCTGTTGGTCTTGGTTCTTGAATTCCCTGGTAATGGCTCTTTCCTAAGTCACCAATGCCCACTCTCATCCAAGCGGCAGTCGGCAGTCGGTTCAGTCACCATTGTTCCTTCCCTCTCACTCCACCCATCTCCCTCAGGCCTCTAAATGGCAGCAGGTGCAGAGCTCGGGCCTTCACTCCTGTGTGTTTTCTAGTTACCTTCCCAGTTCCAGTCTGAAGGATGCAAATACCATGGAAACGCAAGCGTTTCCCTGACCCAACTCCCCTGAACCTTGCCCCAGCCTAAGTCTCCATCTTCCATCTGGTCACATCTCTCCCGGCACGTTTGGCCTCACACTTAACATTGCCTCAGGCCCCTCCCAGATCTACCCTTTCTGAGCCCCAGGAACATGTTCAGCGTGAACATCCAGTGGGTGCTTAGGCCCCAGACCTGCAGTTGCCTTGGTTTCTGTCTCCCCCAAGCCACTGGCCAGTCTGCGGCTGGTTCATGGTGGATCCTGGCCCTAGCCCTCCCTCTCATGCCTCCTGCGTGCTCCGGAGCCAGCCTCCCTCTGTGTCTGGGGGTCTGCCTGGCCACTGCGGCCATCCTCCCACAGTATCCAGAGGGATCTTTTTTCCTAAGATTTAAAACATTGTGGTAAAATATAAAAAAACTTTTTTTCACAAGATGTAAAAAATTGTAGTAAGATATACTTAAAATTTACCATTGCATCCCCTTTTTATTTATTTATTTGAGACGGAGTTTTGCTTTTGTTGCCCAGGCTGGAGTGCAATGGCGCAATCTTGGCTCACTGCAGCCTCCGCCTCCTGGGTTCAAGTGATTCTCCTGCCTCAGCCCCCTGGGAAGTTGGGATTACAGGTATGCACCACCACATCCGGCTAATTTTGTATTTTTAGTAGAGACGGGGTTTCACTATGTTGGTCAGGCTGGTGGTGAACTCCTGACCTCCAGTGATCCACCCGCCTCAGCCTCCCAAAGTGTTGAGATTACAGGCATGAGCCACAACACCCGACGTGTATCCACTTTTAAGTATATGGTTCTGTGGTGTAAAGTACACTCATATTGTTGTGCAACCGCTGCCACTATTTCCAGAATTCTTTCATCTCACAAAACTGAAACCCTGCACTCATTAAACACAGACTCCCCATTGCCCCCAGCCCCTTGCAACCACCATTCTATTTTCTGTCTATGATTTTCACTAACTACAGGGAAAATTTAACCTCAGAATTTAACCATAAACCCACTCACGCCATCCCCCTCTCCAAACCTTCCAGTGGCTTCCACTAAAACTGGGATGAAATTCTCAATGGCCGTTCCCAGCTGCCTCTCCCATCGCTCTTTGCATGGCTCACTGCGTTCTGGCAATGTGATTCCTTGTGTGCCTTGAAGACGCCCAGGTCGTTGTCTGCAGACCTTTGCACTGCAGTCTTCTCTGCCTGGAAGCCCCACTCTGTATCTTCCTGTAGCTGCTCCTTTACTGCATTTAGGCCCCAGCCAAAATGGCAGCCCTGCAGAGGGCCCTTCCTGCCCTCCTTAGCCACAGCAGTCTCCCTCCTCAGACATCACCACTTTCCTCATGATGGTGCTCCAAGAAGCTGGTCTCCTTGCTAAGTGGGATCTTTGGTTAGTGTCTGTGTCCCAGCTGGACTGTGAGTCACTGTGGGCAGGGCCTTGCTCATGTCCACCTGTGTGTAGAATGGTGCCCGGCATACTGCAGTTGCTTAATAAAATGTTTGCTGACATGTTTCTGTGGCCTGCGCCTGACCCAGTGTGTGTGTGTGTGTGTGTGTGTGTGTGTGTGTGTGTGTGTGTGTGTGTGTCTGGATCCTTTACTGGGCTCAGTCCTCCTCCTCTGAGAAGCTGAGGGGGTTACTCCTCTTCACTTTGGTTGTGGGCTAGATACCCCAGCTGGCACAATCCAGTGTCAGCAGCTTAGTGGGGGGCACGAGAACTTCTCCAAGGCCTCACCCCTCAGAATTGTCTCGGTGTCTCCAAACCAGAAGATGTCACCTGGGCAGAACTGCCCTGTCCAGAACCACCGACTCTGTAACCTGTGATTCCAGGCCCAGGAGAGATGGCAGTCTGGCCTTAGAACCTGGCCTCAGGCCACGATGAGCAGCACTGCCTTGAGTCTGGCCTGGGCAGCCTCCAGCTCATGGCTGTCACACCCCAGGCACACAGAAGGGAAACTGAGGCCCAGGGCAGGCTCACAGGCAGCCGGGTGCTACAAGAATGGGAGGGTGGGATGCCTAGCTTTTCCCTCCCTCCTCCCCCTAGCAGGAAAGGGGTCCCACCACCTCACCCCCATCCCTACCTCCGCCCTTCTTCAAGGGGGCCTGCCGGGAGTCAAAAGGGCCCTGAGTAGAGTTTGCCTTGCTAGCAAAGCCCTGCCCTCTTCCTGCCCCAGCCCCCCTTAATCTACCACCTCCTCACTCAGCAAGTTTCCAGGGCTTGGGGCCTACTTTGTTCCTGCCTGGCTTGTCTCCAAGGCCCAGCCCACTCCATGTCAATATTGACCCAGGTGAAGGAGTGGCCCCAAGCTAAGTCCAGGCTCCGCCCCGGTTTCCCTGGGCTCAGGCATCCTCTCCCAGGCTTCATCCCCCAGGCCTTCTCCAGTCTCTCCCAGACAGGTGCAGAATATTGCCTCTGTGGAGTCCGGGCTCTGTAGGGAGCGTCCCTCCCTGAGGGCAGACAGGAAGTGAGGACTGGAGCCCACTGCTGGAGATGCCCTGGCTCCTCATGCTGGAGGGGAGCAGCCATGGGCCGGCATGTGTCCCCACATCTGGTGGTCCCGCCCTGGGCTGCAGGATGTGGAAGGAGCTGTGGCAATGGTCACCGGGGCTTGCATAGGCTGAAAGTGACTCCTCCCAAGGACACCACAGGAACTGCTGGGTGAGAGGACAGACCAAACACCAACCCTGGACCCCTGCAAACAGGTGTCACTGCCTTGCCCACTGTGGTCCTGCTCAGCAGCACGCCCACCCATTAGGACCCAGCTTGGGTCAGGAAAGCCCCTGGCCTGTTGGAGGGGTGGTGCAAGGCTGGGGTCCGTGCCTAGTGGCAGTGTGACCCTTCCAGTGTGCAGTGGGGGGCTCCACTCTGCTCCCCACCTGTGTGAAAGCAGGTGCTGTCAGCCAGGCAGGGGTCTTATCAGGCCTCCCTCCTCACTCCTGCCTTGGGAAAGGCTCCCAGTGCCCAGGTGGGCTTTTCTCTGTACTTTTCTGGATTTTCCAAGTTTTTGGCAATGAACATGTATATATGGCTGATCTTTCAGGCAAAGCAATGTGTCATTTTCCGCAAAGCTCTGGCCACGGCTCCTTTGCCACACCTGGGCATCAGGCCTGGAACAGTTTTGGAGGACTTGCCTTTCCTCTGTAGCCAGTCAGAGCAGGGGGTCTCAGCCCTGGCTGCCCTTTCCAGTCTTCTTGGCACTTAAAAACATGGTGCAGGTCCCCATCTGCAGAGATTGGAAATGGTCTGGGGTGGACTTGAGGGATGTGTGTTTGAGACCCCTCAGGTAATTCTAGCGTACAGCTGCAGCCAGAGCCGAGAATCACTGCGCCAGGAGAGGGAGCTGTAATGGAGGCTTGGGGTGGAAAGCTCTGGGGCCATGTCCTCCTCCCGATGGCCTCTGTTCTCAGAGGTCAGGCTGGTGGCCATGCCAGTTGGTGGCTCTGGGCCTTGAACAGCCTGCTGACCCATGGCCAACCCTGGCACAGATTTATCGTGCAAGCATTCAGGTTACTCCACAACTCGGCCACAAGCCCTCAATGCACTCATCCATAAGCTCCACAGAATGTTCATCAGCTGATGTGCCACTGTTCCCAGGCTGGCTTTTCCCAGCCACTCCTTCCCACCCTCCTGAGCTTCCTGCCCATTCCTTGGTCGTGTAATACACACATATGACATGTGCTCAAACTAGAAAACACGGAAGGCATATCTCAGCATGTCTAAGTCCCCAAATAAGTGCCCTCTTGACGCCCCGTGTGTCCTTCCCACCTATTTCAGGGATCAGTGGACACTCATGAGGATACCTCAGCCTCAGACACTGCCACAATTCTCAGCCTTTTATCTGTTTGCCTATTTGCAAAGGTGTGAAGCAGTGGGGTACAGGGTTGATGCCAGAGAAAGTGAGAGGGACAGAGAGGGCTGGGGAGCAGAATGAAGGACACAGCCTAGGAGTCTGGAACCAGGGGAGGAAGCTGGGGTGACTTCTCTCTGGCTGGCTAGCTGCTCCACTGTGACGACAAGGAAACTAGAGGCACGGCACAGGCTTAGCTGTGGGGTATTTGGGGTTTTGTCTCTGGGTAAATATTAGGTCTCCTGGGCTGATACACATACTGTGTCCTGAGTTATTTGGGATGAATATATGTGCCTGGTAGAATCCTATATCTTGTGATAGAGCAAACTGCAGAGCTTTGTCTCACTGGCCTGTTTTCTCATCCACAAAATGGGGATAAGACCTACCTTATGAAATTGACACTGGTGCTATCTGAATCAGATATCATTATGAACAGAAAGAGTCCTGAGAGTGGCGAAGCCATGTCCAAGACCCTGCCAGGAGTCCCTAGCAGAGGAGGACTCACTGCCTTTCTCACCTGCATGTACAGAGGGACTGGGTTCAGGACACTGGCGACAGAATGTCTCACTGCAAGAAACTGCCTGGGACATCCTGACTCCTCTTCCGACTCCTTGCCGTGCTTCATCTGGCAATCATCTCAGTCACTGTGCCCATGGGGATGGGGATGGGTTTAGGCACCACATATAATGCCTGTGGCTCTTATGGAATGGGAGGTCCCAGTTCTCTCAGGCTGAATTTTCAAGTCTGCTGGGAGGGCTGGAATCCTTGTGGGAGGACAGTGAGCCATACCGCTTCTGGAGAGAGGAAGCCAGGAGGCTGAACAGCAGTCACCCTTGGAGTGACAGGCAATTTGGGTGGGATGGAGGAGCTAGAAGATCAGTCTGTGGCTCCTGGAGTGCTGCAGCCCGACTCCCGTCCAACCCTGTTCCCCAGAAGTGGGGATACCAGGAGACCCAAGGTGATGGCATGAGGCTGTGCAGGAGGTGGGGAAGGGAGGGAGGAGAGGCGCTGCTGGTAGAAAAGCAGTCCATCCACAAGAGAGCGCAGTTTCACATGTTTATTTTTGGCAGGAAGGAAATCATTGCAAACCTTTTGATTGACAATACTCGCCCCTGGAAACATGCACATTCCACATGTAGCATTTCCCAAGTAATGCTGGATTGTTTATCACATTCAAACGTCCAACAGAAATCCATGACTACCCAGACACCAGCATCTCCACTACCTGGGGTGGGGGAGGGTGTGTCAGTCTGCAGAGAAGCTCCTGGGAGAATGGAACAGGAACAGACATGATCAAATTTACAGTACGGTAGGAACAGAGGCAGCCAGTCAATTATGAACAGTTAACTGCAAGTACGTCAAGCCATCCACTCTTCTCAAACCCTGGCATGCCAACTGTCCAGCACAGCACCTTTAAGAGCAGAGGCACAAACGTAGGAGTGTTTGACCATAGGGCTGTGTGGTTCTGGATTTTTTATTAGAAAGCCATCTTTAAAAATACAGGGTTGTAAAATGTTGCCAGGTTATAGACTTAACGAATTTTTTTTTTTTTTAAACACCAAAAGTTCAAATGCTGCAACCATGACAAGTCAGCATCATTAGGGCATCCTCGTGTCCCCAGAGACATCTCATCAAAATTGCACCATGTCAAAGGACCTTCCTCACCATCAACTGTGGCAGGTGGCATTCCTTTTTCAGTATGCAAATGCATTACTTACAAACAGCTAATGCATGGAACAACAGACCAACACACAGGATTCCAGAACAAATGGAAGACAGAGCATTAACAACATTGGGAGTGCCCGTGCACTTCCACCAGAGGCCTGGCCAGAGAAGTCATAACATCATAGTGGGCTGGAGTCCACAAACCCAAGGTGTCCTGTCCCAGAGCTTAATGTCAAAAATACTTCTCCAGAAGACTATATTTAAACCTGGTACAGAAAGGACCATGGAAACTCAGGAGGTCAGGGTTCTCTTTTGACTAAAGAGTTGGGGGTATTTTGGTAACATGGGAAGTATATGGCACAGAGAAGTGGCTAACAGGTTTCATTAGGTTTCAAAGCCCACAATTTAATAAATGGTAATAATTAAAAACAATACCCGTATTTACCTTAAAAAACATAAACCCCAAACATTCATCTCATTTCTTGGCCTTATGTTAGAATTCTATTGCTTCATTTACATGTAGATGATTAAAAATATATATAGATATAGATATAGATATAGATATTTTGATTATATACATAAAGCAGGTTCAAGGGTTAAAATAAAAACGGAATTTTGGAGTGTGATCAAATAAGGTGCACAGATTCCAGAACCCTCAGAGGGCCTGCTGGCCCTCCCAAGACATTCTGTGTCTGTGGTGGCAGGAGCTGGGCCCCGTCCCTAACAGCTCTGCACTGGCTTAGTGCAACGGTGCTCACAGTTTCAGGAACTACTAGGTGAAGTGTCTGGCTCAAGCCTGCCAAGTGTCTTCACTCCATCGTCAGAAGTGGAGCACTATTCCTAGGTTCGATTCCCCTGAAATATTTTACGATTTCCATCCTCTTTGCCCCCTCTTCCAAATAAGGCCCTGTGATGCCAATGAAGGGGGCATGGTTGAGGGTCTAAGGCTCTCATTAGGGCCTAATTCTGTGTGGATATCAACACATGACAGATACTTGACTGCAACATTCAAGACATTTAAGGCAGTGGGTTCATTTAATGACTATTTTTCCAAATAATAAAGGTTTGTGGCATGGGCAGTTCTACCATGTAACTGTCATTATCTGTGGTAATACCTAGCAAGGGGCTGTTCTATTTGAATTGGCGAGTGGATTACTGGGTTTGGGAGACCTGTTTATCCCCGAATACTTACTTCCTTTCTGAATATTCACACAGTAGTCCACAGACCAAAGTGCTGTTGGGAGGACGTAATTGGCAGCTGGCTTCATTACTTTGTGAATGAAAACAAAGCAAAGATATTTTACTTTGACCCCCGATTTCCAGTCTTGTTAATGCCAGTCACTCCCGCCAGAACGCTGGCTGAAGACCAACCCACAGAGGGCTAAGGCAACGGTGCCAACATGAAAGGGTCCTTTTTAATTGTTTTTAAGAGCAATACTTTACAGACCGTCTTGTTGTCAAACAAGGAACATGGCACTGCTTAAACACCAAACTGGGAAAGGTTACAGAGAGCCTGGGCTCTCCCTGCGGGGAGGGAGGCTTTCCTCTCCCCGGTTTGGGGCATTGAGTCCCACATCTAGACAGCCTTCCCCAACCCTTGGCTCAGAAATAGGCTGTGCTTCAAAGGAGAAGACCAAGAGATGGACTTGGGCCACATCAGCTTGGTGGCTGGTTGAGGCCACGGGTTCTCAAGAGAGAACAGTCAGCTTATTTATCAAACAGGATCTGTTACTGACTGCAGTTTAAAATCCATGCCACACCTAAGTGGTGCTTTGGCCCTTTTGCCTTTGTACCCTTCAGTGGCCAATGCCAGGAAAGGGTTACAGGTGGTGGAGGCTGCAATGGGGTGGGACACCTCTGTTTTTGACCCTGTCCGAGTTTGTAGCTTAGCAGTGAGCATATTCTGAGCATAGGCACAGTGGCAAAGAACAGTGTAACAGCCGCTGGTCAATTCCATTTGGTGGCAGCGCGGTAGCAGCAAGGAAAATTCCCAAACAGCTCCATATGTATCCAGCTTTTGGAAAGGAAAGATTTAAAAATCAATAAACAGATTTCTTTTATATCCAAAAGTTTTAGGGTTTCTTGTAACTGCTCTACCCCAAACAATAACAACAAAAAACACAAATGTATGGCAGTAGTGTAAGAGCAGAAAGGACAGGATGTCACTTTTCAAGGGGAAAATGTGACCTCAAGACAAAGTTGTCACCATCAGAAATAATAATATAAAATAATCTATTGTTTCCTAAAGTGTTGAGCTACACAATTGCAGATACATTCCAAACTGGGTCAAAAATGAGTGGAGACAATGACATAGTCATGAAATCCTCCTATCAGGAGCCTGACCCTGCAGCATGCCACAGGTTGTCAGAGCAAAGTCACACCTGTTGGGGGACAGGCTCCTGTGACTCACTCCCCTCCCTCAGCACCTCCCGCCACACACACACACACACACACACTACCAGGTTCTAGAAAATTGTCATGTTCATCTTCTTATAGTATCTAAGACAATAAAAGACTAAACGATGTCTGGAAATATGTTGTGTAGAAAAATTAACTCTCAGCTTAAAATAACATTCAAAAGGCACTTCATCCTGTAGGAAAGAGATTCTGAGTTGGGTCAGCTGCTCCGAGCTGGGACAGAAGGGGACAGGTGGTCTGCCTGGAAGGGAGGACAGTTGAAGTCTGATAGGGATCAAGCTTTTTTTTTTTTTTTTCTATTTTTTTGTTTTTGGTATGTTTTAAGAAAAGCAAATCCAGTAAAATGCATGTCCCTTTATGAAATTTGTTAAAAGAGTTCTTTTAAAATAGTTGTTTCTGTTCTTAAAAAAACAAAACAGGTAGGCATGGCCACATTCACCCTGTGGCGTGGAGCACGGAGTATCCTCACTTTCAGCTTCCAGGGAGCTGAGGACAGGCAGGTCCCCTGAGGCCAGAGGTTCCAGAGTGCACAGGCGGGAGGCAGGCAGAGGCCGGGGCTACCTATTGCAGAGTCTATGCAGCATGCTGTACACGTCGTCCTCCCGGCTCAGGCCCTCAAAGAAGGGGATGAGGTCCAGCAGCTCCGTGTCCGTCATGTCATCGAACCAGGACTGCACAGGCACCTGGAAGACAGTGCATGGTGGAGGCAGCAGGACTGCATCTAGCGCTGGGGGCTGCTCCTAACCTAAGTGGGTACCCGGACTTTGAGCATTTTCTTTGGTAAGGACAACTGGTGTTATCATCGTTATCATCATCATTTTGTTTGTTCCCTTGTTCAAATCGAGGCCAATCCCAAGCTAAATGGCTTGGGAGATGGCTCAGGGAGGCAAAGTTAAACTGTAGCCAGTTTGTATGCATTTGCCTGTTTTGTTTTCCTGCCACAGAAAAGGTGGCCAGAGCATAGCATAGAATGTATGAGAACTAGCCTTGCTACTTGCCAACTTCCAAAAGCTCTTTCTACTGCACAAGTCGGCTCCTTGCACCTCAGAGCACTTGGAGTCAGAGGTTACATGCTAACCACTGACAGCGGGGAGCTCACATCCAGGACACAGGAAGGCTTTCACTTAGGGTCACTGTGCAATATTACATCACAAAGAGAAGTGGTAAATTTCCTCCCTTGCTTAACAGTGGTTAGTTAAAAGCAGATGTCTAAAACTGTAGAACATTCTGAAGCTATGGGCAAAGACAGGATTTTCCCTTAGTTTTAGGCAGAGGAGTGGCGAGGGGTGGTAGCCAGGGGTACAAAGAAGAGTTATAAACAAATTTGAATAAGCCAAACATGTTTAAAAGTAACATTTTAGCCCTTTTTCAAATCTAAAGATAGCTTAGAAACACAGACATTTATTACATAATTTTGAAAAATAAAGTAAGGGTTAATAAAGAAATGACTACGCCTAGGGGATGGGGAGAGAGTGGAGGAGAGGCAGAAATGAACAGACTTCTCTATCTTTATTTATAGGTTTGATGTTGGAACCATGGAAATGTGTTATAAATTAAAATACAATTAAACCATTAAGAAAAAAAGCAATAAAAGTCAATCTAAGTGTATATAAAATTGGTGACACAACCACACAATTACTTCAAGTGATTTGTGTGCGTGTGTGAGACAGGGTCACACTCTGTCTCCCATGCTGGAGTGCAGTGGTACAATCATAGCTCTGCAGCCTTGACCTCCTGGGCTCAAGTGATCCTTCCACTCAGCCTCCCAAGTAGCTGGGACTATAGGCATGTGACACCATGCTTGGCTAATTTTTTTTTTTTTGAGACGGAGTTTTGCTCTTGTTCCCCAGGCTGGAGTGAAATGGCGTGATCTCGGCTCACTGCAACCTCCACCTCCTGGGTTCTCCTGCCTCAGCCTCCTGAGTAGCTGGGATTACATGTGCCTGCTGCCATGTCCAGCTAGTTTTTGTATTTTAGTAGAGACAGGGTTTCGCCATGTTGGTCAGGCTGGTCTTGAACTCCTGACCTCAGGTGATCCACCCCCTTGGCCTCCCAAAGTGCTGGGATTACAGGCGTGAGCCACCACCCCCAGCCTTTCTTTTTTTTTTTTTTAGTAGTGATGGGATCTTGCTTTGTTGCCCAGGGTGGTTTCAAACTCCTGAGCTCAAGCAATCCTCCCTCCTCAGCCTCCCAAAGTGCTGGGATTACAGGCAGCCAGGTAAGCCACCAAGCCTGATATTCAAGTGATTTTAAAACATGGTGTTATAACTGTACATCTCTCTAAAAATTCCTAAGCTGCATACAGTTGTCTTATTATTAGTCATAATTTAGTACTGCTACTGAAATTATTCAACATATACTACAGAATAAATCAAATATATAATTATGTTAATATCTTTAGAAATCAAGAGTTGCAGCATAAGATAAAGAGATACAAATACAAAACAAAGAAGCGAAGAAGTTACATAAAAACTTAACATTGAAATGGAAAAACCAGTATGAACTTATGATTTAGTTTTCTTTCTAAAAATATGTCATTTTTAGCTCTGCCCTGAGGTATGGGCTAGAAGTAAAGTATATCCCATTAGCAATGAAAATTCGCCTAAACTGTGGTCTCTAAATACCACTTCCACTAATAGGAACCAGGCACCATACAAAAATGGGTGGTTCCAGGGCTGAGGCAAGAAATGTTCATGAAGAGCCTGGAACATCTTGTTGTTTAAGAAAGCAAGGAAGCTACAGGTTGAGCATCCCTAATCTGAAAAAATCTGAGTTCCAAAATGCCCCAAAATCCAAAATTTTTTGAGCACTGACATGGCACCACAAGTGGAAAATTCTATACCTGACCTCATGTGCTGGGTGGTGGTGAAAATGCAGGCACATGATACATGGTTTATTTAGTGTCCCCAAATTATAAAAAATATTGTATAAAATTACCTTTAGGCTATGTGTACAAGTTGTACACAAAACAGAAATGAATTTCATGTTTAGACTTGGTTCCATGCCCAAGATATCCAATTATGTATATGCAAATATTCCAAAATCCTAAAAAATCCAAAATCCAAAACACTTCTGGTACCAAGCATTTTAGATAAAGAATATTCAACCTATATCAAAGACTTGTTATTTTAAGGGATCTCCATAGCCAAAGGTGAAAATTTGAGCATGCAAAAGAATAACAAATGGGCTGAAACTACAACAAATCCATGAGTTCATAATGATACTAAAAAAAAATTATTGGCTACTTTTGGAGGCCGCTAGGACACCAACTCATTAGTCTGAAAATAGAAATTGCCATTTTGCAATTCCTCATGAAATAGTGGGTGTAGACAATGATCACCAACAACTGCTAAAATTATGAGGTGAGAGGTTCATGGGGAATTTTATAATAGATGGATCAGGCTAACACCACCTGAACCCAATAATCAATTTTAAATCTTTAAAAGTGGGGTAACCTGACATTTTATGCCTCCTGATATATCTTCATAAGCATATAATACCTATGATGTATTCTTTTTTCTTCTTTTTTTTGAGATAGGGTCTTGCTCTTTCACTCAGGCTGAAGTGCAGTGGCATGAACATGGCTCACTGCAGCCTTGACCTCCTGGGCTCAAGAGATCTTCCCACCTCAGCCTCCCAAGTAGCTGGAACCACAGTGGAACCACAGGTGTGTGCCACCCCATCTGGCTAATTTTTCTTTTTTTAAGAGATAGGGTCTTGCCATGTTGCTCAGGCTGGTCTCAAACTCCTGGGCTCAAGCGATCACCTGCCTTGGCCTCCCAAAGTGCTGGGATTATAGGTGTGAGCCATTGCATCTGGCCTCTATGATATATTCTTGCAAAAAAAAAAAAAGAAAAAAAAATCTAATCAAGCAGTAGAGCTCTAATTACTTGTTTAGAGGATATAAGGTGGCTATAAAAACATACTAAACATCATCACAAGGCAGCAGCTGGACAAATCCAGAATGTAGGAGATTTCTACAAGACAAAACACCAGGGCTGCTTCAACAAATAAATAGCATAAAAGAGAAAAGGGGAGAAAGGGGAGACGTTAAGTTTACAAAAGAATGAAGAGACATGGTAACCAAAGCAATGCATGGATCTTTTTGGATCCCCATTGAAATACTCCAAATGCATGACACTTCGAGATGACAGGGACAATGTGAACACAGTCTGGATATTAGACAATGTAAGAAACTGTTACTTTGTCACATCTGACCATGACTTGTGATTATATTAAAAAGGAATCCTTATCCATTAGAGACACGTTACCAAATATATTACGTTGAATTTGATTTACTCAGTAAAATGAACATATTTACATATAAATACATTTGGGGTATTTATTCAAATAATGATTCCACACTAGCCAAATGAATCGCGTTTGATTTGTTTTTGGTTACAAGCAGGACTGCAGAGTTCTGGATTCAAGGAAAGGACTTCTGCAAGCTTTTGTAGAATCTGAGAAGCCTGTGCTTGAGAGGAAGCATCCTCTCCAGGGAAACATGCCTGGTCTAGGGGCCTGATGTGGCAGTGACTGAGGGGTCAGCAGTCACCAGAAGCCCTGGTTGGCCTCTCTTCCCCTGGAAGTGTCGGGCAGCAGGCAGGAAGGCAGTCCCTCTTGCCCTGAGAGTTGTGCGGCACCCGGTGAGTAAGCACCGAGAGCTGCCATGGTCCAGGGAGTTTTATGTAGGAAATGTTCCCAATGGGTGCTTTTTAGACATCATGACGAGGTAGCAAAGCTTGGTAGTCTCATTTGAAGACCTTATTGAAGTGTTTTATTCATTTTTTTTTTTTTGAGACGGAGTCTCCCTCTGTCACCAGGCTGGAGTGCAGTGGTGGGATCTCAGCTCACTGCAACCTCTGCCTCCTGGGTTCAAGTGATTGCCCTGCCTCAGCCTCCCGAGTAGCTGGGACTACAGGTGCATGCCACCACGCCCAGCTAATTTTTTATATTTTAGTAGAGACGGGGTTTTACCATGTTGGCCAGGATGGTCTTGATCGCCTGACCTCGTGATCCGTCCACCTCGGCCTCCCAGAGGGCTGGGATTACAGGCATGAGCCACCATGCCTGGCCTATTCATTCTTAAGAAATACTTCTGTTAAAGAGATCAATCAGGCCTCCTTAGTCTACAGGGGTCATGAAGTCCTAGGCAGTAGCTGGCTCCAGGAGGTTAATGCCAACAGAACCCTTGTCAATAACAATACTAAAAATATTGATAAGACGATACAGGCTTATAGCATTTATCAGTCTCAAGCACTGTTCTAAGTGCTTTTTGTATATTGCCACACTGCAACCTCCAATAATCCTATGAGATCAGCATTCCTATAATTCCCATTTGACAGATGAGGCAACCGAGGCTCAATGAGGTTACATAACTTGCTCAATGATGTGCAACTGCTAAATGGCAGAGCTGGGATTTCATTAGGAAAAGACCCAGAGACCTTCTTTTGTAGGTGCTTAAAAGTGGTGCTTGCCTGGCAAGACAGAGGGCTCAGATGGAGCATGACATTTTCTTTCTTTGGGGCCACTTACTGCATTCTCAGGATGGAAGATGTATGAGGCAGGGGAATTGTCGACAATGATCACTTTGCTCAGCTCCCGCCCAAGGCGACTCAGGTCCTTCACATAGTTCCCACGATGAAAAACACATGATTCTCTGAAGAGCCGGGCCCGGAACACACCCCAGCGGTCTAGGAGGTCAGCCACAGGGTCTGCATACTGGAAAAGAGGTGTCACAATGAAGGCTGTGTGCCTAAAAGAGTCCCCAAACCCTGACCTACAGCAGCAAGATCCAGATTATGTTTTTTAAAAAGGGATTTAATAATTAGATGTGTTTTAGGATCCTGGTTATTTTCCTCTCTGTATACATAAGATGGCACCGGATTCTTCCATTTCTCTCACATCCAACCCATCAGAAATTGTCAGTTTCATCTCCAAAAATAGCCTGACTCCATTTGCATCTCTCTATTTATATTGCCACCACTCTTAGCCCGGGCCTCGAATCTCTGGCCTGGGATGGCTGTGTGAGCCTCGTGAAAAACCTGTCTTTCCCAAGGGGCCTCCTTTCTAGCCCATTCACCTAGAAGCTGTCAGAGTGGTCACTGGAAAACATATGTGTGATCGTGTCACTCCTCTGCTGAAAACTCCACTGTCTACACACTGCACTTGGAGTAAAGCCCACGTTCCTCACTGCCGCGTCCCACATGGCCACAGCTGAATGATCTCCATCTGGAGCTCCTGGAGCCACACTGGCTTTAAGCATGGTCAGGACCTTTGTACCAGTGTTCTCTCTGCATGCGTTCTCTCCCAGCTCTTTGCAGAACATTTGTCTTCTGGTTTTTCAGTCTTGACTTCCTCTCCATCCATCTAGAGCCACCTCTATCTTCCTTTCTGGGTTGTTTCCCTCACAGAGTAGAGCACCACATGGGATTGCTTGATTTCCTCACTACTTGTCAGGGCCCAGGCCTGAAACATCCCACCACCACATCCCTGGCACCTCCAAGAGTACCTACCACAACAGGGGCTCAGGAAACACGAATTTCACCACTGAATGAATGAGCTGGCTCCAATGTGTCTTGAATGGCATGACACTGCCCCCTAGAGGTCCCGTGGGCACTTGGGCCAGACCAGCTGATGAGTGACAGGATGGTGTCCAGCCATCCACTCCCATGGATGCCCATCCACTTCCTTGAAGCCCAGGAGCTGGATGGGAATTTGAGCCCAGCTTACAGTTGGGGATCATCCTGCCTGAACCCCTCTCATAACCTAGGGAATTTCCCCCAAAGCAGGCTTGGATAAAGAAATAAAGGGGTTTCTGAGAGAAAATCCTCATAACTGAAGATACCTAAAAGAGTGGACCATACTGAGTGGCTGGGCCTGGAAGAAAGAGGAGCAGTTTCCAAGCCTGACCCGAGGCCAGGCCCCTGCACAAAGACCAAGTAAGGGGTACAACCAGGCATCAGCGGGACCCAGTGACTCTGCCAGGGAGGCAGAGAGCACCTGTGGCTGGTGGCGCTGGGAAGGCCAGCAGTGGAGTGCAGAGCAAGTGCCGGCACAGCTGTGGGACGTGGGCTGCAGCGCTGCAGGCAGCAGCTGTGATTCCACAGGAACATCCTCTCCTCTCCAAGGACATCCTGTAGAAGGCAGAGTCCAGGAGCAGCTGTGTTTCCTACTGGCCAAGGGAGGTGAGAGCTCAGGGCACTGGAGGTGAGAGCTCAGGGCACTACAGCTACCTGCTGGTGAGGCTAGCCAGGGGCCACGTGGGTGGGTTGTGAGCAACTGAGTCCAGATCAGGGGTATCCCATCTTTCAGCTTCCCTGGGCCATACTGGAAGAATTGTCTTGGGTCACACATAAAACACCACCACTAACAATAGGTGACAAGCTTTCAAAAAATCTCATGTTTTAAGAAAGTTTACGAATTTGTGTTGGGCCACATCTAAAGCTGTTCTGGGCTGTACACAGCCTGTGGGTCACAGGTTGGACAAGCTTGCTCTAAATGGAAAAAGATGATCCATTTCCTCATAATCATGAACACTTGTGGTGGCACCTATCTTTCAAAAAAGTGTCTGAGTCTGAGGCCTGGAGGATGAATGTGAAGAATGTAAGCTTCACAAGGGCAGGGACTTTGTCTCTTTTTTTCTTTGCTATATCCCCAGGATTTAGTACTGTGCCTGATACATAATAGGTACTAAGTAAGTATTTGCTGGGTGAATGAAGGAAGAAATGACAAAGAAGCAGATACTGAAAGGCTATGACAGTCAGCTTGAGGTTCCTGCAGGCTCCTGGGCAGCAGGCAAGGAGGTCCACTGCACCACTACTGCTGGCTGGGAGCCGAGCCCAGAGCCAAGGACAGGGACATGACTACCCATCAGCAGGACATGTGCATCAGGGAGGAAAGAGGGTGGAAGGCTGCACTTGGAAGCTGATTCGGCTCAGCTAGGCTGGAGTAGCAGCAAGAGAAGGGTTGAAGAGACAGATGGAGGGGCAGGTGGGAGCCATCCAGGAAGAGAAACCGAACAAGGATGTTTAAGCAAATGCTGGGGACAATGCCAAGGAAGAGTGTTTTCAATTTTCCCAAACAAAAACCAGCTCTCACTTCACTGCTACCGGTGCAATCTTCTTGTTTATTTCTTTGGTTATTACTTCAGGCTCTTCAGCATCTCAGAGCACTGTTGGAAGAGCCACTGACGCTACAGATAACAATTAGTCTTGGTACCACTCATCTGAAAGATTACCCACTGGGGAAGATTCTATTTTCCCTGAGGCCTTGTTCTCTTTTTGACATGCAAAAATAAGGGCCAGGATTTTGAATCCCACTCCACTGGCTTATGCTCTAAGGCCTGGTGATGAGTCTGGCAGCATTTGTGCAAGTGGGGCTCTCGCTCCCCTCCATCATCACAAAGAGGGACCCAACCAGCAATGGCCAGGTCAGCAAAGCAGTGGAACACGCAGAGGAAGAGAAGGGAGTGTGGGCACCAGGGCACCATCCAGAAGCAGGACATGGCAGAGGAAGCTACTGTGTGATGTCCTGGAGACAGGCAAATGGCTAATCTGAGCCCCAGAAAACTCATCTTTGGGACCACTCAGGGTCCCTGAGATGCCCATGGAGACAACTGTGGTGCTACCAACGAATGGATGGTGTCAGCCCCATCAAAGTCAGAGTTTGGGAAGTGGTCAAGGCAAGGATCTTCTGGGAGGAGCAAGGCCTATCCTGCCTGCCCACACAGCATGGGCACCCTGCCACACCTGTGAAGGGGAACACTAAAACATACTGGGAGGCTTGGGAATCTGCTAGTTTCCTTAAACAGCGGAGAGGACAAAGAAATCATTCTTTTTGGTCAGAGCCAGTGTAGATTTTAGGTCAGATTCATATCAAGCTTTAGGATCAAGACATGTCTGAATGATTTTATTACCATCAACAAATATATGTATACATGTTTTTGAGATGGACTCACTGTTGCTCAGGGTGGAGTGCAGTGGTGCGATCTCAGCTCACTGCAACCTCTGCCTTCTGGGTTCAAGCAATTCTCGTGCCTCAGCCTCCCGAGTAGCTGGGATTACAGGTGCCCGCCACCATGCCCAGCTAATTTTTGTATTTTGAGTAGAGATGGGGTTTCACCATGTTGGTCAGGCTGGTCTTGAACTCCTGACTTCAAGTGATACACCCTCCTTGGCCTCCCAAAGTGTTGGGATTACAGGCGTGAGCAATCATGCCCGGCCTATTATCATCAATAAATAATTGTAACACAAAATAATGAACATCAGGAGTGTTTACCACGTGACAATGCCCACCACATTATGTAGAACACAGCAAGTGCTCAATGAATACTTGCTGTATGTGAGTCAGACACTGTGCTAAGTCCTTTACATCTGTTATTTCATGTGATCTAGCCACAAGGTGAATGGAATTATCCCCAATTTATAGAAGAAACCGACATGAGAAGTGAAGTAACTTGCCTCAGATCATACAGCTCATTAGGGCAGTCGGAACTCTCATTCAGCCCATGCATGTGGGTGAGTGCCCAACACTTATCTCTCACTTGCTTCTTCCTCAAATCTGTGGAAGCAAAACCCAAGGACACAGGGGCCTCTAGCATTTGGTGGACAGTCAGTGGTTGAGGGGTACACCATCCTTTGTCTGTTACACTGGACCTGTTTGTGATTCTCTGGACTGTGGACATCCAGTTTCAGGTGGCTGCATACAGCAACATCATGGAGCATTTGTTCTAAGTGCTCCCTGTCACCATGGTAACCCAGAAGGCTTTCAGGCTGGCACCATGCACATGGCCTGCATCCATCCCATCTGGGGTGGGAACCTGTCACCATAGAAATAGCCTCCCCCACCAAAACAAAGGGCTGCTTGACAGATTGGGGGTAGGGGTGGAGGGGCTGGGAGTACCAGGCTGCGAGTGTGGGGCTGGGAAGCAGGACTCACCTTGGCCAAGCTGGCAGTAAAGAGCACACATTCAAAAAGCTGCCCCATCCTCTGGAGGAACTCATCCACATGTGGCCGCTTCAGCACATACACCTGCAATGGCAGGAGACAGCAGACTGGTCAGGTGTGGCAGTTGCTGGGGATGGCCCGGGGCCCAAATGCCCACTGTAGGAAGAACTGCTACTAAGGTTCCTGCTTCCCTCCTCCAGGTCTATGCACAGCAGGCAGAGGCCCAGACTGTATGAGGGGCTATGGAGTCAGACGTGGCACTCCTCAGACAGGGCTCCAGGTCTGAGTTCACTGCAGACGCCCCTCCTAAGGGAAAAAGAGAAGCTGACCATGGTGTGAGGGTCTTGGGGATATTCAGGGCCAGCAAGTAGAAGGGTTGTACCATGTTTGTGTGTAATGACGGATTCATTTCATGTGTGTTTCTTGGCACCTGCTGAAGGTCAGGACCTATGTGGGCACAGGCCATGGTCTGGGTGTTGTCCTTTTAGAGGTCCAGGCCCAGCCTACTGCCCAGCAGGTCTGGGATTGCTCTGGTTGCCACCTTCTGTTCTGGATGGACATCCCCCTTACTAGGAAGGTCTGGGGTTGAAGCACAGGCCCAGCAAAGCTGCAAGAAGGGGCTTCCTTGTCAGCTTGGGAAGATGTCTATGACACCATAAAGGTTGGGCTTGGTACATTTCAGGGGATATGAAACCATCCTATTTCTGGACCCCAGACATAACCCATCAGGAGGGGTCTCTGAGCAGAGGGGTACAAAGAGTAGCGTTTTCTAGAATGGCTGGGCTCTGTGTACCCTTTTGACCAGGCTAGGCCAGAGGTAGAAGTGAGGAGGCCAGGCTTCAGACCATACATTGGCTCCTGATTAGGGAGCCTGAATGAATCTGGGGAAACAAGGGAGATGGGAGAAAAGGCAAAGCTGGTGAGAGAAGACAGAGGAAGTGGGAGGAGGGAAAAACTAATTCAAACTTGAATAAATTCCGTTTGAAATTAGCCACTTCACTAAAATAAATCAAACTCTTTAAAATTCAATTCAGCATATTTACTGAGCCCCAGCTCTGAGCTCAGTCTGATGTAGCTGCAAAGACGAATAAAACACAGGCCTTGCCCTTGAAGAGCTCACACTCTAAAACAGACTAGGCAAAAACATATAAAAATAAACATGACATAATGAAAGTTGTAGTAGAGGGATAAATTAAGGACAATTAACTCCCCTCACAAGGAGAGGGGATCATAGAAGATAACATTTGGCCTGGACCTTGAAGGATAAATAGGAGTTCACCAGGCCAATAAGGATGACAAGAAGTGGGCTTCCAGGCAGAGGAAACAGTGGAGCGCGAGACCTGAGGCCTGAGAATACTTGAGATGTTAGAGAGTAGCCAGGCTGTGTGCCCAGCCATCAGAGGCAGTGAGAGAAGCAGGAGCAGCAGGGGCTGGGAGAGGAAGTGGCTGAAGATGAAGTGAGAGGCAGGTCATGGTGGGCACGTTAGGGCCTTGAATGGCAGATGGAGCAGGTGAGAATGGCAGGAGGAGCAGCAGAGGGGAGATAGATGGGGACTCTGCACCACATGCTGGGCATGCTGCTGGCTGAGGAATTCTACACAGAACCAAGGCATTTTCAAGGTGCCAGAAGCAGGAGCTCAGGAGGGCCAGGACTCAGGGAGAAATTCATGGATGACTGAAAGAAGGAGGTCAACATGGGTTTGTGGCTGAGGGTGGAGCGAGGGGCTGGAGGAACAGGATGTCATAGCATGGATACCAGCACAGTTCTGAGGAGCTGGGAGGCTGGGGAAGGGCTGAGGGCAGGGCCTGTGGCTGCAACAGCTCCAGACTCCCACTTTGCCCACAAGACTCCTCGTTGCCAGCAAACAGGTGTGGCCTGTAGTCCTCCGTCTCCCTGGGAGTCCTGCTTGGAAAGCAAGCTTTGCTACATGCAAAGGGCAGGAGACTGATTTGGGAACTCTGGTGTTGGTGCCTCTGGCAGAGACGTGGGTCCTGAGCCCGGATGCCGGCGTCCAGGCCCGCGTCCCCGTGCAAGTAACCAAGAATAGGCCCATTGGGACCTGCACAGCCTATCCTGGATTACTTGAACGAGGCCACGGCCTTCGCCAGGGCCTTGGTCCTCCTGCTCTTGGCTCCTGTGGCTTCATTCCCTCGGGAGAGAATTTCTGACCCCAGCCCTGGGACCTTGTGATATCACAGCACAGCCAAGATGGAGGGTGGGGGAGCTACAGTGGCTCCTGCAAGAATGGGTCAGCAGTGGGCAGGCTGGTCATGCTTACAGTCACGTGGTACAAAGGATTAATTTCTCTCCTAATTCTTGACATGCCATTGGGCAGCCTCTCCTTTGTCTCATCATGAGCACTATGTAACACAAGCCAAGATGATAAATGCAGAAGCCTTAACTGCTTCTCAGATGCTGAGTTAATTCAGTTGATGCTTTTGCAAATGTTAAATGCCCAAGTGCCTGCCGTTTTGGCTCTGTGATGGCTTTTAAAAGCATGAAGTGTGGAAACACTAGGGAAAAAGCTGCCTTTCCCGGGGACTGTTTCCTGGCAGGACATCCTGGAGAATAAGCAAGAAAGCAAGGACAAGGGAGGGAAGGGACTTGAGTATCAGGAAAAGAGCCCTGGGCCAGGAGGCAGGAGACTGGAATTTTCATTTTAATTCTTCCCATTGTATGACCTTGAACCAACCCCTTCCCTGGCAAAGCCTCAGTTTCTCCATCTAGACAATGAGGCAGCTGGACCAGCTGATTCCCAAGCTTTCACGAGTTCTGACACCTTGCACTCAAGAACCAAAGACTACTGACATTGCTAAGAAAAGATATCCCGTTGTGGCTCAAGTACCAGGAAAGTCTCTTTCCTGGGATATCAGGCCAGATACGCTCCCTTTAAGACCTTGGACTTGACAAGGAATATGGTTAGATCATCCCTGTGGAAAACCTGACAAAAGCTCCCCGGCTTCAACCTCTAAGGCTAGTTTTCCTACAACGTTTCCAATTTGTTCATAAATGAAGCTATTTCCAGAAAAGCTTTATGCAGATAAGGAAAAAAAAACAGAAGCAACGAAGATGCATGCCAACTGACTACGACATCTTTATTCATAGCAGCCTGCGGATCTGAAAACTTAACACCCTTCCCCCTTTTTCTTTTGGGTTGGGTATTTGCTAAAGATTCTCTGGAGAAAACGATGCGGGAATGACAAGATCAGTCTGGAGCAGCTGGCATTGAAAATGGACACTTTTTCCCGAGAATCCACCATAAGTGGGTGACTTGTGGCATTTTCCTGTTGCCTGCTAGGAGAGTAGCCGAAAGCAATTACACAAGGAAGTTAATTAGACCATCAAGCTAGGCCAGTGGGGGATATGGAAACTTCTGAAAGTCTGCTTCAAATCAAAGAACTATTTGAACTGGTAACCACATCTAATATTTACGACTACAGTTTTTCTTATAATCTCAGTATAAATTCATTGGAGTGAAAAAAAGAAGAATATTGTATTTATTACAGTATGCTTCCTTTTGATTCAGTAATAAGGAATTATTACTGAAATGAGAATTTAGAAATAAAGTTCATAGGAAATGTAATTACTAAAAAATCTTAATTGTAACTCAGATTTAGCTTCAATTTCTTACCTGATGTATAGTTCCATCGATTTCAACCGGAACAATAAAATCAGCATTACTAATAGGCTAGAGAAAAAAGAGACTATAATTAATATGTCTGAAGGAACAAAAAAGCCTGGAAATTTTAGCTAGAAAAAAGCTTGCCTGGACCAATGTTTTGGTTATTGGAAAAAACAGTTCAGGAGGAGGATGCTGAAGCATGCCTTGATTCCTTAAAATAAGCACAAGCAGGAAAGCACATTATTTTCCACTGTGAATGTCATTACATTTTCAGCATCTTGGTCCAATATCACCTGCCTGGCCTCAACCAAAAAGTGTGGCACTGCCTGGCTAGAGGATGGGGCTCCTGAAAACTCCACTTCTTGCCCAGAGTCCTGCTAGGGTGATGGGGAATCACTGCTAGCCACCAGGGGGAGGAGGTGAGCATGTGATGGACTCAGAGGACAGTGTTGCTTGAGGGAAAACTATTTGTACTTGGACCCACGACTGGGGGCTGCCCTGTGATGGGCTGCTCAAAACAGTGCCAAGGCCATGTGGGGGTAAAGTCAGAGGCCACAGGCCATGCCCTTGGGCAGGCTCTTCCTCTCCCTGGACCTCAGTTTCTCCTCTCTTCCGTAGCTATTGTGATGGGTCTGATGCATGCCCATGGCCCCAATCAGTCCTGAGGATCAGTGATTTCAGGCCCTCCCAGGTAGCCTGGCACCAGCTCCTGCCTTGGGTGGAGGTACAGTGCCAGCCCATCCTATGCCTGCTCTGCTCCAAGGAACACAACATCCGGCACACCCACAAACTTCTGGATATTTTAAATAACTCTTTGACAATATTAATGACATTTAAAATTCAAATATGATTCTTCAGCAGTCACTATGTTCTCAATGATGAACTTACACACAGTTCTCAATGAAATTCCACAAATTAGGTACAAAACTACTTAAATGAACAGGCCCAACTGAATCATCAGCCTGCAAACCCCTGGACAAGAGAAGAGAGACAGAAGGAAGGAGAAGGTGTGTGTGGTAGCCACTGGGCAGGGGTGGGAGTACAGCGTCTCTGGTCAGACTCTGAACTGAGGTCTGCTTTTAAGCCCATCACAGTACACACAAACCCTCTTCATTGATATATAAACTAAAAAATAAAAACAAGAAAAACAAAAAACCATGGACAATGCTATGTCATAGCACCGTTACTAAGCACTTAGCTTACGATCACTGTTTATTTACTCCCAGAGTTGGAAGGCCAAGGATGAGTTCGGTATCATATAATTTCACAACTAAAATCAGAATCATGCTAAAAAATAAAAGGAAAGACTGAAGGAAGAAGCTCTCCCAAGGCATTAGATTATGGAATCACATTCCACGGAGTATATTAAAAGAGAAAAACCATTCCCCAGCTTACAGCAAGCACCATCCTTACTCTCCTCTCTCCTGCTGGTGTAAAGGAGACTCTGCTACAGCTAGGGTTCTAAACTTGGAATCCATGAACCTATGCATTGTACAAACGTACATTTTTGAAGGGAAGAGGGTTCATAGCTTTCAGATTCTCAAAAGACTTTGAAATGCCCAGAACTCTAAAAACCATCAAGAATATTCTGGTTGCAAATGCAGGCAGGCCAGGGGAGGGAAGAAACGAGGAAATGCCATTCACATTAGCTTGTGGCATCAATGACCTCTGAGCAGGTGCTAGAGACACTGGGGGCTACCAAGGCCCTGCCTTTGGAGCAAGGAACCCTCAGTAACATCGGGTGATCTGGCCAGTGTTGCCCACACTCCCATAGCTGCTTCGGAGGGAGTTCTCTATGCTGTGATGGCAACCGACCCCTGCTCTGAAGGGCTTTCCTTCACAGAGACTTGGAAAAGTCCTGAGCAACTTGCCCATGGGGGAGAAACGGCTTCCAGTGCTATCTAGGGTTAAGCTGGGACACAAGGTCACCATATCCCCTGGACCAACTCTGGAAGGGCCTGGCCCTCAAGTGCTAGGGAATAAGGTGGTCCCTGTATGCCCCAGTGGCCAGAATAAGGCCATTTCTCACTGCTAGAGGTCAGTGTGGTCTCTTCTCCACTCTCCAAAGGACTCAAAGACAATTTTCTGGCTTTGCCCTACCAGAAAGGTCTCTGTTTAGTGAGAAGAACAAAGAAGGATGTTTCTGGTAGGAAGGTGTTCAGGCATATTTGACAGCTCTTCTGCTTCCTACAACTTGTAAGGAATGACTGTGGTTCATGTGAGACACATGCCCCATCATGGATGGTGACCTTCATGTCTCTCAGTGAAGGGGAGTCCTAGGCTGGTGGGGGAAATAGGAATGCAGTATAATGATAGAGCAGTCCCATTACCAGAAATAACCCAAGGAAAACAAGACCAGAATCCTAAACACCTGCTTCTTCTCCCCAAAATACCAATCTCCTATTTCCAAACTTTTCATCATTTGCCTCTTTTAAACAATTTATTTCACGTCAAAAAAAAAAAAAAAAAAGGTTAACTAACTCATTTCTTAACAGTGTCACCACAGCTCTTCCTGCATGGAGGCCATTTCTGCTGTTTTTCCAGCAGGAAGATGGAGATCAGGGAAGGTGACAGGAAGGAAGAGTGTCTGACCTCCACACCCTTTAGGAGGGAAGTCCTGATGGTGGGTACTCATTTAGCTGTCAAGCTTGCAAAAAACCCCAGCCACCTCTTGTCATGAAGATGCTCAAACTAAATGGCTGAATCTGTTCAGATGCCCTGAAGTCTGGAAAGTCTTCTTCAGAGTTGGGCATCTTTCAAAAATCGATCCGGGAAAATTTCCAGGATACCAGGTCATTTGACAGTTTCCAACAGAGCCTCCCTTCCTCGTCCCAACAAAATACATAGCACTCTGGTCATCTTGACAAATATAAACAGTGTCCTGGGGGCACTGAGTGCCTTGTGCCACCTGAAAAGTATTTCTTCAGGGGTTAGAGTGTTGGAAAATGCAAACCTCCTAAGTAAGAATGAGGTCCCAGTGATGTTGGTAGCTTAGTGGTTTCTTTCCAAACTAACTATGTTAATATTCAACTACTTTAGTTAATGTTCACCTGGGTTAATGAGCAGCTCCTGGGATTTCTACATGAAGAGTGAAGTTACACACTAACCACCATAAGCTTTCATCCTTTCTGTTTTCTCTTTTCCAATACAATTGTTATCAAATCACAAAGATCACAGATTTTTATGTTGATTTACCTTAAACGAACTGTGCACCAATGTTTCATCTAAATCAATGACCACACATTTCTTTCCATAGTCAAGCACCGTCACCTCTGGAAGAAGGTACTTAGCCGGTGGCTAAAGGGGAAAAATAAACCAATATTACCTTTATGTAAAAGACAAACCAATCAGTATTGTATTATACTACTTTCAAACATTTAAATGCCTGGTCAAGCATATAATGGACTTTTATTAAGAACAATAAGAATAAGTACTTTGCAACTGAAGCTTTATCAAATACTGTGCCACGATATGAATGACTACTATGAAGTCCTAGGCTTTGGAACCAGACAAACCTGGTTTCAATTATCAGCTCTGTCACTTTCTTGGTTGTAAATTGGGATAATAATACCTACCATGAAAGGTTTTTGTTATCAGTTATAATGGCAATAAAACACCCAGCATTTTGCCTCACACATATATATATTGGTGGCTACAGTTGTTATTAAAATGGATTGCACAAGAATGAGTATTTAATTATAATAGGTACTGTAACAATGGAGGTCTGTTTCGTGGGGTCATATTTTGCCTGTGGCACATAAGTAGATTTTAGAGCTATGTTGGAACCACAGAATTTTTTTTTTTTTTAGTGACTGAGATTTTTAAAAAACCTGGAGGGAAACTATAGGCCCACCAGCAAAATGTGGTCCAGAGTTACCCCCAGCACTAGGAAACAGAAATAAAACTAATCCAGGTACAGTGCCACCTTGTGCCACCACACTGTGGTATAATACTGAGCAAATGTGGTATTTTTACCCCTTGGATTCTCCGCCTCTGAAAGTTATACTTTAATCCACATGTTATTTGTTGACCAAACAATCTATTTATGTGTCTTAGTAGCAGGTGACTCAAATCTCATGATAAAGAAGTCATAAAGAGTTAATAAAATGCTAGGTATCTTCAGTCAACCATAAAATGCTAGGTATCTTTGGCCAATCTCACTCGATTTAGAGGATTTATTTCTTTAGGCCTTGCCTCATTCTAGAAATGATCTGAAGTATTTTAGTCTACTTTGTGGCACATTCAATATCCAGTGTTAACTAATTAATTTTCTGACCTGCACAGAAGGTCAAATTCTCTTTAATATTTGATACAAAAGAAAATACAAGGAAATATCTATTCTGAGCTCCCAAAGAATGGACAATTTAGTTCATCAAATAAAACAAGAAAAAAATGAAATCAAGCTGTATTTCCTTTTACGTGGCCATTTCCTCTTTTTTATTTTTTTTGGTTCAAACTGAAAGTCAGTTAATGATCAAAAGTTAATTTTGAACTTTAGTTGGTTCATAGTAAATGTAACACAGGCAGTCAACAGGTTAGGTAAATTTGCAAGTACAATGGTCACCTTGGCAGAGAGAGACTGTCCAGGGTTGCCCAGGAAGAGGCTACGTGTGGAGACATAAACATTTCTAACTCCATGTTTCTTCCTTCCCAACGTCATCCAAAAGAAAGAGCCTTTCCGGCCTCTCACCTCTCTCAGCTGGAAGCAATCCTCCCTAATCCTGCAGCACTGTGAAGGGATGCGGGGATGTGCCTTGGAGACAGGCACGGAATTCGAGGATCTAGAAAGGACTTTGTCCTCTATTACAAACCAGTGAGTCAGCAGGTTATTTTAAAAAAATTAAATTTGCAAAAAGTTTTGTATCAAAAGGTGTTTTAAAAAGGCAGAGTGTGATGAGCTAAGTGAACATAGTAGAGAGAATGTGAGTCATTTCTGTTGTTTGGGACAGAGCAGAAAGCATGCTTGTGACCAGAATAAAATTTGTTTGAATTTTTATTACACAATTATTTAATATAAAACACATTCTCATTGTAAAGATTATAGACACCAGACAGATAAAACACAATCATTCTCTTTTCTGTGTCTCCCTTTTGACATTAGTGTCTATCTAGTCCTTTTCCTATGTGTTTATAAACTACTAAAACATTGTAACTTATTAATTTAATTGTTAGCCTGGAAAATAAGGATCTAGGAATTCTAACCCTAGCATCTCTGAAAACATCAAAGATCTGCCAAAAGTGGTTCATTTTCCAAACTCAAGAACAAAGATTACTTTCTTAGCACAGTTAACCCACACTTTACAAGCATTCTTTAACAGTAAGTAAAACCCCTCATGGTGTTATCTAAGACAGAAAAGTTAACAGTAAGTAAAACCCCTCATGGTAAGATCTAAGAGAGAAAATATGGAGAAGGGTGAGAAGGGTGAGACTCATATTAAGCAAGCTATTGATTTTAATTTGTGCTGTAGGGAACAAGGCCAAGTTGGGAGGCAGCAGGCTAGGAGGCTCCATTAATCCTCTGATGTTTCCTAAATGCACACAGCTTCCCTGAGAGCTTGGCTTTAGATTAATGCAAATTCTTGAGCCCATGGGTAAGAATTCTTTGGGACAGCTGTGTCCTTGGAAATGTAAGGATGCTATAAAATGGCAATACAGTGCTTTGTTACTTCAGTTGATCTGTTCAGGTGATGCTTGAATCATTAACTAAGAAATGTCCTGAACCAAGTTTTCTCTAAGGTTTTCATAAAGCTGAAGAACAAGAGAAATACCAGTCATATCAAGAAAGGTCTTTCTTATACAAAATGACTTGCTCAAATGTACACAAAGAACATTGCTGGGGGGTGGGTGGAGGAGGACCACGGCTTGCCATCCATGGTTTGGGAATGGTTTTCATTCCTGTTCCTTTCCTGGGAGTAAATCTGAAATTTCCTGTCCTTGGCAGAGCACTGGCAGTCATGAATAGTTAACACTAAGCTTATTTCCTCTTGGAGTACCCACCCCACAAACTCTCATAAATCTTACAGATGTAGTACCTCTTCCTAGTACATTGGATTATTGTTTCCTTACTTAAGATTTCTCAGACTCAAGGTCTGCATGCTGTGCTCCCCAAGCCCTCAGAGCTCCGGGTGGATGTCAGGGCCCAACGCAGGAGGGGAGCAAGAGGATCTCTAGACTGCTTTTAATCAGAATAGCTGTCCTGCTTGTATATTCTTTATAATGCTTTTGTGGAAAGAAGTGTACTATTGCTGTATTAAAAGCCTTAGGCAAATAGCATAGAAACATAGCTGTTAGAAAACAAATCCTCTCCTCTTTCACCATTTTTATGGCTTGGTTACACTGCAAGCCTCATGTTTGTGAGCATCAGTGTGGTGTGTAATTTAAGCAAAAGTGTGGGGTCGGTAGGACTCAGGACACAGCCTCAGTGGCGTTCCTCACTGGGGTCAAGGCATTCGAGTGCTCACCTCAAGTCATGACCACCCATACATCAGCAGTTTCAAACTTTCGTTCCCTCTGCACCTTTTCCTTATCTTTCAATACCCGATGTTCACCAAACAGCCCATGAAGCTTCCCACTAAGGAAGGCCCTAAATCCTGGCCCATAGTTGGGAGACGAATGATACTAATGGTAAGGATAAAAATGTCATTTCCAATAGGCATGCAAAACATGATTACTCACTAAATGGTGCTGGGACAACTGAGTAGCCACTTGGAAAAAAAGACAGTTTCCTACTTCATGCCTTACACCAACAAACATTCCAAATGGATCAAAGATTTAAAGGTGTAATGGTGAAACTATTAAAAACGATTAAAATACTAGAAGAAAATATACAATCAATGAGCATAAAGGATGACATTAATATTTACTTATATAAAATTAAAACTTCCTCGTGGCCAAAATAATTATAAACAAACAAGGCCAAAAGATATATATTTGGGGAAAAGTACTAATTTCCTTAAAATTTAAAATGACAAGCAACACAGCATAAAAAACTAGAAGAAATGAATAGAGAAGAAGAAAGATAGCCAATGATCTTATGAAAAGCTGTTCAAACTCACTGATAAAGAAATGAGATAGGGTCCGGCTCTGTAGCCCAGGCTGGAGTGCAGTGGCGCCATCTCAGCTCACTGCAACCTCTGCCTACTGGGCTCAAGTGATCCTCCCAAGTAGCTGGGACTACAGGCATGCACTACCATGCCTGGTTAATTTTTTTTTTTTTTTTTTTTGAGACTGAGTTTTGCTCTTGTTGCCCAGGCTGGAGTGCAATGGCATGATCTCAGCTCACTGCAACCTCCCCTCCCGGGTTCAAGCAATTCTCCTGCTTCAGCCTTCCAAGTAGCTGGGATTACAGGCATGTGCCACCACACCCGGCTAATTTTGTATTTTTAGTAGAAACGGGGTTTCTCCAAGTTGGTCAGGCTGGTTTCGAACTCCCGACCTCAGGTGATCCACCCGCCTCAGCCTCCCAAAGTGCTGGGATTACAGGCGTGAGCCACTGCGCCCGGCCTAATTTTGTATTTTCAGTAGAGATGGGGTTTCTCCATATTGGTCAGGCTGGTCTGGAACTCCCAACCTCAGACGATCCACCCGCCTCGGCCTCCCAAAGTGCTGGGATTACAGGCGTAAGCCACCGCGCCCAGCCGCCATGCCCAGTTAATTTTGTGTATATTTTATAGAGATGGGGTTTCACCATGTTGCCCAGGCTGGTCGTGAACTCCTGAGCTGAAGCCATCTGCCTGCCTCGGTCTCTCCAAGCGCTTGGGTTATAGGCGTGAGCCACTGCTACCATTCTTTACTTTCAGATTAGCAAAGATTGAAACATTTGATAATCATTTTCAGTAAGGGTATGAGGCCATCTCATAGATACTTCATGGGAATGTAAATTAGCATAGGCTTTTGGACAACAATTTGGCTTTAATGTACCAATACTGTAATATTATATCCTTTGACCTAGCATTTCCACAAATAGAAACTGATCACAAAGAACTATCATACAAGTCCATTAGCACACAGAAAAGAGGATATTTTTAAGAGAAATATTTGTAATAGCACAGAAGTGGAAACAAAGTAAATGCCATCAGTGAAATATAAAACAATGAGGCAGATATATACCTACTAATATTTGGAAAGATGTTCAAGGCATCTTGTTAGAAAGTAACAAGCAATTTGCAGAATGGTGAATACAACACAACTTCATTTATATAACTATGTTTGTGTTTGTCTGGAAAACTTCTGGAAGGATAAATAACATATATTAAAAGTGGTACTACCTAGAAGGCAGTAGGATTACATTGAGAGATATTTTCTTTTTGCTTTAATCTTTCAACTTCATGTATGTATGGTATGTATATATGTATTTCCACAGGTGTTAATCCCAAATCCTTCAATATTTAATAATTAACTATGAGCTTGAATTATTGTTTAGCAAAAAATTAAAAGACCAAACCTACACATACAAACAGAGCAGCAAGCGAATGAAAAAAGAGGGGTGAAGTGACAGGCACAGATGGGGACCCCAGCTACAGTTGCTCTGGTCACCACAGGCTTAGAGGATTCTTTACCTTCAGTGCCTGAAGAAAGCTTTCAGGAGGTTGTGGGATCTGGTTTGGAGGTTCAGCACAAGCCCGGATTTCTGGTTCTATGCATGGAACCCTAAGATCTCAGGGCTCCCAGCACTGACCAGGTCCCCCTGAGGTCCAGAAAGGCCAGGACCACGCTGCTTACGTAACCTGCAGCCTTTTCAGGTAGGTGCAAATTTTGCAGGGGCTCCCAAGACTTGGTTCCAGGGCTGAGCTGGCCTCAGATGGACTTGGGATCAGTCCTATATGCTAAGCAGGCAGTGGAAATCACACTGTGCCCACTAGTGGAACTACTTTTCTGGAGGTCATCATTCAAAAATGCAAGTTCCTTTGGCTCGGCTGTTTCTTTGGGCAAGATAGTTCATAGGTTCACATGGCCTGACCCAACACCTCACATGTAGGATACAGTCAGCAGTTTATTATCCATCACCAGGATCCATTACATAAGGAATTTTCTTCTTGTTTCTCTTATTCCAGAATTCTATACATGGCTGAGTCTAGATTTGTGGGAAAAGGGTCCGTTTCTTCAGTGGGGTTTTTATACTGACAAGTGCTTTTGTTCTGCACTTAACTTTGCACATGGCTGCCAATTAGCTTTAAGAAAAAACAGTAATAGTGCCATTGAAGGTGGAAGGAGAGATGCTACCTGCCATCATTTAATGTAGGTACCTTTGCGGAAAAAAAAAATATCAAAAACTACTTTGTATAAAGGTTAAAGAGTCTTCTGGTATTAACTCTGCTGGGCATCTCCCTCAAACTCTGGATAAAAAGTTGGGTTGCTAGGTCAATCTTTTTGATCAAACCCAGTTTTCCCAACAAAGCCCAACCCTCAGGCACATGGGCAGTCAGAATCACTACACAGACTCTTGCAACTCGTTAGTCAATCAAGAGTTAGAGTTTTGAGAAAAATGAAATTACTGTAAACTTTTTGGGCAATTTGTAAGTGACATGTACTACCAAAGCCTTTGGAGTCGTCAACCTGTATGCATGAAATCCATCTACTCCTTCTATGTAAGATTGCTGTGTCTATTGGATGTGAAAAACTCCAAGGAAAGAGAGATGAACAGATTTGAATCAAGTAATCTGAATCTGATCATCTTTACAGACTAAAAAATTAATTTATAGACACATTTTGAAACCTAAATCCTTCTCTAAGGACATAAGACTATTTGAAAGGTCTTGTTTGATACAGACATCTCGACTGTAAGTTTCTTTTGGGAGTCAGTCTTCAGTTTACTTCTTGCTGACTGGCCTCAGGCTGGGTGGCTGTGCTGGCAGAACAGGAAGAAGAGAAGGGACAGCGGATGGCTGAGGGGTGGCTGGTGCAGGACTGTGCTGGGGTGGAACAAATTTCAGGGCTGACAACAGAAGTGAGGGTGGCCTCAGGGAGTGCCCAGCTGGGCAGAGTTGCAGCACAGCAGGCCTGTGGGATGGGTCCTGCAAGTCCAGAGAATATATTTAGGGTGACTTCTCTGATCTCGGAGCTACAGCCATACTACCACTGATAAGTTAGAAACGGTCCGGTCACCTGGGACCTGGGCTTGGTGAGCCCAGTTCCACTGGGACTGAACCTGCTGCAAAGAACTGTGTCTGGGCAAAAGATTGCTCCCGCCAATCTATGGAGTTGAGGCTAAGATGGTGGGGTGTGGGTGAGGGTTCTGAGCAACCTCAGCTTATTCAGCTTGGAGATCCTTCCCAGAGAGAAAGGGAAAATGAGAATTGGGTAAATGGATGCTGGCTGCCTTGCTGTTCCTGAGAAAGGAAACTGTCTCGGTAGAGAACTTCCTGCTCACAGTTTAAACTGTAGCTTCAGTTTTCTTTTTAAAAGAACAGAGCTGTTTACACCACATGATAAACAACATAAGCAATAACATTTAAAAAAATCCTTTATATCAGTAGGCCCAAAGCCACACGATTTTATGACCGTTTTAATAAATAAAATTAGATAAATATACATACACTTGGTATGGGAATGACCTGCCTCTGGTCACCCTGAGGAAAAAGAAAAAAAAATCATTGTCAGGTTTGAAGAGAAGATCATATTCTCAAAAGAAACTTCAAAGCCCTCTCGAGCACAGCAGCTGCATGATCTGCCATTCTCTGTACCTTGGTGGTGTTTAATGAACAGGAGGAATCCGAAAATTTTCCACAGTTAAGGCATGAGGCTCCTTCTGTCTCTCAGACACCCGTTCTGCTAACAAGCCAGGCTGGGCTCCTGAGGCTCACCAACCATTTTGTGTATTTAAATAGTGCCTCCCTTACTCCCAGGAACTCAATCCTTAATTAAAAAACAAAAATAAAAACTCATACTTTACTTTAATCCTTGATTCCTTCTAATAACTGTTTGTTTTTTCTTTTAAGCAAGTTTTTCCCTAAAAAGACTAAGTCAATATCATATGCAGGGAATGGGAGACGTGTTCATCAGATTACAATGACCTCCTGGTCATTCCAGGAGCTCCTCTAGGGGAAGACTAGGGAGAGGGGACCAGGCAAGGTACAAGAAATTCCCTCCCAGGCAACAGACAAGGGGACAGCTTTCTCCTTCAAGGGAAATACAACCTGTATTCACAGGGAGTGTTAAGAAAACCTAGGCCCCAAGGAAAGGCCTCAATTATTCCGCAGCCCCAAATGCCAGCCATTCCAAACCTAATTGATGGAAACACTTCATTATAGCATTGTTAAGAAATGCTAATAAAAAAGTTTATTTCCACTGAGCATTTCCAGTTTCTGTTTCTTCTTTTTTAGATGGCCTAATAAGGCGATGCACTGCTTCATGCCTTGTACACTGAAGAATTTGTGAAAATACATGTCCATTTTTATTAAGAGGGTTACAGTGATAACGAGGTCTCACATGAAAGGGCCAAACCTGATGGCTGGCAATGGCAGCTGGCTGGCACCTTTCTGAGCTCTGTTTTGACACTAAGAACAATTTAGCAACTTCTTGATTATCTCTAACCCCTAGTCATCACCTCTGCAGTATAAGAGCAAGTATCATTTCCTCTTGAGATGATCTCCACAGTTCCTTCCTTTTTCAGATTTTGGGCTTGTCTTCCTTCTGACATCACTCAAGGCAGAGCTATGCTGCTCTCCAACAGACAATGCAATCAAATAAATCAAAGTTTTCAAGAACTTGCACAGATAAATTCATTTAAGAAGCTTTTAAATAATATTATTCCTAATACTGGGACTAATAGTAGGTCACTGCTCCTACAGACATACTTGGTGGAGGACATACTTTTAAAAAAACTTTTATTTTAGGTTCAGAGGTACATGTGCAGGTTTGTTATATAGGTAAATTGCATGTCATTTACCTATGGGGTAAATGGGGGTTTACTGCACAGATTATTTCGTCACCCAGGTAATATGCATTGTACCCAAGAGATAGTCTTTTCATCCTCACCCTCCTCCTAAGCTCCACCCTCAAGTAGGCCCCAGTGTCTGTTGTTCCCTTTGTTGTCCATGAGTATTCAGTGTTTAGCTCCCACTCATGAGTCAGAATGTGCGGTATTTGGTTTTCTGTTCCTGCATTAGTTTGCTTAGATTAATGGCCTCCAGCTCCATCCATGTTGCTGCAAATTACATGACTTCTTCTTTTTCACGGCTGCATAGTAGTTGGTGGAGGAGATTTTAACCAGAAGTTCACATCCTATTTGGGTCTCCTTATTTTTATTTTATTTTACTTTACAGACGGGGTCTTGCTCTGTCACCCAGGTTGGAGTCCAGTGGTGTGATCATGGCTCACTGTGGCCTCAAACTCCTGGCTTAAGACATCCTCCTGCCTCAGCCTCCTGAGTACCTGGGACTATAGGTGTGTGCTGCCATACCCAGCTGGGCCACTTCAGAGTAGGGTTTCTCAACCTCAGCACTGGTGACATTCTGGGCTGGGTAACTCTGTTGTGAGGGATGTCCTATTTGTTGCAGGATGTTTAACAGCATCCTTGGCCTCTGCTCACTAGATGTCAGCAGATGCTCTCTCCCCCTCTAGTGACAATCTGTCTTCAGACATTGCCACATGTTCCCTGGAGGGCAAATTATCCCAAGTTGAGAAGCTCTGCTCTAGTAGGAGAGTGCAGACATCCCCTGCACACAGGTGCACCTTCAGAACACACTTTTGATGAGATGAGCACGTCCATGATGCAAGAGATCACAATAATGCATCTGAAAGGCCTGACAAAATGTCCACTATGAGCAAACAAAAGTGCTGATCTAGAAGGATATTTGGGCTTGAAAATTACCCTAGAAGCTTACATGTATGTATGTCTGTGTATACAGCATGAGGTATGCATGTATTTGTGAGTGTCCAACAATCCGTTTTATGCTGTCTTTGCCCTTAAAAGTCCTCCATGGTCTTTGCCATTGGGGTTCTGACTCCTCCCAGCCTCTGGAAGCTTCTGGTCTGTAGGTCCAGGTTGTGGCTGTGATGGTGGCAATGGCTGCTACCCCAAGCTGCTGCTGCAGAAGCAGCTGGAAACTCAAAAGGCTCCAAATCCTCATTTCTCCAGGGCAAAAGTAAATATGCAGGGTAGATAGAACCCTACAGGTCATCTGCCCCATTCTGTCCACAGCCTTCCCTCTTCCTCTGGCATGCTGAATTCCGAGAGGCACAGATACTTAAGGAATCAGCAGTAGAAATGGGCCTGGAATCTGCTTCCACATCTAATAGGCCTGGGCTTTGTGTTCCGAATGTCCTGAGCAAGCTAGGGTCAAGAGGCAGAGGGTCCTCCTCTGGGAATTCACTGCCCCACTCTGACAGGGCTCTTTCTCTGGTGTCTGGTCTCCCGGATTGACTAGTCAAGTGTTATGGAAATAACGTATCACCCCACTTTGGATTAACTAAATTAACTCAAAGTTAACATAATTCTTTATAAAGCCATCTTGACAAATGTTAATAGAAGGAAGTTCATGAATGAACAGTAAGTCCAAGTGAGCTCAGCTCTGTTGGAGGAACTGCCTTTAAAGGCTTCTATTTCCTGATAGATACAGCTGAGTACCCCAGGAAAGCTTCCAAGGCTGCCATGCCATTTCCTCATATCATTTCATCTACAAAGATACCAAGCTGTCTTCCTTATTTTCTTTCTAAAAATTTCTCGGTTCTTCTTTGACCTTTTTTGTCCCAGAAGAACTTAAGCCTTTCTATCCAGAAACAGCACACACATTTCTCATAAACATGAGAAATCAAAATCTTTTATGATTTGAATCAACTTTGGAGGAGTCTTTTGGGTTTTCTATGTAAACAATCATGTCATCTGCAAATAAGACTAACTTTGTATCTTTTCCATGTTTATACCAATTGTCTCATTTTCTTGGCTTATTCCATTAGCCAGAACCTACCATTGATTTTTCTGTGTTGTTTGCTGTTTATTTTTTGAAGATAGCTTTTTATCATGTATAGTTTTCTTCTTTGGTGGCACTGTTGATTTTATATATAAAGGTTTATGGGCTACTATACGGTTCATGTATTAGACTATTTGCCATAAAGTGCCCCTATTTATCCTGTTTAATGCTTTTGAATTTGAATTCTGCTTTATCTGATATTAACATTGTCACTCTTGCTTTCTGTTTGATCTGCTTTGTATATTTTGCCCATTTCTTTATTTTCCACCTTTATCTGTATGTTAGATGTTATGTCAAAAACTGTCACCTACTGCAACTGTCACTAACACTGTCCACCAAATAATTCCAGTTTTCTTTCTGAATATGTGGGAGGATTACACTTCCATTCCCCTTGAACTTAATGCAGTCATGTGACTTACTTTAGCCAATAAAATGTCAGCTGAAATGAGCCATGTTTTTCTGAGTTTTCTGAGTGAAAACTTTAAGAGCCAATGTGATTTATCACATTTCCTTTGTCCTGCTGTGACAGTCATGGAAGCAAAGAGATGGGGTATAGGCATGTGAATGAGGATAAGATGGTTATACTGTCCAGTATGGTAGCTACTAGTCACATGTGGCCACTGAGCACACAAAATGTGGCTGGTCCAAATTAAGATGTGCTGTAAGTGTAAAATACACATCAGATTTTGAAGGATTAGTAAGATAAAAAGAATATAAATTGTCTCACTAATATTTTTTTCTATTGATTACATATCGAGATAATATTTTGGATATAGTGATTAAATAACATGTTATTAAAATTAACTTCACTTGTTTTAAAAATATTTTCATTAATGTGGCTACTGGAAAAAATTAAATTATACATGTGACTTACATTACATTTCTGTTGGATAGTGCCACAGAACAAAAGGCTCAGCCTCAGCCAACCCATTATAAACAAGTAGCATGAGTGAAAAATAGACTTTTATTGTTTAAGCCTCTGAGGTTTTGAGGTTGTTACTGAAGCATAAACGAACCCATACTGACTAGTGTATCTACTCATGAGTCATTCCTCCCTTCTCCTGATTTTGTTGAGAGCAAGAATATGCTGGGCTAAATTCCTCCCCTGTTGCTATTGGATAGCCATGTGACAAATGGCTACACCCAATTGGTTTGACAAATTCAACTGTACACTGTTTCCAAGAACATATCTGCCATCAGATAGAAATGATTTTGGCAGTAAGTCAAAGAAATCTGCCAGGCACTGTGTCAGGCCAATAAGACATAAGCAGAAGTCTCCTGGGTTTTTCTGTGAAAGCATTTACTTTTCATAAAAGGGACAGACATGGCCAGTGCCACCCCTCCCTATCTTTTTCCTTTAAATGTGGATAGGATATCTAAAACTTGTGACTTTGAGATCATAAATAGCAAGCATGAGGATGAAGGCAAACACACCAAGGATAGGGGAGCAGAAAGACAGAAAAACATGTTCTTGATGGCATCATCAGAAATATAAACCCCAGTAACTACCTGACCCAGGCTTTTTGTGTGAGAAAAATAATCCCCTAATTGTCTAAGCTATTATTTGTCAGCTTTCTTCCTTTTCTTTTCTTTCTTTCACACTTTCTCTCTCTCTCTCTCTCCTTTCATTCCTTCTCTCTTTTTTTGTTTCTTTCAAGACAGGATGTTGCTCTGGCACCCAGGCTGGAGGACAGTGGAGCGATTAAGGCTCACTGCAGCCTCAACCTCCAGGCCTCAAGTGATCCTCCTGCCTCGGCTTCCCAAAGTGCAGGTATTATAGGCGTTAGCCACCATGCCCAGCAGTTTTCTTTTACTTACTGACAAAATCATTCCTATTTGATGACAGGCATATTCTTGGAAATATCATACAGCTGAATTTGTCAAACCAATCTGATGTAGTCTTGGTCTTTGTTAGAAGAATCTGGTTCATCAAACTAGGTTTTATGCCTATTCTTTATGTTATGTTTGCTATTTATTATTTGTTCTTTTTCCCTTTCCTTAATTTTGATGGCTTGTTCAATTTGTTTATTTCTCCTTTACTCCCTCTGTGAATTTTAAAGATCTATTTTCTAATTGTGCCACTTGTTACAGTTCTATTACTAGTTCTATTCCTAAAAATCACGTTTGTTTCTACATTGGGGGTTTTTTGAGACAGGGTCTTGCTGTCACCCAGGCTGGAGGGCAGGGTGCGATCATGGCTCACTGCAGCCTCGACCTCCTGGGTGCAAGCAATCCTCCCACTTCAGGCTCCAGAGTAGCTGGGACTACAAGTGCACACCTCCACATCTAGCTAATTATTTATTATTTGTTTTGTAGAGATGGGGGTTTCCCTATGTTGCCCAGGCTGGTCTCAAACTTCTGGGCTGAAGTGATCCTTTTGCCTTAGCCTCCCAAACTGCTGGGATTATAGGAATGAGCCACTGCACCCAGCTTAATTCTAACCTTTTTTTTTTTTTTTTTTTTTGAGACTGAGTCTCGCTCTGTCACCCAGGCTGCGGTGCGGTGGCGCAATCTTGGCTCACTGCAAGCTCTGCCTCCTGTGTTCATGCCATTTTCCTGCCTTAGCCTCCCGAGTAGCTGGGACTACAGGCACCCGCCACCAGGCCAGGCTCATTTTTTGTATTTTTTAGTAGAGATGGGGTTTTACTGTGTTAGTCAGGATGGTCTCGATCTCCCGACCTCGTGATCCGCCCACCTTGGCCTCCCAAAGTGCTGGGATTATGGGAATGAGCCACTGCATCCAGCCTATTTCTAACATTTTTAACAATTATATCATAACTGAGTATCAATCTCACCCAGATTTTTATGTTTTGTTCCCTCTCTGAATCATTACATATCTAAGAAACTTTTGTCTCAACAGATAAATGATATCTTGGTCACATACAGAATTTCTGGTTTCCATTTTTTTCCCTCAGTAGCCTATAAATATTTTTTCATAGTCTTCTGGCTTTTAGTGTTGCTGATGAGAAGTCTGATACTAATATAATTGTTTTCCTTGAAAATAACTTATTCTAGTATCTTGTAAGACTTTCCCTTTGTCCTTAAACTTCAAAATTTCTACAGATACATCTAGGCATGCGCTCCTCTAACTAATCCTGCTGTCGACTTGGTAAGCTCCTTCAATCCACAGATTCAAGCTTTGTCTTTAGCTCAAGAAATTTTTCTTCTACTACTTTTTCTCTTTCTGGAACTCTTAACATTTGCATGTTCCATCTCCTAGATGCCTGCTGTCCCCTCTCACAATTACCATCTCTGTGTTTCTGGTCTGAATCGTAAGATATTTCTTCTTCCACTTGCTTTTCCAGAACATGAATTGAGTTCCCACCAGTGACCATTCTCCTTCTGTTTGTTTACTGAATTTTTATATTTAGAAATCATGAGTTTTTAAATTCCAAATGTTACTTTTGTACTCATAATTCATTTCCTGAGTTGTCCGTTAAAGTTCTCTTCCATCTCTTCCATTAGTTTTACCGTCGTGGGAGTCTCATTACAGTTTTTTCAACTTGGACTTTCTCAGTGGAGGCTGCATTTTTCTTTGCTTGCACCAGGTTGTGGGTTCCCTTAGTGTCTGTGCAGGTCAGTCTATGAGGCTCTCTGGGAAGTGGCAAATGAGTGAGTACTGCAAGGCCCAGCAAGGAATGCTGTTTTCATGGCCCAGCAGAGCCCATGTTAACAAACCTCAGAGATGAAGAAAGCCGCTACACTACTGGCTCCTCCAAGGCACAAGCACTGGAAGCAATCCAGCTCACCAGGGCAGCCCCTCAAAGGACCACACACATTGTGTGGGCAGTATGAGCCCTTTCCAAGGCGATCCGCCAGCTCCTTCTGGCTAGTGGACCTCATGGGACTATACATTCGAGTGTTTGTCCAAGGACTCAGGGAGATGTAAGCATTTTCCTCTGTTGGTGGTTCCCTGCTTCTTACTGAGTAAGAGAGAGAATAAATCCTGTGCCTGCTCTCTACCCTGAAGGTGTCAGGAAAACTGGGGGCCTTAATGCACTTTCCAGGCTCCACCAGCAGGCCCACCTGGGTTTATCCTGGGAGGGAATTTTAACAGTCAGAGCCATGTGCTCAGGCTGTCATCTTCCCAGAATTCCCTTCTATACATCCATATGTGGTTTTAAAATAATTTTTTAAATCATATAAGTAATTTAAGCTGATTTTCTGAAAACTGAGGAAAGTATAGAGGGAAGGAGAAAATCCTAGCTATAATTCCACCAGTGTGAGCAATAGGAGATACCTTCATATTTCAGCATACGTCCTTTTAGTCTTATAAATGCTTGTGTGTGTATGTGTGTGAGAGAACAAGAGAGACACTCTATCCATTTCTTTATATCAGCAATGTTTATGACATATCATTTTGAAGGGCTGTATGCTATTTGATTGCACAGTTAATTCTATAGTTTTTTTTTTTAAACCAACTGCCTATGGTTGAACATCAGGTTGCTTATAATTTTTCGGCATTATAATCTATGCTGGGTGGGACCTCATGGTTAAATCTTTGCACATTCATAATTATGTCCATAAAGGGTAACTGCCTGCATCAACAAATAGGGATATTTTTAAGGCTTTAAGATCATATTGGCAAATTTTCCTCCAGAAAGGTGTCATCAAGTAACATTGTTACCAGCAACTTATTTACATTCTCTATCCTCCCTCCTACCACTCCATGCTAAAACCAAATATTGTGTTTCAAAATATCTTTGATAAGTTGAAAGCTGGAAAACGGTATCTCATTATTTAGTTTGCGTTTCTTCGATTACTAAACATGTTAAATATTTTTCATGTATTTATATGTGCAACATTCTTATTTTTTCATGTTTGACCATATGAAAACCTTCAGCCTAATTCCTATGCTTCTACACTCCAAGCCTGTGAGACAAATCAGGCAACAGCAGTGTTCTCAGTCTTGCAGAAGCAATGTGGCTACTGTCACAGCCCACAGTCACTCCTGGTCTATGATATCAACAAGACTGAACCATCTGTATTTCTTATTTTGTGAATTACCTGTTTGTGTCCTTTGCTCATGTTATTTGGAATATAAAGCTTTATGACTTTTGTGTCCTCAAATGTCAACTATCTTCATGATGAATAATCTTCTTTCGGTGATTTTTCCCTGAAATTCCGTTTTGACTGAGATTAATATTATAACCCTTATTTTCCTTAATTTATACTTGTATGAGGTCTCTTTGCTCATCCTTATTCCTTATACTTTTTTTTTTTTTTGGAATGGAGTTTCACTCTTGTCACTCAGCTGGAGTACAGTGGCGTGATCTTGGCTTACTGCAATCTCCGTCTCCCAGGTTCAAGTGATTCTCCAGCCTCAGCCTCCCGAGTAGCTGGGATTACAGATGCCCACCACCAGGCCCAGCTAAGTTTTGTACTTTTACTAGAGAAGGGGTTTCGCCATGTTGGTCAAACTCCTGACCTCAAGTGATCTGCCTGCCTTGGCCTCCCAAAGTGCTGGGATTATAGGCATGAGCCACCATGCCTGGCCGCATCCTTATACTTTTAACTGTTCTGAGTAACTTTGTTTCAGATGCGTTTGTTAGACAGCATGTTGGTAGATTTTGGTTTTTGACCTATTATGACAATATGACATATTTTATTTGATACATACAAAAGAATATATAACATGCTTATTATTAAACAAGGTAGTTAAACTCAATTATTTTATTGTTAGCTCTTCTCTATGTCTGTTTCTCTTTTCATCTATTTGTGAGTCTGCTACTGGTTGTTTAACTGTTTAATGCATTCAACTTCCCAAGAGAGAACGTTATAAAAATGTGAAGTGACTCCCGTAACTCCCATCAAATATGATCTTTAGTTGCTAAATGAGATATCCTTTATCAAAAAAGGTTACTTTTCTTGGTAATTTCAAATCTTTAAGTAAATGGCTGTACACATACTATCACATATCCTTTTCTTTTTGTTTTTTGTTTTTGAGACATAGTTTTGCTCTTGTTGCCTAGGCTACAGTGCAATGGCACTGCAACCTCCGCCTCCCAGGTTGAAGTGATTCTCCTGCCTCAGCCTCCCTAGCAACTGGGATTACAGGCGCCTGCCACCACGCCCAGCTAATTTTTTATATTTTTAGTAGAGATGAAGTTTCACTATGTTGGCCAGGCTGGTCTTGAACTCCTGACCTCAGGCAATCTACCTGTCTCAGCCTCCCAAAGTGCTGAGATTACAGGCGTGAGCCATCGCGCCCGGCTCTGCATATTCTTATTAAGGATATTCATCAAGGATGGGACAGATATGCCGCTGCTGCAGTTTTATGGAGTGCACAGTTCCTCGCCAGTACTGACCTTCTGAAGTCCACCATTCTCCTCCACCAGTGGCGGAAGCACACTGGGGCTGTTGGGTGGAGGGGCCTCCACATTGTAATCACGGAAGCAGCAGAAGAAGGAGCTAAGGATGCTGCGGCTCCTCTGCTTCTTTAAGCTGACGTTGCACTGGGAAGCTGGAAACAAAAACAGAGCACACTGTGGCCAACTGCAGCATGTACTGATAGTTGTAATATAATGCAAAAATCTGAGTATGCAGTTGCCCCCCAGACCCCAGATTCCTGCCCTGAGGGCCTGCTCAGGAGGAGAAGATGAGGGGCTCCTGGAAATTACTCTAAAGAACTGTGAATCCAATGTGAGAATCCCAGGAGCCAGCTAGTCGATGGAGTCCAATCCCTCTGGTTGGACAGGATCCCTTTGACCTCAGCCCAGCAGGGGCTGCTTGCTTATTAACTGACTCACCCTCAGGGTCAGTCCCCATCTGCATTCCTGAACCCAGCAGATGAAGTATTCCCACCCTGCACCAAGCACTACTTCAAAATAAACATCTTTTCAGGCACAAATCAGACTTGACACTCCCTGGGAAACATCTCTCCATTATGGATACCAATAAAAAATCACTTTGAATCTAGGTTCTTGGACATCCCCTGCTCACTATGGAAATGACTTAACTTTGTGGGTTAAGAAATAAGATATGTAAAGGCACAAAAGAACCTCCTGCTTAAACTTGCCAAGAGTTTGTCCAGAAGTTGGTGAGGGCCTGGATCCACAGAGCTTAGGGCTGAAGGCTTCCATTTCACTTAAAAAACATAAACAGCAGGAGATGTTGGATGGAGAACACATGTTCCTGCCCCAGTAGGGCTGGCCAGGGCAAAGCCCATCTTCATGAGATCCAGGGCAATACTGTGCCCTAGCCTGTCCTGAACTAAGACACTGGAGGGAGTGACACATCCTTTCTGTTTATCCAAGGCTCACAACAAGCTGCCACAAGTCAGGAATAAAAGGTGAAAATTAGTATAGATGAAAAACACCCCTCAGGGGAGGGCTCACAACTTCGAGGGGCAGGAGTATTTGCCTGGGAATGCAGCCGGGACTGTCCCACCACATGCCATGCCTAGGCGGGTCAGTGGTGCTCTGAGAAGAGGCCGCAGGCAAGGGACCATGCTTAGGGTTAATGGGAAAATTGCCAGTGCAGGAAATGATTTAAGTCCACATGATAACTGTTGGAGCTTATCTCTTCTCCCAAAGAGCAATTCTGGCACAATTCCTCTTTTTGTGCACTTAGGAGTGATTTGTGTAACACCTTTCCTCCCAAGAGATCACAAAACCTTTGCTGAATGTTTTGGGGGTACTCTTCTGCCAGCAGCAAAACTAAGTGCATTCAGATGGAAATTCTGAAAAGGGACTGAAAAGCTATTCTTCCAGCAACTCCACAGATATGAATGGTTTCTACCCTGGGTTTGGGCAAATGGCCCAGTGAGTATGAATTTAAGATCAGCACTTACTAAAGATGAACTTCAGAACCATAAATCTCTGAGAAAGCTGGCTGTTTTTATCTTCCTCAAGCATCCTTGGGTGCATGCATAGAGCACCAGCCATCACATTTCAGGCATCTCATTTCAAGGGCAGGTCAGGCCAGACCAGGCCATTGGGACTGCCAGGCATGTGGGCCTCCTAAGTGGTAGTGTGGGAAGAGATAATAACCACTGTTCACCAAGGGCCAACGCTGTAGGTCCCAATAGTTCACAAACCTCATCTTGCATACTCCTAAGGAGATAGGTGTTACTGCTTCCATCTTACCGCTGAGAATATACAACTATTGAGAAAATACAGCAGGATTGTGTCGGTTCCTTTGCCAGATTCAAACCCAAGTGGGCCTGTTTCCAAACTGTGTGATTTCCCCATGTGCCATGCTGAATACAATCTTGAAACAATTTAGGTTAGATTAAGAAGGTGGAACACGCCAAATAGGGAGAGAAAAGCATTGCAATAAACTTGTATTTAATATAAATGATACGTTAAACCATTTCATTGTTACGTTAAACCATTTCATTGTTACTCTGAATGTCTTAATTTTTATCCCACACTCAGAAAATTTAGTCAGGGGAAGAAAAAAAATCTTTTCCCTAGCTGATAGCACATTCCTCTGCAAGTAAACAAGCTATCTGTTCATGTCTCAGAGACACTGAGCAGTCTGCAGAAAGCACCTTTCCAGGTCCTATTTTCATCCTTGGATGACATGAATCTTCCCCATGACTAACTAGCCAACTAATTAACAAATTAACTTACATACTAAAAAAATTATAAACCTGGAACCAGTACACTACTCATAATTTCTACCACACGCTTACTTACTCTACAGAAGGTACACACAGCTAACAGAGTCAGTAAATTAGTTATCCGAGCACCTGGGAGGCCATCGTGCCTCCAGACAGGGAAAGGGAGCTTACCCAGGTCTTTCCTTCTCTGTATAAAGAGTGCAACAGTCAAAGTGGTCTCATTTTCATAGGTGTGGGAGGTTCCAGGATTCTTCCTTTCAAATAAGGTTAGTTCTAGGGCCTGCAGGAACCTCTTGGAGGCTCAGTGGCTAATTTTCTAATCACTCTTGGATTGGTCTAGAACTCTCAAAATCAGGAGAGGTGGGAAGGGTAAATGGAAGGATTTCCTCAGGACCAGCACTGGCCTCACCGACCCTCAGCATTCACTTCTTCCTGAATAGGGCTCCAGACGTGGGTGCTCTGTACTAATGACCCTACTGCCTTCCAGCCCCAGTTGCTGCTTCTCTCCCCCAGCTATCATCCAGAAGATCCTTGACTTGCTCATAAACTGGTAAGGGAGTTTTGGTTGACACATGAAATAAAAATTCAGTTTAATGGATAAATGTTGACGTTAGAACATTAGATGAAAAAGTTAATATATATTATTGTATATCTGATTTGATCATAACTAAGCAAAGCAAACTAAAAAAGATTATAATTAAGAAAAGATTTGCAAGAAATATGTCAAAAAGTTAACAGTAATTAATTGTTGGACCATAAGTGTTTACATTTCTTCCACATTTTCCAAATGTTTTCTGGTAATTATGTATTGCTCTAATAATGGTGGGGAGGAAGTAAACAGTCTTGTTAAACTGTCTTTCGGCAACTTTGTGCTATTTCTAAACCATATCCTTCTTCTAATTCTCAACCTTTAACCTAATTCCTATGCTTCTACACTCCAAGCCTGTGAGACAAACCAGGCAACAGCAGTGTTCTCAGCCTTGCAGAAGCAATGTGGCTACTGCCACGGCCCACAGCCACTCCTGGTCTATGATATCAACAAGACTGAATATATCCACTAAACTCAAAACCAGAGGAGGCCCATGTGAAAAGAAGGTACCAAAGAAGTGTCCTTTGCCCGGTAGAACGCTCCTGCTGGCTTTCTCATCTGGCATCCATGCTCCACCGCTCACCCTCCTTGTACACACAAAAGGGGTCTTGCTGTTTCTCTGCTTTGATCAAGACTTTACCTCTCATCACCTTTCCTCCCTTGCCCCCTTTACATATTTCCACTGACAAGACACATGAGAGGTCTCCTGGTGGCCCAGGTATCCAAGAACAAGGTCTTTTAGGATATTAAAGATAGTTGAATGCATACATCTCCCCATAACATTGATTTTAAGAAATTACTTTGGAAGAGCAAAGGAGGGAGTAGCAACTATGAACATCAGTTTAAAATATTCCATAACGATTTTCATTTTTAAAAATCAGACTTAGGAGGAGGAAGTCATCAAAAGTCATTCCAAAGCTTTCTGTCACTTTTCCCTGATAACCTCCCCTATCCAAACCCAGCACCTGCCCACCTTACTCCCTAGCTTCCTCCATGGTAGACTCCTCATCACACTGACATCCCTTCTCCCACTCCTCCTCCCCCCATTTCCCCACTTCTCAGAGCATCCTGCTTTTCAGAGCCTGGCTCAAAGCCAACCTCACCCAGGAAGCCTTTGCCAACCTCCCTGTGGAGATCGTTTTTTTCTTTGGCCACTAAACTCCCAAATGAATGTGTGTATGACTGAGCTGTGTCTTTCGGCCAGGCCAGTTCATCCACCTGTCTGCTGGACATCTCCTCTGGATGCCTCAGACTTGGCATATCTAAATGGGGCTCACCACTCCCCTCTTCACTCAGGGTACCAATATCCTAAGCTAGACATCTGCCCTTCTCCCTCAATAAGTTGTTGGTTCTGACATCCTAATCGATTCTTAAATGTGTCCTTAGCAACTCCTTGTCCCTGCCCTATCCTGACTCAGGTCCTCATCATTTTGTCCCTGGACCACTACGGTTGCTTTTTGACTTGTCTTTCTGCTGTTGATTTTGCATCCCAACATGTCTTGACATGACAGGTAAAGCCCATCAAGTTACAAGAATGTGTGGTGGTTAGGAGTGTAGGTTCCGATGCCAATTTGCCTAGGTGCGAAATCTGGCTCAACCAGCAATAGCACAGGACCTGGGCAAGTTGTGTGATTTCTTTGTGCCTCAGTTTATCTATAAAATGAGGATAATAAATACTCATCTTATGGGTCTGTTGTGAGAATTAAATGAGTTATTACAACAGTGTCTAACATAGAGCAAGCACTCCATAATTTTTGTTTGTTTTTTAAAGACAGGGTCTCACTCTGTCACCCAGTCTGGAGTACAGCGGTGCAATCTTGGCTCACTGCAACCTCTACCTCCAGGGCTCAAGACATCCTCCCACCTCAGTCTCCTAAGAAGCTGGGACTACAGGCATGCGCCACTATACCCAGCCAATTTTTCTATTTTTAGTAGAGACAGGGTCTTGTCATGCTGCTCAGGCAGGTCTTGAACTCCTGAGCTCAAGTGATCTGCTTGCCTTGGCCTCCCAAAGTGCTGGAATTACAGTTGTGAGCCACCACACCCAGCCTAGACATTTTAGCTTTTATTATTATAGTCTCGTAGAAGCTTTTGCTTCATAAATGAGGGGGGTTCTCCAGGAACACTGGACCAAAGGCTGGATTCTGCGGGCATACATTTTTTTCTCTGATATCTGATAACTAGGAGAAACAACTCACTATAACAGATCTTGGTTACATAAACCGTAATTCAGAAAGCAAAACTAGAAAAATCTCAGGAAGTGATTCTAATCAATTGCTCTAAAAAGTAGACATAGACATGGGGAAGGAAAAGGGAGGGGTTGCGTGTCCCAGTGAGCTCTGCTGGGGGCTGTTTTCCCTTAGGAAAAGAACAATGCTTTCAAGTGGAGGGCAGGAAGCATACACTCTCCCTCCTCAATCCCCTTGCTTAATTCCCTTTGGGGCTGAAGCTTAGCTCTCTTCTGCACAGCATTCTGCCTGCTGGGTCTGCATCTGGTTCCAGGGACTTCTTGCCTCAAGCTGTACATCAGAAAGGAGCATTGAGGGGACCATGCAAGGAGGACCGCAGAGGTGGCTAGCTGACCCAGCAGTCTCCCCTGCTGGGTCCCCCAATAGGCTACTACATGCTGCCATTTTCCCAAGGCTCAGCCCGGGGCAGGCCTGCTTAGAAAGACCACCCTCTTTCTCCTCCTTATCCCTGTCAATGAAAACATGCCCAGCTGGGTGCGGTGGCTCATTCCTTGTAATCCCAGCACTTGGGGAGGCCAAGGTGGGCAGATCACGTGGGGTCAGGAGTTTGAGACCAGCCTGGGCAACATGGCGAAACCCTGTCTCTACTAAAAATACAAAAATTAGCGGAGTGTGGTGGCGGGCGCCTGTAATTCCAGCTACTCAGGAGGCTGAGGCACAAGCTGCAGTGAGCTGACAGAACACCACTGCACACCAGCCTGGGTGACAGGGCGAGACTCTGTCTTTAAAAAAAAAAAAAAAAGAGGCTGGGCGTGGTGGCTCACACCTGTAATCCCAGCACTTCGGGAGGCCAAGGCGAGTGAATCACAAGGTCAGGAGATCGAGACCATTCTGGCTAACACGGTGAAACCCCGTCTCTCCTAAAAATACAAAAAATTAGCCGGGTGTGGTGGTGGATGCCTGTAGTCTCAGCTACTTGGGAGGCTGAGGCTGGAGAATGGTGTGAACCCTGGAGGCGGAGCTTACAGTGAGCGGAGATCGTGCCACTGCACTCCAGCCTGGGTGACAGAGCGAGACTCCGTCTAAAAAAAAAAAAACAAGCAAGCAAGCATGCCCACAGCCAGTCCCAGCACACAAACATGCCATGGGCACAGATACCCCACAGGGACAGTAAAGGGAAATCCTTGATAGAGGTAGCCGAGGTGATCCTAAGACTTAACTTTCTCTATTTCTCTGAGCAAACTCGGGTGAAGCAGAAACCCTGGAAAGGGTTGTAAAGAGCTGGAGATGTGGGGCATGGGCCTTATTCCTGGTCCTTATGTATCCACTGGAGGAACAGGGTAACACGTGGCTCTGTTTTCCTGGATATGCCCTTAGAGCTAATGCTTCTGCCTAAGCCCCTGATCCTGGTGTCATTGCAGCCCAGCAAATTAAGACCTTGTTTCCCACTCATACACATTTCTCCCTTGCCCCTTCCCATGGGCTGGGGACCTCCCATCTGCCAGCAACAGGCTTACAAACGGTCTATGAACGGTGCAGCTTAAAGTGCCCATATAGACAATTGCCTTCCTCTTTAAAGACAAGACAAGAAGCCTTCCAAATGCCTCCCTGGTCTTCTAAGCAGAGTGCTGGCCCAGCAAGAACCAGTATCTTCAAAGCACCAGTTATAGATGGGGAGCGTAGTGGACATCTGACAGTTTTTGCCTGCCAGAATCCATTACTCTTCTTTCTGGTAAAAGTTCCTCTATTTTCCTCTGGGGAACCACTCTCACCCTATCAGTGTTCTGTCCTTTATCATGGGCTGGCCAATCTGAGCCACATGACTGGCTTAGGGATGGGCACATGACCCACCCTGAGCCAAAGACTCTGCAAGGATTCATGCAAGCCCTATTGGAAAAGATGTTCTCCTTTTGCTGGGTTTCTTAACATGGCAGGATGTAAGCCTGGAGCAACTGGTAGTCATCTTTGCACCTGGTAAGAAATACCTACCTGAGCATGAAGTCAAAACTGAGGAAAAAGGAGCTGGGTTACAAAGAGGGACAGATTTCTGATGACATTGTCTGAGAACTTGGTTTTATTAAAACCAGACCCTTCTGGAATTTTCAGTTATGTAAGTAAACAAATTCCCTTTTGCTCCTAAGCCAATATAATTGGGTTTACGTGATTTGAAATGGAAAGGATTGTCTCTGAAAATGTAAGTTGTGATGCTAGGTGGTACAGAAACATTGACCAACAACATAGGCAGGGGTCCAACCTCATGAAGCCCACATCTAGCAGGAGAGATGTTTGAATATGTACTTCTGGTACACAATGAGTCTTGTTAGGATGGGAAAGTGCAGGGTACTCCTGGGGCTCAAAGAAGAGCACATAGCCTAGACTGGGGACTGTGAGTAGGGAGGGGTACAGAAATGACTTTTTTTTTTTTTTTTTTTGAGACAGAGTCTCGCTCTGTCACCCAGGCTGGAGTACAGTAGTGCAATCTTGGCGCAACGCAAACTCTGCCTCCCGGGTTCAAGTGATTCTCCTGCCTCAGCCTCCTGAGTAGCTGGGACTACAGGTGCCCGCCATCACGCCTAGCTAATTTTTGTATTTTTAGTAGAGATGGGGTTTCACCATATTGGCCAGGCTGGTCTCGAACTCCTGACCTTGTGATCCATCTGCCTTGGCCTTCCAAAGTGCTGGGATTACAGGCATGAGCCACTGTGCCCAGTCCAGAAATGGCTTCTTGAAAGAAGCTGGCTGAAAGTTTCATTAATTTTTTTGTGGTGGGAGGAGCAGGAAAGTGGGGAAACAGCATGTGTAAAAGGCATGGTGTGAGAGAGAGCATGAAACATTTAAGAAATCAAAGGAGTAGCAAGGAGTATGAGATGGGAGTAATGACAGCAAGGGCCTTGCAAGCCAAGGAGATGAATTTGGATTTGATGTTATGGAAAAGGGAAGTGATGGGATCAGATTTGTAACATGAATGTCACTGTCTTAGCTCTGTAATTAAAACTACTGAGTTTAAATTTTAAATTATGACCAATGCAGCCAAGATCAAGGATATTTGCAAATTACACATGTGGGCCATTTAAGAGCCTAGAGTGAAATTTTTTATTTAGAAATTGACTTTAAATATAAGTTACATGGAAAAAACACAGGCTTTGGAATTACATTTGGGTTCAAGTCCCAGCCCTGCCACTTGTTAGCTGGTGTGACCTCACCCACCTCCATAGCAACAATAATACAGGAACGATAATCCCTACCCTACAGGACTGTTGTATGGGCACAGTGAAAACATGTATGTTTGTGTAAGAGAGAGAATCTACCAGCAGCTTCAAATATAACAAATAACTGTGACTAGTTTAGGTACAGTGCAGGGTCTCACTGTGAACATGGAGAATTTAGCTTCTATCCAGACAATGGTCCTCACAAAAACAGCCTGGCTTTATGAAAAAACATGTAGGCAGATCCATTTTGTTTTAGGTTATGTGAAGTCTAAAGGTAGAATATTAAGTAGCTCTTTAAAACTTTACCTCCTATCCAGTAAAGTTTTCTCTGTATAATAATAACAGTAATAATGATAGAAATTAAACAAACAAAAAGCAGCTCCACACGTGGGGCTTAAAACAAACCTTAGGACTCAGGTCTTTTCTACAAAATCTCATATTAAATACAGTTAGAAAGAAAGCGTTATAACTAAAAACATGAAATGGTGGCATGCACCTGTAGTCCCAGCTACTTGGGAGGCTAAGGGAGGAGAATTGTTTGAACCCGGGAGGCGGAGGTTGCAGTGAGCTGAGATTGCGCCACTGCACTCCAGCCTGGGCAACAGAGCAAGACTCCATTTCAAAAAAAGAAAAAAGAAAAACCATGAAATGTACAGGGGAAAGTCCACTGAGGCTGACAGTGGGGCTTGGACCTTCAGTGGCCCAAGAAGACTGGTCTAAAGAGCTACCCAACAGATGTTTATGTTTATGCCAACAGATGGAGGCACAACAGGGTCCACATCCAGCTCATATCGTAGGCTGAGGGTGCATTTCTCTTGTACTTCCTGACCTAACTGGTTCCCTTCAGTATCCAGAAGTTGAAATGTTGACCCCCAAACAGCCAGCATTTCTTAATTAGTGTGATATCTGCCCATGCCATATAACCAGTGACCTTTTATAATTCTTTCATTCTGATCTGGTTTAGATTCAAGATGTGGGGAGGCTTTGGAACCATCCTTAACCCCTGGCTTCAGGACCCAAACCTCTGAGGTCTGCACCGATTCAGAGCTTCACATATGTTCCTGAGCACATCCACCCACACGCATACACAGCTTCCATCTCTCCTTATCTGTGATCTGACCTAAAACTCCCAGCACCCCACACAACTCTACATAATCAAAGGAGTTCAGGACGAAGATCAGAGTAGCTGGAATGTAGGTGGAAATGTTTGCTACTCACTATGAATCCATCCCTAATCATTCAAGTTTCTCCTCAAGTGAAGAAACTACAACTTGGTAGCTACAAAAAACAAAGGCTTGCTTTTCATTTCTATGGTGCCGAGCCAGCCTCTCACAACATAAATGTGCTGGTACAGGGGCCGGATCTCTGAAGACCCAGCATGATATAATTTTTCAGAAAAAAACTGCCTTAACACTGATCAAGACTCTTTGCTTGACCGAACTTCAGTCAGATTCCTGAACTCCTAGGTCCACCTGCGTACTTCCTTGTAAAATCCAAATTTAGCAAGATCCCTGCTAAGTCAGTTTAGCAAGAATCCCCCATCCTCTATATCTGACTGCTCTTCATATCTAATTGGGTTCCTCACCCTCCACCATCTCCCAGGTGATGTCTGATCTACCCTGGCCTGTCTTCATCAAGAATTCTGTTAGTTCAGGGCCTCAATCCATTTAGCATTGCTGTAACAGAATACTTGAAACTGGGTAATTTATAAAGAAAAGAAGTTTATTTGGCTCATGATTCTGGAGGTTGAGAAGTCCAAGATTGGGTAGCCCAGCTGGCGAGGGTCTCGTGCTGCTTCAACTTATGGTGGAAAGCACAAAGTGGAAGGGGTATGCACAAAAGGAGGGCGAACGTGAGGAGGAGCCTTGCTTTATAACAATCTACTCTCAAGGTAACTAATCCAGTCCCACAAGGGCAAGAACTCACTCGGGCCAGATGGCATTTACCTATTCATGAAGGATCTGTCCCTAGGACTCAGACAGCTCCCATTAGGCCCCATCTCCCAACACCACTACAATGGCAACTGCACACCAATATGAGTTTTGGTGGGGACAAACCACGTCTAAACCATAGCAGTTGGTTAAGCCACAAGCCCCCCTACCTCTGATGTTTCTTCTTAGCAATTTTCTATCCACTGACTCCCACTCTATCCCTTGGCTGTGAGTACTCACTTATCCATGCTGTGTTCAGAATTAAGCCTGGTTTTGGACTGAGGTCTCTTTCCCTCTAATGCAACAGTTTTCAATAAAATCTGCTTTTGCTGTTTTAACTACTGCCCAGGTCTGGTTTCTCTGACAACACACCAAATGTACTGCTAATGACTCAAAGCACCAAAAGTCTTCCCTCAAACTAGCTTCTTTCTTGTTACAAGAGCAGAACTAAGAAGGTAATCCATCGCAGATTTACATTGTTCAAGTATTTATAGCAGAACATTAAACATAGGCTCTGTACCAAGCATCAATGGGGACATCAATGCTGTTAATGCTACAAAACTGAACACTGAAATTGCCCAAGTGAAGGCTATTTCTTCACATGTGGGAATGTCAGAGCCATTACAACCCTGAAGAGATCTCAAGAGTTGAATTCACAACTATATTATTATGGAACAAGCTAAACACCTTTTTTTTTTTTTTTTTTTTAAACTCGGGAGAGGAGGAATTCTTTCTGAAGGCCAGGGACATTTAAATTCAATGCGCCATTTCTTCTCTTTGAGAATTGGGCTGTAATCTCTGGAATGCATCCCAGGGCCGTGGTTTGGAATGGGTGTCTAACAGGAAATTCTGGGCAGTCTATGCATACATTACATTCCTTTCCCACCCTGAAAGAGTGGTCAACAAACACAACTTCCCTCTGTTCGAATAAAAGGGGGAGTGTTGGGAGTGGTGAGAGGCCAGGGCACAGACCGCACAGAGTTCAAAAGCAGATGTGATTGCTGAGAATCCAAACATCCTTTTTTTCTAGAAAAGAGACTCAGTCACTAAAAGAGTCACCTTTTGAGATATCCAGTCAGTCCTTCTCCTATTTCCATGAGATAAAGTTCCCCAGAGAATTCCTACCGGACACTCTATAAAAGAAACGTACCTTTGGAAGCTCATTTTCCCACTGCAGGACTGGCAGTAGTCCCTCCAGTAGTTACAAACCAAGGGAAAGAGCAAGGCTGGTGGCTTAACAATGGCCAGGAGGAATTCTGCTCTCATCTTCCACAATGGCAGATGTGTTTCCCCATCCACTGTGGGTTCATAACAACCCACATTTGTTGAGTGCCTTATTTGTGTGTGCAAGGCCCCTGACATAAATTGCCTCTGGTCTTCACAGTATGTGGTACTGACATGACCATTCCATTTTCTGATGAGAAAACGGAGACTCAAAGTACATATTCTCAACTATGCATTGGGAGTGCTGGGGTTCAAAGCCAGAACAGCCTGACTCCGGGGCTTCCAGCTTTCCCACTGCCTCTCCCTGCCTTTCCCTGGCACTCTTGTAGGTTTTGATCTAATTTCCATAGAGAAACTCTGAATCTGAGGCCCAATGCTGACTGCCTTCACTCCAAATGCCACATTTGAAAACTACTCCAGAATGAACCAATAATACTCATGGTAGCCTTATTAGATGAAGCCAGACAAGGTCCCACCACACCTTAAATGTACCCAGGCCACCAACCTCTCACTAATTCAGCTTCTCAGGAGAGCCCCTATGCTGGAAATGCCCTTCCTTGCCTCAGCACTTCCCTAAACCCCTGTGACCAAGGTCACATAGCTTCTAAGTAGCAGGGCTGGACATAAACCAGATTTGTGTGAGTCTAGAATCTGAGCCCTTAGCCATCACTGCACAGAGTCTGTTTATAACATTTAGAGCCAAAATAAGTAACAGAACAAAGGATGTGAGCAGATAATGCACTTAAGAGGAAGTAAAGGTTAAAATTTAACAATAATCAAATAAAAGAAGTTTAAACAACAAGGCCCCGTTTTTTTTTTTAACCTATTAAATGAATAGAAATGGCAAAAACATATAGGCAATGGTGGTGAGATTTTCATGGCACAGGCCCATTCATTCACATGTCACTAGTCACTCTGTAAACTGGGACAATTCATTTGAAAAGCAGTTGAGTAATGTGTCAAAGACTATGAAGTTTCATGCAAACAATATGAATGTCCAACAGAGTCGGAATAGTTAATAAAATCAGCACATAGCAACTGGAGAGAACATTGTGCAGCCACAACAGATGATCATTATGAAGACATGTGGTGAAGTGTTTGTGGTCAGTATTAGATGAAGTATCTCAGGCACATGCACATATACCCTATGTCTGTAAGTCAGTAATGAATGTCTGTACAAGCTCTGGAGGGTAGGCTCCAGGGGTATAGGGACCTTACCTATCTTGTTCATATGTGAGTCCCCTTATAGTCATTCTATGCCTATGAGGTAGGGACTATTATATCCATTTTACAGATGAAGAACTTAAGGTCCAGAGAAGTTAAAAAACTTGCCCAAGATGACTTTGCTAGTAAAGAGTGGAGTTTGTTCAAACCCAGTGGTCTGTGCTCTCAACCTCTGCACTATATTGCCTACTGAGAATGGAGCACACTCCGAGAGACAGTAAATGAGAAAAGCAAGGTGCATACAGTAGCTTGCTAGGTCCGTGTAGCATGCTACCATTAACCTCTAAATAGAAAATTAAATAAAATTTTAAAACACATCTATATGTATAACCTTATATGGGTAAAGAGTATCTCTGGGAATATTTATAATTAACTGGTTGCCTCCTGGGAGAGAAATCGGGAAAAGAGAAGACAGAACTGGAAGGGAGGGGAGAATGATTTTTCCCTCTAATCCCTTTTACATCTTTTGAATTTTATATAGTGTATTAAAATAATAATTCTGTATCATGCATTATTTTAAACTCCAAAAATAATACTGCAGTAAGCATCAGTGAACATAATCTTTTTTTTTTTTTCTTGAGACAGAGTATCTCGCTGTGTTACCCAGGCTGGAGCGCAGTGGAGTGGTCTTGACTCACTGCATGCAGCCTCCACTCCCTGGTTCAAGCGATTCTCCTGCCTCAGTCTCCTGAGTAGCTGGGATTACAGGTGCCCGCCACCACGCCTGGCTTATTTTTGTACTTCTAGTAGAGATAGGGTTTCACCTTGTTGGCCAGGCTGGTCTCGAACTCCTGACCTCAACTAATCCACACGCCTCGGCCTCCCAAAGTGCTTGAATTACAGGTGTGAGCCACAGTGCCCAGCCAGTGCACATAATCTTTATGTTCATGTCAGATTATCCCCTTAGAAGAAATTTCTAGACATGTAATGGCTGGGACTAAAGTCTGAAAAAATGTCAAGCCTCTTGATACCTATGGACAATCTGCCACCTAGGAAGGCAGTGCCAGTGTGTACACCCATGGGGTGTTCCACTAAAGCTGTGCCAATAGAAGCACTGATGCCAAGACAGAGACTTAATGGCCTTTGCCAATCTGAAAGGTGAAAACAGCAACTCAGTGTTGTTTTAATTTGCATTTCTTGGACTGCCATCCCAGTTCTACATCTCTTGTATGCTTTTTGGTCATTTCTATTTCTTCTTTTGAGAACTGTGCTTATATACTTTTTTGCCCATTTTAAAATTTTTTTCTTTGATTTATAAGAGTTCCTTTGACATACATTAGCAATATAATCCCTTGACTGTTCTGTATGTTGGAACTATTGTCTCAGTTTGTTATCGGCCTTTTACTTTTGTTTACAGTTGTTATGGATGTGCAGAAGTTTTAAGTTTTTAGGAAGTCACATCTAATAATCTTTTAAAAAAATGGTTCCTTCCCATTCTAATATGATATACTATTCACTTATATTTTCTTCTAGTGAATATCTTTTAAAGTAAACATTTACCTGTTTGGGGTTTGTCCTGGTATACGGTAGGATGTATGAATCTGCCCTTTTTCTCCAAAAGATTAATCAAATATCCTAATATTTACTGAACAATTTATCCTCATACAGTGATTTGGGCATCCTGTTCGAATCTATCCTGTTCTCTTCCATTCCATTCTCCTGCTTGTGCCAGTAAAACACAGCTTTGCTACTGTAGATTTATTGTTTTATATTTAATAGTACTGGACTCCCTTTTACTTTTTTTTTCCCAAAAATTTCTTGGCTAGTCTAACACTTTGCACTTACAAATGAATGTTAGAGTCACTTTATCAAGCCCTAAAACAAACCATTGGAACTTAAGTTTATCAATTTGTAAAAACATACATCTACTAACTCTAGTTAATTCTTTTTTAAAGCAGTTAAATGTAAGTTAAAATGAAAAAGTAAAAAAAAAAATTGTTATAGCTGAGACCTAAAAACTGTGCCAAGATTAGGATTGGCCCTGTTTATCAGCTTAAAATTGATTATTATTACTACAAAATGTTTCATGTAAGCACCATAGTAACCACAAAGAAAATACCTATAGGAGATAAAAGAAAATGAGAAAGGAATCAAAGCATGTCACAACAAAAAATTAATGAACCACAAAGGAAGACAGAAACAGAGGAAAGAAGGACAAAAGGACTGTAAGATAAATAAAAAACAGTTAACAAAATGGCAATAGTAAGTCCTTTCCTATCATAATTAAGCACAAATGGATTAAACTCTCCAATCAAGAGACACAGAGGGGGCTGGGTGTGATGGCTCACATCTATAATCCCAGTGCTTTGGGAGGCTGAGGCTGAGGCAGGAGGCTCACCTGAGGCCAGGAGTTTGAGATCAGCCTGGGAAGCACAGTGAGACCCCATCTCTTCAAAAACTAAAAAAGTTGGCTAGTTGTAGTGGCACGCACCTGTAGTCCCAGCTACCTGAAAGGGTGAGGTGGGAGGATTGCTTAAGCCCAGGAGTTCAAGGTTGCAATAAGCTGTGATTGCACCACTGCACTCCAGTCTGAATGACACAGTCAAACCTTGTCTCGAAGGAAAAAAAAAAAAGAAAGACACAGAGGAGCTGAATAGAGGGGGGAAAAGGCAAGACCCAATTATACACTGTCTAAAAGAGACTCACTTTAGATTTAAAGACACACAGAGGCTGAAAGTGAAAGGATGGGAAAAGATATTCCATGTAAATGGTACAAAAAGAGAGCAAAAGTGGCCATACTTATATCAGACCAAAAAGACTTTAAGTCAAAAAGCTGTCACAAGAGACAAACAAAGATATTACATAATGATAAAAAGGAGTTATATGTTCATCAGGAAGATATAACATCAGAACACCCAAATATATGAAGCAAGCACCGATAGAACTGAAGAGAGAAACAGCAACACAATAATAGTAGATTTCAACAATGATCAACAAGGATGCAGGAGACCTGAATAATACTATAGGCCAAATGGACCTAAGAGACACAGAATATTCCATCTAACAGCAGTAGAATATACATTCTTCTCAAATATGCAAAATACTCTCCAGGATAGATCACATGTTAAGTCGCAAAACAAGTCTTTAAAAATTTAAGAGACTAATTATCTAAGTGTGGTGGCTCATGCCTGTAATCCCAACTTTTCGGGAGGCTGAAGTGAGAGCACTGCTTGAGGCCCGGAGTTTGAGACCAAGCCTGGGAAACACAGCAAGACCTCATCTCAATAATAATAGTAGGAGTAGTAGTAGTAGTAGTAATAAAATAATAATAATAATAATAAAGAAAAAGGAAAAAAATAGCTGGACATGGTGTAGTCCCAGCTAGTTGGGAGACTAGAGTAGCAGGAGGACTGCCTGAGCCTGGGAGGCTGAGGATGCTGTGAACTATGATTGCACTGCTGCACTCCAGCCTGGGTGACAGAGTGAAACTCTGTATCTAAAAATAAATCTAAAATAAAAATAAAAATTTTAAAAGGCTGAAATAATACCAAGTGTCTTTTCTGACCATGAAATGAAACTAGAAATCTATACAAAGAAAACTAGAAAATTCACAAATATGTAGAAGGTAAACACCATACCCTTCTTTTTTTTTTTTTTTTTTGGGATGGAGTCTCACTCTGTTGCCCAGGCTGGAGTGCAGTGGTGCGATCTCGGCTCACTGCAACCTCCACCTCCCGGGTTCAAGCTACTCTCCTGCCTCAGCCTCCTGAGTAGCTGGGATTACAGGATGCGCCACCATGCCTGGCTAATTTTTGTATTTTTAGTAGAGACGGGGTTTCACCATGTTGGTCAGGCTGGTATTCGAACTCCTGACCTCAAGTGATCGCCTGCATCAGCCTCCGCAAGTACTGGGATTATAGGCGTGAGACACCGCACCACCCTTGCCATTTCTACTGAACACATTACGGGAAATTCTAGTCAAAGCAATTAGACAGGAAAAATATATAAAACGCACACAAATCAGAAAGAAAGAAGTAAAATTATCACAGTGACATGATCTTATATGTAGAAACCCTAAAGATTCCAAGGAAAAGCTGTTAGAACTAATAAATGAATTCAGCCAAGTTGCAAGATAAAAATAAACATGCAAAAGACAGATCTGCTTCTATACACTGACAACGAGCAAACCAAAAAGGAAATTAAGAAAACAATCTCATTTACAATAGCATTAAAAAGAATAAAACACTTGGGAATAAACTTAACTAAGGGGGTGAAAAATATGTACATTGAAAACTATAAAACATTGCTGGAAGAAATAAAGAAGACCTAATAAATGGAAAGACATTTGTGTTCATGGAGTGGAAGACTTAATATTGTAAAAATGTCTGTATTACCCAAAGCAATCTACAGATTCAATGCAATCCCTTTCAAAATCCAAATGGCTTTTGTTTTTGTTGGAGAAATGGGAAAAACAATCCTAAAATTCATATGAAGCCACAAAAGACCCTGAATAGCCAAAACAATCACGATAAAGAACAAAGCTGGAGTCCTCACACTTCCTGACTTCAAAACAAATTACAAAGCTATGGTAATTAAAATAGTATGGTACTGGCATAAAGACAGACACATAGACCAATGGAACAGAATAGAGGGCCCAGAAATAAACCTATGCATGTACGGTCAAATGATCTTTGACAAGGGCGCCAAGACTACACAATGGGGAAAGGACAGTCTCTTCAACACATGGTGCTGGCAAAATGACATCCACATGCAAAAGAATGAAGTTGGACCTTTATCTTATGCCATACACAAAAGTCAACTCAAAATGGATTAAAGACTTCAGCATAAGACCTGAAACTGTAAAAAGCCCAGAAGAAAACACAGGGGAAAAACTTAATAACATTGGTCTTAGCAATGATTTCTGGGATATGACACTAAAAACATAGGCAATGAAAGCAAAAATAGACAAGTGGCACTACATCAAACTAAATAGCTTCCCTGCAGCAAAGGAACAGCACAGTGAAAAGGCAACCTAAAGCATG
>NW_012106419.1:1669945-1670534 GCF_000951045.1 Mandrillus leucophaeus
CACTTAAAAACTTAAGAGGTTAGATTTCATTTTATATATACACACACACACACACATATATATATATATATTTTTTTTTTCTTTTAACCACAGTTAAAAAAAGACTGACCTTGGGAGAAGCCACAATTACTGCTGATGGAATGCCTGCTATACTCATGCCAGTGGCTCACATGCCAACCTTATGCAGTCTTCACCACATGTGGTACCCTGAAGATCCCTTATCCAAAATACTTGGGACCAGAAGTGTTTTGGTGTTCAAATTTTTTTGGATTTTGGAATATTTGCACATACATAATGAGTTATCTGGGGGATGGGACCCAAATCTAAACATAAAATTCATTTATGTTATATATATATATACCTTAAACACATAGCCCGAAGGCAATTTTACACAATATGTTTAATGATTTTGTGCATGAAACAAAGTTTTGACTTTGACCCACCATATCTTTGAGCATCTTTTCACATACCTGTTGGTCACTTGTATGTCTTTGGAGAAATATCTATTCAAGTCCATGAGGTCAGGTGCGGAATTTTCCACTCGTGGCTTCATATCAGCATTCAAAAATATTTGGATTTTAGAGTAATT
>NW_012106419.1:1670584-1673186 GCF_000951045.1 Mandrillus leucophaeus
CATGGTGTAGTCCCAGCTAGTTGGGAGACTAGAGTAGCAGGAGGACTGCCTGAGCCTGGGAGGCTGAGGATGCTGTGAACTATGATTGCACTGCTGCACTCCAGCCTGGGTGACAGAGTGAAACTCTGTATCTAAAAATAAATCTAAAATAAAAATAAAAATTTTAAAAGGCTGAAATAATACCAAGTGTCTTTTCTGACCATGAAATGAAACTAGAAATCTATACAAAGAAAACTAGAAAATTCACAAATATGTAGAAGGTAAACACCATACCCTTCTTTTTTTTTTTTTTTTTTGGGATGGAGTCTCACTCTGTTGCCCAGGCTGGAGTGCAGTGGTGCGATCTCGGCTCACTGCAACCTCCACCTCCCGGGTTCAAGCTACTCTCCTGCCTCAGCCTCCTGAGTAGCTGGGATTACAGGATGCGCCACCATGCCTGGCTAATTTTTGTATTTTTAGTAGAGACGGGGTTTCACCATGTTGGTCAGGCTGGTATTCGAACTCCTGACCTCAAGTGATCGCCTGCATCAGCCTCCGCAAGTACTGGGATTATAGGCGTGAGACACCGCACCACCCTTGCCATTTCTACTGAACACATTACGGGAAATTCTAGTCAAAGCAATTAGACAGGAAAAATATATAAAACGCACACAAATCAGAAAGAAAGAAGTAAAATTATCACAGTGACATGATCTTATATGTAGAAACCCTAAAGATTCCAAGGAAAAGCTGTTAGAACTAATAAATGAATTCAGCCAAGTTGCAAGATAAAAATAAACATGCAAAAGACAGATCTGCTTCTATACACTGACAACGAGCAAACCAAAAAGGAAATTAAGAAAACAATCTCATTTACAATAGCATTAAAAAGAATAAAACACTTGGGAATAAACTTAACTAAGGGGGTGAAAAATATGTACATTGAAAACTATAAAACATTGCTGGAAGAAATAAAGAAGACCTAATAAATGGAAAGACATTTGTGTTCATGGAGTGGAAGACTTAATATTGTAAAAATGTCTGTATTACCCAAAGCAATCTACAGATTCAATGCAATCCCTTTCAAAATCCAAATGGCTTTTGTTTTTGTTGGAGAAATGGGAAAAACAATCCTAAAATTCATATGAAGCCACAAAAGACCCTGAATAGCCAAAACAATCACGATAAAGAACAAAGCTGGAGTCCTCACACTTCCTGACTTCAAAACAAATTACAAAGCTATGGTAATTAAAATAGTATGGTACTGGCATAAAGACAGACACATAGACCAATGGAACAGAATAGAGGGCCCAGAAATAAACCTATGCATGTACGGTCAAATGATCTTTGACAAGGGCGCCAAGACTACACAATGGGGAAAGGACAGTCTCTTCAACACATGGTGCTGGCAAAATGACATCCACATGCAAAAGAATGAAGTTGGACCTTTATCTTATGCCATACACAAAAGTCAACTCAAAATGGATTAAAGACTTCAGCATAAGACCTGAAACTGTAAAAAGCCCAGAAGAAAACACAGGGGAAAAACTTAATAACATTGGTCTTAGCAATGATTTCTTGGATATGACACTAAAAACATAGGCAATGAAAGCAAAAATAGACAAGTGGCACTACATCAAACTAAATAGCTTCCCTGCAGCAAAGGAACAGCACAGTGAAAAGGCAACCTAAAGCATGGGAGAAAATATATGCAAACAATATATCCAATAAGAGAATAAGATCCAAAAAATATAAAGAACCCTTACAATGCAGAACAAAAACAAAAATCAAACCACAACCCAAAAAACCTGATTAAAAAATGGTCATTTGCAACCACTGAAGTACAGAAAAAAATAAAAAATGGGCAAAGGACTTGCATAGATATTTCTCTAAAGACATACAAGTGGCCAACAGGTATATGAGAAGATGCTTGACATCACTAACCATCAGGGAAATGCAAATCAAAACCACAATGGGATATCACTTCACACCTATTAGGCTGGCCACCATCAAAAAAAGAAGAAAAGTAAGTTTTGCCTAGGATGTGGAGGAACTGAAATGCTTGTGCATTGTTAGTGAAAATGTAAAATGGTATAGCTGCTGTGGAAAACAGTATGGAGTTTCTGCAAAAAGTTAAAAGTAGAACTACCATGTAATCTAGCAATTCCACTTCTAGGTATTTATGCAAAATAACTGAAAACAGAATCCTGAAGAGCTATTTGTACTCCATGTTTACTGCAGCACTATTTACAATAAGCAACTGAAACATCCATTGACAGATGAATGGATAAAGAAAAAGTGGTCCATGCATACAATGGAATATTATTCAGCCTTAAAAAGGAAAGAAATTTTGACATGTGCCACAGCATAGATGAAGGATATTATACAAAGAGAAATAAGTCAGTCACAGGACAAATAGTGTATGATTCCACTTACATGAGGTATCTAATGCAGGCAAACTCCACTTACATGAGGTATCTAAAGCATAAAGCAGAATGGTGGCTGCCAAGGGTTGGGAGAAGGGGGAAATGAGGAGTTACTGTTCAATGAGTCTAGAGTTTCAGTCAATGAAATGAAAAAATTCTAGAGATTTGCTGTACAACAATGTGCAATATAGATAAGA
>NW_012106419.1:1673941-1686450 GCF_000951045.1 Mandrillus leucophaeus
GTTTTCTGCCTTCTGTCATTATCATCATCACCCTGTGGGATATCTTTCCCACCCACTCTGGCCTGTGAGTGACCCAAGTGGAGGAGCTTGTTCACTCCTGGCTCACTATCACTATTGCCTAACACTGAGCACTGCAAGCCTCCTCCAGATAATAAATGCATTTGCTTCTTATATTTATCTATGGACAAAAGTCACAATTCAGTGATACAATTCATCTAAAATCTGCCATAATTGGATCAAACTTCTTCCCATGATGTTTAATTAGAATGATTTGTTAAAGTAGCAAGCCAGTTCATCCAGAATATTCCACATTAGTTTTGCAAAGAAAATGTAACCATATCTAAAGTCTGCTCTCAATTCACTCAAACCAAAAACTGGTTCACAACTGCATACAGGAATAATCACCTCCAAGAATGCCTCAAGAGTCTTCCATAATCCTTTTCAAAGGACTGACATCACGATCTAGGCCAAAAAGAAAAATAATTCCTTAATAAATAATTTATTTGCTAGCACTGACCCATGGTTCATGGTCGGGGCAGGAATGAAAAAAGTAAGTGTTTCTCACGTGGGTTGGAAACCTATGATCTTACCATCCACCTTGGCTGTTGCTCTCAGTTCCCTGGCATGGCTTTGATGAAGATCTCTGACTAGCTCCTGCTGCTCTGCTCACTTGGGCTCTGCTAGTATTTGCCCCACTTAATTGTGTGGTACCTTTTAGTTTCCCTTTGTCAGCTGGCCTGCAGTCTCCTCTGTGACTTTCCCATGGCTTCACAGACCTCTCCCCAACTACCACTGATCACCCCATGTAGCAGGAATGCCAGCCCCCAAAGGGCAGTGAATTCATCCAACACTTGCTTATTTGGCATTTACTACATGTCAAGTACTGTGGAATAGATACGTGCACAACACTTACAAAAATTCCTGCCCTTATTGAGCTTCAATTCCAGTGGGAAGAGACAGACAATAAATAAACATGTAAAATATACAGTATGTCACATAGTGTTAAGTATTGTGGATCAAAGCAAAGCAGGGAAGAGGTTAAAGAGTGGTGTGTGTGTGTGTATGTGTGTGTGTGTGTGTACTGGAGAACTGTCACGCGTGCAAGAAAAGTGCTTCACAACTAGTGCATCTCTTCCATTCCTCCTTTTCCCATTCTCAGTCACACACCCTTCACCAGCCTCCACACATACCCCAACCAGCAACCCTTCTGCTTACCTGCTCTGTTCTCAGGTTTGGATATATACTTTGTGGGATCATTTGTTAAAAATGCAGGGCCCTTTGTTCAAAAAGTAAGAAGGTCGGAGTATTAAAACAAGTTTGAGGCCTCTGCAGGGCCTACGTTGCAAGCCCAGGAAGACAGCCCTGCTTGTTCCTATTCTACCCAAGATGATAGATGAAGGCAAGGCCCTGTGAATGCAGGCCCTACACCCTCCAACAAGCCCCAGCGGGAGGTGAAGGGTAGCTGCTGCCACTGCTACGTTCTATAGAAAGCTCAATGAGTCTGGGTGGAGGAGAAAGACAAGCCCAGGAACCAATGCTTGGAGGGTATGCCTTTTACAGGACAAGAACAGCTTCTAGAAGGGGGAAACCTCATGCCAAAAGGGAGGGCTACACAGAAATGTCTACTGAGTACCTCCTTTGCAGTGGACATTGAGGGAAAGAGACAGTGATGGATGGTACAGGCAAATATTTACAGGGGTGGGCTTCCCTGGGCAGGAAAGTCTTCTGTTGTGGGGAGAGAGGATGGGGGCAACTACAACTGAGCAGGGAAGGAAGGACAGAGGGGACAGGGAAGGATGTTTATGAGAGAGAAATGGAAAGTTACAGGAGGCAACAAGGAGGACAGTTTGGCTGGTGGCAGAGGATGTACCACCAGGTGAGACCAGAGTGGGGAAGGGCCTCTAGCCTGAAAGCAGTTGAGGGAGGGGGTGGTCAGTGAATGCTTTGAGGAGAAACAGGGACAGGATGAGAGCTGTGCTCTTGGAAGACCTGTCTGGCGGTGTATGAAGGACAGACAGCAGGCTCAGAGCGGCATCTAAGAAGAAGTCATGCTGGTGAGGGCAGGACAGCGAGAGCCTACCAAAATTAGCTGGGTAGAGCTTTCCTACCTGCACAGATGGGCAGACGTGAGGGAAGGTTTAGATGCACATTTCCAAGCAAGCAACAACACATAAGAAACTACATATCCCTGAGACAAAGTTCTCCGGCAGGATGCCCCAAACCACGTGCATTCCATAGAATCCCTAATTTTAGAAACCAGACTGGAACTTATCTGACCAAAATAAACCTAGCCCCAAATATTTACTTTTGTTATTTTCCCATTGTGGAGGAAGGAAGATCAATATGGACCTCAGGACATTTTACATGTTCCTCATGAAGATAATTTCTTAGGGTACCCTCTTGTACATCCTTGTTGGAAAAGCTGGCAATTACAAAACAAGGAAGTCTCCCAGTAAAAGTAAAAGCTTTTGGCATTTTTATCGCACGTCACTGTTTTTCAGTTTCTCAAATATCAACTGTGCACTTCATAACCCTTTGATTTCCTTGTACACACAGATTAAAAAAAGTCTTCCAATTGTGGGATAGTAACCATAATGAACAGAAAAGCAAATGGCAGGCCTAGAAGAATTTACTTTCATCATATAAACAGGATACACAATATTATTCTCTCTTTAGGCCGAATAATGGAAACAGCCTTAGTATGAATCATAATAAACTGAATTCTCATCTCAAGAGTTTTAGGACGAAGAAACTCTCACCTTGGACTGGGTTGAATGCCATATGGCAAGACGCCTGTTGTCCTTACTCCCAGTTTTCAAACACAGAAACTCTTCTCTGTTTCGTTTTGTTTTAATGAGAAGTAAAATAGAAGAATTTATGCTTGCAACATTCTGCTCCAAACAGACATCAGCTCTCATGCATACTCACAGATGTTCTGGGATTAATGGTGAAGATGTCATCCAATTGTATGTTTGTGTTGTTCCCTTCCTGCTATCATGGCTCTGATAGCCTAAATGAGTGATTTAATACTGTGTGAATTTTGTATCGGTTTATAAGTGTGTTGTTTGATTTAAAAAAAAAAACAGAAAAGCAAGGAATACTTAGAAGGCTTGTTTGTATCAACTGACAGTTAATCATTCAAATGGAAATATGCACATTAAAATGTCATTGCCGACAGCCTATAGTTTTTAACTGTACAATTTGAATTCCCACAACAGTATATGGCTTTATAAGAAATGTTTAAGAAATGCTCGAAAGTTATTTGTTCCTTAACCTGGAATTTTATAGACTATATAATACCTTTATAAATGGAAAAATATTAACAAATGACCCTAAGAAACCTCTCAATAAAATTGCATAAATCACATATTTCAAAATAGACACCACACGCTGGGGACTGAACATGGAATAAGAAGTACCATGTGATTCTTCCTACACAGAGTCCCACTCTGCCAAGATCAGATATTTTAAGAACACGTTTGAACTATCAGTTGGGATGGCAGTTCTCTGGAAGTCTTTACAGCATTTTCAGGGTTTCCCAAAAGAAGAGCTCAAGGCTCCTCTCTCCAGCTGACTACTTCAATGTCACCCCAAGAACACCAGAAATGTGGATACCACCCTCAGCTTTTCCTCCTGCGTCTCCTACAGCCAGCCAGCTGCCAGGCCCAGGCTCTTCTCCCCATATGCTCAGCAGTCATCCTGTCCCATGCCACTGTCCCTCCCTCCACGGAACCTTTGCAACAGTCTGATTACAGGTTTCTCCTCCCCTAGAACGATCTTTTCTGAAATGCAGATGTGGTTAGGCTCCCTTCCTGCTTATAGCCCCTCGGTAGCTCTGCAAGGCTCAGACTGGGTTCTTGTCATGTTACACAAGATAAAGTAACACAGGGCAGTGAAGGAAGCTTGGTGAACTCACCCTTACTGTCCCCAGTGGAAACACTGCCCTGCTTGTCAAACATCCACAGGCCTGAATGCCAAGCCTGTGGGCTGTGAGCCTATGCTGGACTGCAGCCTTGAAGGCAGCCCTCACACAGAAACACACTTAGTGCTTCAGACCAGGAGTGGCAAAGCCCTTGTTGGTGAGTCAACTGTGTTCCCAAGCTTCCCGTGCCAATCCCTTGTTTGGAACCTGGAATGCTATTTCCTACAAATATCACGTAATAAGGAGTGACAAAGTGTCCATGCTAGCCCATAAGGGCTGATTTAATCTGTAACTCAACAGAGCCACATTTGCAAGGAAAAAGAATGGTGGTCTATTAGTAAAGACTTATCTGGCATCTAATGTAAGGAAGTCTGCTAGCTGCTTTAATAAAAAGACATTCCGAGCAGAGAAGGGAGAATCTCCCCATGGAATGGAGCAGTAGGAGATTCTGGCCCAATTGTTTCCCTGACATCTATCTTCCCGTTAGGAATCTTACTGGTCACTCCTGTCCCTCAATTGGGGGTCTCAGAGTACTGCTTCCCAGGTCACACAGGCTCAGTCTTTAGGTCACCTGGCAGGGCCTCTGCAGCCTCCCACCCTGATGTTAAACCATCAGGGCAGATGGTGGCCTGGGGAAACACAGCTGATCTATGGTGCAGTAAAGCTACAGAACTACCAAAGATGCCAATTAAAAGGAGGAGAACTGTTTCCTCCTAATGCAGTTGCAGCAGCTCACATTCCTACTTCCAGCACCAGACAAGTCAACTCTGGAGAGGCTGCTCCCACAATGCTCAGTCTCACCAAGACCTGGTGCATACCAGGGCACATTCCATCTGCTGAAAGGAAGGTCTGGGGATCTCATCTCTGGCAACAGTCCAGGCTGGTTCTGCCCTCAAGACAAGGTACCCGAGCACATCCTCAAAGGCCTCAAGTGGAGATCACGAATCCCTGCCTTTATCTAGCAATTGTTCCTCTGAACAATTTCAGAGCCTTCAGAAGGAACCAGCCCTGACAACATCTTGACTTTAACCCAGTGAGACTGGTTTACTTCCATCCTCTAGAACTGCAAGAGAATAAATTTGTATTGTTTAAAAGCCATTGAGTTTGTGGTGGCTTTTTTATAGCATATATAGGAAGCAAATAGAAGCCCCCATCAGAGACTAAGAGACGAAAACATCCCCAGGGCTTCCATAATTCCCCATTCTTTAAAATTAGCTCTCTGGGCTCCCGACCTTCTAGCCAGTTCCCTTCTCCAGCTATCTGTGGGCTTTCACTTGGCTTACTCATGCAAACCCAACTTCCTTCTCTGTTTCCCCCAGGGCCCAGCCAAGCACAACTCCTAGAATCCAGGAGAGGCCCCAGGAACCGATGCTGATGGAGACTCCATTATCCTGAGGAAGGGAAACCCTGACCCCCTTTCCCATTCCATCTCTGCTGATCCTTCCTCCGCTGTAGGCTTTTTCCGGCTAACCAATTCTCCAGCTCTTGAAACTGCAGCCTTTCATCAATTTCTCACCTTCTCTAGGACCTGGTTTTGGATTAGAAAACACCTGCTATTATTAAGTAATCCTTTCTGGAAATGGCCCTCAACACCTGCTTCACCTATTTCCTATTCTGGTTTCTACCTTACACTTCACTTTTTAAAAAAAGTTGGAGGTGAAAATATATTCAGAGAACCTGTCCTTCTATCACGTTGTGTTAATGATCAACTTGAGGCAAAATTCCAATACTGTTCTCCTGAGAAGGGAAAGCTGTAAACTCTATGCTGGAAACTGTTCTAAATATTCCAAGGAGAGGGGTCCCATCTCAGAGCAGCTTCTTGAGAAGGAAAATCCTCTGCTTAGAAGATCCCAAAATGCAGCTTCTCAACAGAGTCCAGGCGTCTATGATGAAGCATCTTCTATAGTATAGTTTCCAAACTTTAAAATATCAATGGATAGCCTTTTTAAACAGTAATTCTTATAAGGACAGTTAATACAAAACATAAATTAAAAAGAGCTGCTTGGTGGGGGGTAGGGGAAAGGCCCTGGTAGCGACTAGGGGTCAGGAAGAACTGCATGGAATCCATTCAGTCAACGAGAGATTTTCAGAGCCATTTAACAACCACTATTACACAGAACTTACTTACTATATTACATATAATCTTTTTAATGATAAATAATCCCATTGCCATAAATTCTATTACAATTAAAGGCAAACACGACTCTCCACAATGTCCCTTAGTGTTTTCTCATGCTGCAGGGCCTGTTTCCCCTCCTAGAGTGGGAGTCCTGGGGTAGACAACAGTGTTCTCAGCATGGGGCCCAGATCACATACAGTTTGAATGTTTGTTGGGTGAAGGAATCAAATTGTTTCCAAGCTCCAGGCACTGTCCTTTATTTAAGCCTGTATCAGATACAAACAAGCACAAAACAAAACTCTACCACAATTAAAGAATACAATCCCTTAGAGTCACTATAAGGAAACATCAGTTTTGCTTTACCCAGATGAAGTCTGTGATCATATTTAATCAAGAGAACATGTGATGGGAGAATTACTGTAAGAACCGATTAATATGAACATAGAAGGTGACTGAAGGATAGAATGAAAGAGTTCTCTAGAAATGCCAGCCCAGATGACAATTCTAGAGGCAGACCACATTTACAGGCTACAGAGCTCCAAGAAATACAGAAAGTGCAAGAAGGCATGGGAAATATTTCACATGAGGCCACAAGGACCCCAGCTTTCGGGAGCAGACACAGAGACTTCCAAAGCTGGCAAAGGCATTGGCTGGATGAGACAGGCAATGGCGACAGGCTGAGTGGGTACAGAAGGGGATTCACAAATTAGATTTTGCAGAATTTCCTGACACTAGATAGATTTTTGAGTTCTTTAATGAAGTTGCAGAGAAATGAAGTGACCTGCACAAACTGGCTATCAAGAGTTGGCTGGTTAGAGGCAAAGAGAAGACTGTATCTTAGGCCCAGGTCCTGAGATTTGTTATCTTATTCAGTGAGCAAGCATGCATATAACTGGGTATATTTAGCATATGCCCCTCCTGGAGCACCCTTCTCTATGCTTCCTGTTTCCTCCTTGTCTCTGCTCCCCGTCTCCCCTCACTTAGAATCCCCTCAGATCTTCCTTTATCCCCTACTTGTTCTTATATTTTAAGAACTATTAATAATTCTACAAAACTTGGAAATTCTTTGTGAAAACTCTAACCCATACTTCTCCTCCCTAAATCCTGCTATGCCCTTGGAGTCCTTGACTCATTCAGCAATTTTCTCCGATATCTGCTGTCAAATACAATCACAATAAATTTTATACTTTACTTATTTATATACTATTCAACACATGAATGCTCATATCCCCAGTGCCTGGATACTCAAATTAAGGTTGACGGAATTAAAGAACAAACGTTTCATTGCTGATAATTTGTGGCTGAGGGCAGCAGCTGCCTGATGCTTCCTTTATATCCCTCTGAAAGTTCTAAATAAAAATTTGATGAGTGAGTGACACTGTGTACTAAATGGAAACGTTTAATAGTAAAACTATATCAGCACATTATGGTCTGGCATTTGCTATAAGGCTACATTTCCAACTAGATGTAGTTGGAAATTACATTAACCTAATACGATCTAAATTTATTCATCTATATTGGGATATAATTTAGGACAATTTATCAGCAGATAATTTTCTAAATAATTACAACGAAAGTGTTAACACCTTAGGGCAAAAGATGTGCCATAAATATTAAACAGAACATACAAATGCTTTCTTAGTTTTCATTTGTATATAAACCAGGAGGAAAGCTCACTTTACATTAGCAAGATTATTCATACCCTGCTAAATTCTACTATAAACATGTACATGTGAACATGTATCCTCTCGACTATTGGATTGTGAGCTTCTCAGGGAGGGGACTGAGTTCTTGCTCTGTCCCTCTTGTGTTTGTCCCTCTCTGTACTGTGCTCGCACCCAGGCGTGGGACCTCAGTGCTCAGTTAAGTGTCTGCTGAACAAATGAATGAACAGATGAATATGTGCACAGCCCATTCAATAAAAATACTCTGTCCTTTCCACCTATAAAGCAACAGGCATCAGTACAGGGTCACTTGGAATTTCCTTATACCTACGACACTAGAAAGATGTGAGGAAGCTGGAGAAAATCTGCAGCATGTCAGTGGAGTAGAAAGCAGCAGGACACCCAGGTACCATCCAAACTGCCAGTGACTCATGGCACCCAGATTGTTGATGCCTCCTCTCTAGGCCTCAGTTTCTCTAACTCTGATCCCATCTAGCATCACCTGTCCTTCTGCCTCCCTGCCAGGAGGGTTGTGCAGAACAAACAATGCGGTTATGGGAAAGTACTCTGTACATTATAAAGCACTGTATTAGTTTTCTAGGGCTGCCATATCAAAGTACCACAAGTTGGATAGCTTAAAACAACAGAAATTTATTGTCTCTCAATTCTGAAGGCTGGAAGTGTGAAATCAAGCTGTCAGGAGGGCCATGCCTCTTCCTTGTCACTCCCGGTTTCTGGTGTTTGCCAGCAATCCTTGGTGTTCCTTGACTTGTAGATGCATCACTCTAACCTCTGCCTCTATCATCTTCTCCCTGTGTGTGTCTGTGTCTCTTCTTCTCTTCTTATAAGGGCAGCAGTCATATTGGATTAAGGGCTCACCCTCCTCCAGTATGACCTTACCTTAACTACTTACATTTGCAATGACTCTGTTTCCAAATAAGGTAACATTTTGAAGCACTAGGAGCTAGGACTTCAACATATCTTTTTGGGGGACAAGATTCAATCAACAAGTACCATGTGAATAAAAGCACCACAGTAAAAAACCCCTGAAATAATGTTATAGCTCGGACTAACTCTAAAGCTAGAAAAACACTTAAAAAATTCTCCTTCAAGTTATGGAGAATTAGCAGGTAGTGAGGAATAATGGGGCCAAGATTCTGATGAAGAGAGAAATCCAGAGAGGTCTGCCTGGGATTTAGGGACACTTTCTGTTGGGATACCTGCCACTTCTGAAAGAGTCTGAGAAGCTGAGCAGCACTTTGGACAGCTTGTGAGTGAGGCAGACTGAAATTGGAGTTCCATTCTCCAAGGGCTATACCCTAAGACTAAAGGTAAACCACAAAAAGTGGACTGGTTCTCAGAAGCCCTCTCAATCTCTGAAAATGAGATCACAGCCATACCAGATTCATAGTGCCCCAGGTGCCTGCCAGAGACAAGTATAAATTCTCCCTAAGGAAAGATAACATCATTCAAGGCCTCAGATTATTTCTAGAAGTTTTCACCTATCATGTCTGACACTTAATAAAAAAATAATTAGGTATATGAGGATATAAGACAAGATGAATGTAGTATATTCCAAGTAAAACAACAGGCAATAGAAACAGCTCACAAAGGCTACAAATAAAGGTGTTATTAGATATGGGATTTTTTTTAAAAAAAAAACTATGCTTAAAGAGTCCAAAGAGGTAAAAGATAAAATTGAAGTTTCTCAGAGAACTAGAAACAAAACAAAACCCAGCAATTCTAGATTTTAAAAATAAAATAACTAAAATTAAGAATTCAATATGGAGGTTTAATAGCACTTTATAGCTTGAAGAAAAATTAGTGAACTAAATGATAGGTCAAAAGCAAAATCTAGTTTGAAACTCAGAAAGGCACAAGGATAGAAAATAAAGATGAAAGGGTAAAAGATAAAGAGGTAGTAAGCAGGACTAATAGATATATAATTAGAGTCACAGGAGAGGAGAGAATTGAGTAGAAGACATAGCCAAGAATTTTTTAAAACTGAAGACATCAAACACAGATTCTAGATCTTAAATGGATGAACCTCAAACAGATAAATAAAAATAAAACTATACGTAAGCACATCATAGTAAACTGCTCAGCACCAAAGACAAAGAGAAAATCTTAAAAGCAGCCAGAGGGGAGGAAAAACAGATTATCATCAATGGAGTAACAATTAGATCAACAATTCGTTTAATGAAAATACTAACAGCCAGAAGGCACTAGAATATCATCAAAATACCAAGAGAAAATATAAAAACATTTAAAGAACAAATAACAACAATGTTAAACAAACTCTTGGGAAAGAAATAACACTGGCTGGGCATGGTGGCTCATGTCTGTAATCACAGCACTTTGGGAGGCCAAGGCAGGAGGACTGCTTGAGGGCAGGAGCAGGCTGAGGCTGCAGTGAGCCTTGATCACACCACTGCACTCCAGCCTAAGCAATAGAGTGAAACCCTGTCTCTAAAAAAAAAAAAAAAAAAAAAAAAAAAAAAAAAAAGAACATATATATCTTATATAAACTCTTCCAGAGAACAACAACAACAAAAACACTTCCCAACTCATTTTGCGAGTCTAACCAAACCATGACACAAAAATCTGACAAGGACATTACAAAAAAGTGAAATTATAGTAAAAAATCCTTCTTAGGAGCAAAACCTTGAATAAAATAGGAGGAAACTGAATCCAGAAAAGTATATGAAAATGATAGTATGTCACTAGCAAATTAATTTTATTGCAGGAATGCAAGTCATCATATTAACAGAATAAAGGGGGGAATCAAATGATCATATCCATAGATTCAGAAAAATAATGATAAAATTCAAGGACCGTTTATAATAAATCTCCTTGCAAACTAAGCCTAGATAGGACCTTCCTAAATCTGATATGGTATTTACAAATAATTACAGCACATATCATACTTGATGGTGAAATACTGAAGGCTTCCTGCTAAGATCAAGGATAAGACAAGAATGCCTGCATCACTACCTCTATTTAACATCAAACAGGGAAAAAAGACGTAGGGGAAAGGAGAAAAAAACCCTAAGTCACAGGTATTTTGATGATATGTGTAGAAAATCCAAAAGAATCTGCAGATAAATTTCTAAACTAAACAGTTGGGAGATACATAGTTTGAAATATAATAAACATTTGGAAAAGGAAAAATTTTCAGTTGCAATTTACAATAAAACCAAAATATAAAATATATAGGAGTAAATAAAAATATGTAACAAGACCTCTACACAGAAAATTCTAAAATGTTATTTGGAGAAATTTTTAAAGCCCACAAATAGAGGGATATACTATGTTCATGGTTTTAAAGATTCTATACTGTGAAGACATCAATTCTTCCAAACTCGCCTATAGAATCCATGCAATCTCAATGAAAACCATAGCGGTTTTTGTTTATTCATTTTGTAGAAACTGGAAACAGATAAGCTGATTTTAAAATCTATATGGAAATGCAAAAGACCAATAATAGACTTGTCCCGCTGGATACTGAAACTTATTATACAGCAACAGTAATTAAGAAAGTGTCATTTTGGCAAAAGAGCAATGCAATGGAAAGGCAAGTCCAGAAATTCAGGCACATATATGTTCACCAGAGGAAGATCAACGTTGGTAGATTCCTGGAGCAATATCCTCACTCTCTGTCTAATCCCAGAGAAGGTTCTTCCCCTTTTTGGACCTCAATTTTTTCATCTATAACATGAGGCAGATAGACTAGGTCACTCAAATTCTGATTTGAAATTAGAATAAACAGATTAATAAATCCTTCCAGACTGCAAGTCTCCCCAATTCTCATTTCTACTCAAACGCAAGATAATCTTCTAAGGAAATCAAACAACATCCCCCCTCTGTTTTCCAGATTAAAAAGGCAGGGATTTAGGCACTGTGTCCTGCTACCTACTGATTTTAGTCCAAAATATTCCAGCCAGCCTGAATATAGAGGTCATAGCCAGAGTCTTGCATTGTTTGCTCATTTAAAAGGCAAGTAAGGTAGTGGATAAATCAGGTAGAACTAGGTTTAAAAAAATTTTTTTTTTCTTTTTTGAGACAGAGTCTCACTCTGTCACCCAGGCTGGAGTGCAGTGGCACAATCTCGGTTCATTGCAGCCTCTACCTCCTGGGCTCAAGTGATCCTCCCACCTCAGCCTCCTGAGTAGCCGGGACTACAGGTACATGCCACCACACCTGGCTAATTTATGCATTTTTGTAGAGATGGGGTTTTGCCATGTTGCCCAGGCTGGTCTCAAACTCCTGGGCTCAAGCAATTTGCCCACCTCAGCCTCCCAAAGTGCTGGAATTACAGGTGTAAGTTGCCACATCTGGCCAAATACCGTTTTTCATTTATACACTTATCAAACTACTTCTAACCAAACTATCTAAGATCTCTGGGCCTCAGTTTCCTTACACATGAAAGGAAAATTTTTGTGAAGATTAAATGGAATAATGCTTGTAATACACTTAGGACAGTAGCTAGCAGATAACAATTATTTAATAAATGGAAGCCATTGCTGGCAATATACTAGAGCTGGGTATTGGGCTATAAGGATGAGAAGACAGGATGACAGAAACAGCAAACTAGACTTGTGAGGGTTTAACACATAGTGCCTAATGTGTAGCTGATGCTCAATAAATATTAAGGGAATAGGCAAGTTACTAACTTGCCAGGGTCTCACAAAATCCTTAAGAGTCAAGGTCCCCTTGTTTATAGTGCCAAGTTCCCTTCAAAATAACTGGATTCCAGTGCATTTTTGCCCTTGTTATTACTGAAGACAGAGCTCACTCCCACGTA